>NC_056737.1:1202572222-1202929722 GCF_019279795.1 Protopterus annectens
TGGAAGTAAAGGTCTAGCTAATGATTTTATGATACATACACTACCTCTCACCCCATCATCAGACCATTACCTGTGCTCATAATCTCAACTTTTTTCGCAAGAATTCTGGACAAAATCACATAAAATGGGAGAGCAGAGGCCCAAAGTCAGGGACACTTTTTATCACTCTGATTTACTTAAAAGTTAACAGAACAACTGGTTTTCCATCAACATGCATTTTCTGAACAATAAGTCTGAAAGTCTATCAGGCATTATTGACTTACACCAATCATCTGCAGTTTCCCAAAAAATCAACACTCTTATGAGGCATAGGGCAAAAAAGAGAAACAAATCATAGGCAGTCTGCAAAAGTATGTTGAGCTGAGAGGCATGGTATTGCAGAATAATCATATCTTACTTTTGCATTATATCTGCATTTATTTATTAATTCATACTTTGCTTCTTCTTCTTCTTCTTTCGGCTGCTCCTGTTAGGGGTCGCCACAGCAGATCAACTGTTTCCATTTCTTCCTGTCCTCTGCATCTTGCTCTGTCACACCAACCACCTGCATGTCCTCTCTCACCACATCCATAAACCTTATCTTAGGCCTTCCTCTTTTCCTGTTACCTGGCAGTTTCATCCTTAGCATCTTTTTCCCAATATACTCTGCATCCCTCTTCAGCACATGTCCAAACCAACGTAATCCTGCCTCTCTTGCTTTGTCTCCAAACCTTCCAACCTGGGCTAACCCTCTAATGTACTTATTCTTAATCCTGTCCATCCTCGTCACACCCAGTGCAAATCTGAACATCTTCAGCTCTGCCACGTCAAGCTCTGACTCCTGCCTTTTTGTCAATGCCACTGTCTCCAACCCATATAACATAGCTGGTCTCACTACCCTCTTGTAGACCTTCCCTTTCACTCTTACTGGTACTTGTCTGTCACAAATCACTCCTGACACTCTTCTCCACCCACTCCATCTTGCCAACTAGCCTAATGGGTAAACCCAATTACATGTGAGACTGGAGGAGAAATCTCATATCCTATATATTTCAGTCATCATACCACTCAATAACAGTTCCACATACAGGCATGCATAAACAGAAAAGTTTCCAGTGCTGACACACAGGTATACAATATTAATTTCATAAAAATATTGATTTCTTTAGCTGTAGCTAAAGTAGGCCTAGCAGAAAAATTATGAATCATATCTTACAGAGGTGGATATTCAGAACAAACAATAACATCTTAGGTAACATCTTCACATTGAACATATGATTGACTTTGGTGCAGGAATGCTATAGAAATACACGTGAGCCACAAACACTGATCACACTGGCACATGGCACATAAATGGTGATCACAATGACATGTGAGCCACAAACACTGATCATAGTGATAACTGACTGACAGTGATCACAATGACAACTGACTCGCAAACACTGATCACAGTGACACCTGACACACAAACAATGATCACAGTGACACCTGACACACAAACACTGATCACAGTGATACCTGACTGACAATGATTACAGTGACACCTGACTCACAAACACTGATCACAGTGACACCTGACTGACAATGATCACAGTGACATCTGACAAACAAACACTGATCACAGTGACACCTGACTGACAAAGAATGATCACAGTGATACCTGACTGACAATGATCACAGTGACACCTGACCCACAAACAATGATCACAGTGACACCTGACTGACAATGATCACAGTGACACCTGACTCACAAACACTGATCACAGTGACACCTGACTGACAATGATCACAGTGACACCTGACACATAAACACTGATCACAGTGATGTGTGACCCATAAACACTGATCACAGTGGCAGCTTACCCCCAAACAATGATCACAGTGACGTGTGACACATAAATGATGATTACAATGACATGTGAGCCACAAATACTGATCACAGTGATACCTGACACACAAACAATGATCACAGTGACATGTGAGCCACAAACACTGATCACAGTGGCACCCGACCCACAGACAATGATCACAGTGACACCTGACCCACAAACAATGATCACAGTGACACCTGACCCACAAACAATGATCACAGTGACACCTAAATGGCAATGATCACAGTGACACCTGACAAACAATGATCACAGTGACACCTGACATGCAAACAATGATCACAGTGATACCTGACACACAATTATCCCAGTGACACCTGATGCACAAACACTGATCACAGTGATACCTGACTGACAATGATCACAGTGACACCTGACACACAAACACTGATCACAGTGATACTTGAGTGACAATGATCACAGTGACACCTGACCCACAAACAATGATCACAGTGACACCTGACTGATAATGATTACAGTGACACCTGACACACAAATAATGATCACAGTGAAACCTGACACACAAACAATGATCACATGACACTTGACACAAACATTGATCACAGTGATACCTAACAGACAATGATCACAGTAACACCTGACACACAAACACTGATCACAATGATACCTGACTGACAATGATTACAGTGACACCTGACACACAAACACTGATCACAGTGACACCTGACTGACAATGATCACAGTGACACCTGACACACAAACACTGATCACAGTGATACCTGACCGACAATGATCACAGTGACATCTGACTCACAAACACAGATCACAGTGATACCTGACTGACAATGATCACAATGACACCTGACACACAAACACTGATCACAGTGATACCTGACCGACAATGATCACAGTGACATTTGACTCACAAACACTGATCAAAATGATACCTGACTGACAATGATCACAGTGACACCTGACTCACAGACACTGATCACAGTGACACCTGACTCACAATGATCACAGTGACACCTGACACATAAACACTGATCACAGTGATGTGTGACCCACAAACACTAATTACAATGACAACTGACTCACAAACATTAATCACAGTGACAACTGACCCACAAACAATGATCACAGTGACACATGGCACACAAATGATGATCACAATGACATGTGAGCCACAAACACTGATCAGAGTGACACCTGACTCAAAAACACTGATCACAGTTTCACCTGACTGACAATGATCACAGTGATATCTGACAAACAAACACTGATCACAGTGACACCTGACTGACAAAAAATGATCACAGTGATGCCTGACTGACAATGATCACAGTGACACCTGACCCACAAACAATGATCACAGTGACACCTGACTGACAATGATCACAGTGACACCTGACTCACAAACACTGATCACAGTGACACCTGACTGACAATGATCACAGTAACACCTGACACATAAACACTGATCACAGTAATGTGTGACCCATAAACACTGATCACAGTGAGAGCTGACCTCCAAACAATGATCACAGTGACATGACACATAAATGATGATCACAATGACATCTGAGCCATAAATACTGATCACAGTGATACCTGACACACAAACAATGATCACAGTGACATGTGAGCCACAAACACTGATCACAGTGGCACCTGACCCACAAACAATGATCACAGTGACACCTGACCCACAAACAATGATCACAGTGACACCTGACGCACAAACACTGATCACAGTGATACCTGATTGAAAATGATCATAGTGACACCTGACCCACAAACAATGATCACAGTGACACCTAAATGACAATGATCACAGTGACACCTGACACACAAACAATGATCACAGTGATACCTGACACACAAACAATGATCACAGTGACACCTGACATGCAAACAATGATCACAGTGATACCTGACACACAAACAATGATCACAGTGACACCTGATGCACAAACACTGATCACAGTGATACCTGACTGACAATGACCACAGTGACACCTGACACACAAACACTGATCACAGTGATACTTGAGTGACAATGATCACAGTGACACCTGACCCACAAACAATGATCACAGTGACACCTGACTGATAATGATTACAGTGACACCTGACACACAAATAATGATCACAGTGAAACCTGACACACAAACAATGATCACATGACACCTGACACACAAGCAATGATCACAGTGATTCCTGACACATGAACAATGATCACAGTGACACCTGACACAAACATTGATCACAGTGATACCTAACTGACAATGATCACAGTAACACCTGACAAACAAACACTGATCACAATGATACCTGACTGACAATGATTGCATTGACACCTGACACACAAACACTGATCACAGTGACACCTGACTGACAATGATCACAGTGACACCTGACACACAAACACTGATCACAGTGATACCTACCGACAATGATCACAGTGACATCTGACTCACAAACACAGATCACAGTGATACCTGACTGACAATGATCACAGTGACACCTGACACACAAACACTGATTACAGTGATACCTGACCGACAATGATCACAGTGACATCTGACTCACAAACACTGATCAAAATTATACCTGACTGACAATGATCACAGTGACACCTGACTCACAGACACTGATCACAGTGACACCTGACTCACAATGATCACAGTGACACCTGACACATAAACACTGATCACAGTGATGTGTGACCCACAAACACTAATCACAGTGACAACTGACTCACAAACATTGATCACAGTGACAACTGACCCACAAACAATGATCACAGTGACACATGGCACACAAATGATGATCACAATGACATGTGAGCCACAAACACTGATCAGAGTGACACCTGACCCACAAACACTGATCACAGTGAAATCTGACCCCCAAACAATGATTACAGTAACATGTGGCACACAAATGATCATCACAATGACATGTGAGCCACATACACTGATCATAGTGATACCTGAGACAGAAACAATGATCACAGTGACACCTGACCCACAAACAATGATCACAGTGACACCTGACACACAAAAACTAATCACAGTGATACCTGACTGAAAATGATCACAGAGAAACCTGACCCACAAACAATGATCACAGTGATACCTGACACACAAACAATGATCACAGTGACACCTGATGCACAAACACTGATCACAGTGATACCTGACTGACAATGAACACAGTGACACCTGACACACAAACACTGATCACAGTGATAACTGACTGATAATGATCACAGTGACACCTGACACACAAGTACTGATCAAAGTGATACCTGACTGCCAATGATCACAGTGACACCTGACACACAAACACTGATCACAGTAATACTTGAGTGACAATGATCGTAGTGTCACCTGACCCACAAACAATGATCACAGTGACACCTGACTGACAATGATTACAGTGACACCTGACACACAAATAATGATCACAGTGAAGCCTGACACACAAAGATTGATCACAGTGACACTTGCCACACAAGCAATGATAACAGTGACACCTGACACACAAGCAATGATCACAGTGACACCTGACACAAACATTGATCACAGTGATACCTGACTGACAATGATCACAGTGACACCTGACACACAAACACTGATCACAATGATACCTGACTGACAATGATCACAGCAACACCTGACTGACAAATGATCACAGTGACACCTGGCACACAAACACTGATCACAGTGATACCTGACTGACAATGATCACAGTGACATCTGACAAACACTGATCACAGTGACACATGACTGACAAACAATGATCACAGTGATATCTGACACATGAACACTGATCACAGTAATACCTGATACACAAACAATAACCACAGTGATACCTGACACAAAAACACTGATCACAGTGAAACCTGACTGACAATGATCACAGTGAAACCTGACACATAAACACTGATCACAGTGACACCTGACTGACAATGATCACAGTGACACCTGACACACAAACACTGATCACAGTGATACCTGTCTGACAATGATCACAGTGACACTTGACTCACAAGCACTGATCACATTGATACCTGAATGACAATGATCACAGTGACACCTGACTCACAAACACTGATCACAGTGACACCTGACTCACAATGATCACAGTGACACTTGACCCACAAACAATGATTACAGTGATGTGTGACCCATAAACAACGATCACAGTGACAACTGACCCACAAACATTGATCACAGTGACACCTGACACACAAACACTGATCACAGTGATACCTGACTGACAAACACTGATCACAGTGATACCTGACTGACAAACAATGATCACAGTGACACCTGACACACAAACACTGATCACAGTGATACCTGACTGACAAACAACGATCACAGTGACACCTGACTCAAAAACACTGATTGCAGAGCCACCTGACTGACAATGATCACAGTGACACCTGACCCACAAACACTGATCACAGTGATACCTGACTGACAATGATCACAGTGACACCTGACCCACAATGATCACAGTGACACCTGATTGACAATGATCACAGTGACACCTGACACACAAACAATGATCACAGTGAAACCTGACACACAAACAATGATCAAACTGATACCTGACACACAAACAATGATCACAGTGGCACCTGACACACAAACATTGATCACAGTGATACCTGACTGACAATGATCACAGTGACACCTGACACACAAACACTGATCACAGCGATACCTGACTAACAATGATCACAGAGACACCTGACTGACAAACAATCACAGTGATACCTGACATACAAACACTGATCACAGTGATACCTGACCGACAATGATCACAGTGACACCTGACACACAAACACTGATCACAGTGATATCTGTCTGACAATGATCACAGTGACACCTGACACACAAACACTGATCACAGTGATATCTGTCTGACAATGATCACAGTGACACCTGACACACAAACACTGATCACAGTGACACCTGACTGACAATGATCACAGTGACACCTGACACGCAAACACTGATCACAGTGATACCTGACTGACAATGACACAGTGACACCTGACTCAGAAACACTGATCACAGTGATACCTGACTGACAATGATCACAGTGACGCCTGACTCAGAAACTCTGATGACAGTGATACCTGACGCACAATGATCACAGTGACACCTGACCCACAAACAATGATCACAGTGATGTGTGATCCACAAACAATTATCACAGTGAGAAATGACTCGCAAACACTGATCACAGTAACAACTGACCGACAAACAATGACCACAGTGACACCTGACACACAGACACTGATCACAGTGATACCTGACTGACAAACAATGATCACAGTGACACCTGACACACAAGCACTGATCACAGTGATACCTGACTGACAAACAATGATCACAGTGACATCTGACACACAAACACTGATCACAGTGATACCTGACTGACAAACAATGATCACAGTGACAACAGACTCACAAACACTGATCGCAGTGCCACATGATCACAGTGACACCTGACTCACAAACACTGATCACAATGATACCTGACTGACAAACAATGATCACAGTGACACCTGACTGACAATGATCACAGTGACACCTGACACACAAACACTGATCACAGTGATACCTGCCTGACAATGATCACAGTGACACTTGACTCACAAGCACTGATCACATTGATACCTGACTGACAATGATCACAGTGACACCTGACTCACAAACACTGATCACAGTGACACCTGACTCACAATGATCACAGTGACACTTGACCCACAAACAATGATTACAGTGATGTGTGACCCATAAACAATGATCACAGTGACAACTGACTCACAAATACTGATCAGAGTAACAACTGACCCACAAACATTGATCACAGTGGCACCTGACACACAAACACTGATCACAGTGATACCTGACTGAAACACTGATCACAGTGATACCTGACTGACAAACAATGATCACAGTGACACCTGAAACACAAACACTGATCACAGTGATACCTGACTGACAAACAACGATCACAGTGACACCTGACTCACAAACACTGATCGCAGTGCCACCTGACTGACAATGATCACAGTGACATCTGACCCACAAACGCTGATCACAGTGATACCTGACCGACAATGATCACAGTGACACCTGACCCACATGATCACAGTGACACCTGATTGACAATGATCACAGTGACACCTGACACACAAACAATGATCACAGTGAAACCTGGCACACAAACAATGATCAAAGTGATACCTGACACACAAACAATGATCACAGTGGCACCTGACACACAAAAATTGATCACAGTGATACCTGACTGACAATGATCACAGTGACACCTGACTGACAAACAATCACAGTGATACCTGACATACAAACACTGATCACAGTGATATCTGACTGACAATGATCACAGTGACACCTGACACACAAACACTGATCACAGTGATATCTGTCTGACAATGATCACAGTGACACCTGAAACAAAAACACTGATCACAGTGATATCTGTCTGACAATGATCACAGTGACATCTGACACACAAACACTGATCACAGTGACACCTGACTGACAATGATCACAGTGACAACTGACATGCAAACACTGATCACAGTGATACCTGACTGACAATGATCACAGTGACACCTGACTCAGAAACACTGATCACAATGATACCTGACTGACAATGATCACAGTGACGCCTGACTCAGAAACACTGATGACAGAGATACCTGACGCACAATGATCACAGAGCTACCTGACCCACAAACAATGATCACAGTGATGTGTGATCCACAAACAATTATCACAGTGAGAACTGACTCGCAAACACTGATCACAGTGACAACTGACCCACAAACAATGACCACAGTGACACCTGACTCACAGACACTGATGACAGTGATACCTGACTGACAAACAATGATCACAGTGACACCTGACTCACAAGCACTGATCACAGTGATACCTGACTGACAAACAATGATCACAGTGACATCTGACACACAAACACTGATCACAGTGATACCTGACTGACAAACAATGATCACAGT
The DNA here is from genome assembly GCF_019279795.1 of Protopterus annectens. Lineage (NCBI taxonomy): Eukaryota > Metazoa > Chordata > Ceratodontiformes > Protopteridae > Protopterus > Protopterus annectens. The sequence continues at coordinate 1,202,581,127 of NC_056737.1, forward strand.
GACAACAGACTCACAAACACTGATCGCAGTGCCACATGATCACAGTGACACCTGACTCACAAACACTGATCACAATGATACCTGACTGACAATGATCACAGTGACACCTGACTCACAAACACTGATTGCAGTGACAGCTGACTGACAATGATCACAGTGACACCTGACACACAAAAATTGATCACAGTGATACCTGACTGACAATGATCACAGTGACACCTGACTGACAAACAATCACAGTGATACCTGACATACAAACACTGATCACAGTGATATCTGACTGACAATGATCACAGTGACACCTGACACACAAACACTGATCACAGTGATATCTGTCTGACAATGATCACAGTGACACCTGACACAAAAACACTGATCACAGTGATATCTGTCTGACAATGATCACAGTGACACCTGACACACAAACACTGATCACAGTGACACCTGACTGACAATGATCACAGTGACAACTGACACGCAAACACTGATCACAGTGATACCTGACTGACAATGATCACAGTGACACCTGACTCAGAAACACTGATCACAATGATACCTGACTGACAATGATCACAGTGACGCCTGACTCAGAAACACTGATGACAGTGATACCTGACGCACAATGATCGCAGTGATACCTGACCCACAAACAATGATCACAGTGATGTGTGATCCACAAACAATTATCACAGTGAGAACTGACTCGCAAACACTGATCACAGTGACAACTGACCCACAAACAATGACCACAGTGACACCTGACTCACAGACACTGATGACAGTGATACCTGACTGACAAACAATGATCACAGTGACACCTGACTCACAAGCACTGATCACAGTGATACCTGACTGACAAACAATGATCACAGTGACATCTGACACACAAACACTGATCACAGTGATACCTGACTGACAAACAATGATCACAGTGACAACAGACTCACAAACACTGATCGCAGTGCCACATGATCACAGTGACACCTGACTCACAAACACTGATCACAATGATACCTGACTGACAATGATCACAGTGACACCTGACTCACAAACACTGATTGCAGTGACAACTGACTGACAATGATCACAGTGACACCTGACCGACAAACAATGATCACAGTGAAGTGTGACCCACAAACACTGATCACAGTGATACCTGATTGACAAAGATCACAGTGACACTTGACACACAAACACTGACCACAGTGATACCTGACTGACAAACAATGATCACAGTGACACCTGACTGACAATGATCACAGTGACAACTGACCGACAAACAATGATCACAGTGAAGTGTGACCCACAAACACTGATCACAGTGATACCTGACTGACAAAGATCACAGTGACACCTGACACGCAAACACTGATCACAATGATACCTGACTGACAATGATCACAGCAACACCTGACTGACAAATGATTACAGTGAAACCTGACACACAAAGAATGATCACAGTGACACCTGCCACACAAACAATGATCACAGTGACTCCTGACACACAAGCAATGATCACAGTGACACCTGAGACAAATATTGATCACAGTGATAACTGACTGACAATGATCACAGTGACATCTGACACATGAACACTGATCACAGTGATACCTGACTGACAATGATCACAGTGACACCCGGCACACAAACACTGATCACAATGATAACTGACTGACAATGATCACAGTGACATCAGACAAACACTGATCACAGTGACACATGACTGACAAACAATGATCACAGTGATATCTGACACATGAACACTGATCACAGTGATACCTGACACACAAACAATGACCACAGTGATACCTGACACAAAAACACTGATCACAGTGAAACCTGACTGACAATGATCACAGTGACACCTGACACATAAACACTGATCACAGTGACACCTGACTGACAATAATCACAGTGACACCTGGCACACAAACACTGATCACAGTGATACCTGTCTGACAATGATCACAGTGACACTTGACTCACAAGCACTGATCACATTGATACCTGACGGACAATGATCACAGTGACACCTGACTCACAAACACTGATCACAGTGAAACCTGACTCACAATGATCACAGTGACACTTGACCCACAAACAATGATTACAGTGATGTGTGACCCATAAACAATGATCACAGTGGCAACTGACTCACAAATACTGATCACAGTGACAACTGACCCACAAACATTGATCACAGTGACACCTGACACACAAACACTGATCACAGTGATACCTGACTGACAAACACTGATCACAGTGATACCTGACTGACAAACAATGATCACAGTGACACCTGACACACAAACACTGATCACAGTGATACCTGACTGACAAACAACGATCACAGTGACACCTGACTCACAAACACTGATCGCAGTGCCACCTGACTGACAATGATCACAGTGACACCTGACCCACAAACACTGATCACAGTGATACCTGACTGACAATGATCACAGTGACACCTGACCCACAATGAACTCAGTGACACCTGATTGACAATGATCACAGTGACACCTGACACACAAACAATGATCACAGTGAAATCTGACACACAAACAATGATCAAAGTGATACCTGACACACAAACAATGATCACAGTGGCACCTGACACACAAACATTGATCACAGTGATACCTGACTGACAATGATCACAGTGACACCTGACACACAAGCACTGATCACAGCGATTCCTGACTGACAATGATCACAGTGACACCTGACTGACAAACAATCACAGTGATACCTGACATACAAACACTGATCACAGTGATACCTGACTGACAATGATCACAGTGACACCTGACACACAAACACTGATCACAGTGATATCTGTATGACAATGATCACAGTGACACCTGACACACAAACACTGATCACAGTGATATCTGTCTGACAATGATCACAGTGACACCTGACACACAAACACTGATCACAGTGACACCTGACTGACAATGATCACAGTGACACCTGACTCAGAAACGCTGATGACAGTGATACCTGACACACAATGATCACAGTGACACCTGACCCACAAACAATGATCACAGTGATGTGTGATCCACAAACAATTATCACAGTGAGAACTGACTCGCAAACACTGATCACAGTGACAACTGACCCACAAACAATGACCACAGTGACACCTGACACAAAGACACTGATCACAGTGATACCTGACTGACAAACAATGATCACAGTGACACCTGACTCACAAGCACTGATCACAGTGATACCTGACTGACAAACAATGATCACAGTGACATCTGACACACAAACACTGATCACAGTGATACCTGACTGACAAACAATGATCACAGTGACAACAGACTCACAAACACTGATCGCAGTGCCACATGATCACAGTGACACCTGACCCACAAACACTGATCACAATGATACCTGACTGACAAACAATGATCACAGTGACACCTGACTCACAAACACTGATTGCAGTGACACCTGACTGACAATGATCACAGTGACACCTGACCAACAAACAATGATCACAGTGAAGTGTGACCCACAAACACTGATCACAGTGATACCTGACTGACAAAGATCACAGTGACACTTGACACACAAACACTGATCACAGTGATACCTGACTGACAAACAATGATCACAGTGACACCTGACTCATAAACACTGATCGCAGTGACACCTGACTGGCAATGATAACAGTGACACCTGACTCACAAACAATGATCACAGTGATGTGTGACCTACAAACACTGAACACAGTGATACCTGACTGACAAACATTGATCACAGTGACACCTGACTCACAAACACTGATCACAGTGACAACTGACTTACAAATAATGATCACAGTGACATGTGGCACACAAATGATGATCACAATGACATGTGAGCCACAAACAGTGATTGCAGTAACACCTGACCCACAAACAATGATCACAGTGATACCTGACACACAAACAATGATCACAGTGACATGTGAGCCACAAACATGGTCACAGTGGCACCTGACCCACAAACAATGATCACATTGGCATCTGACCCACAAACAATGATCATAGTGACATTTCACCCACATGCACTGATCACAGTGACACTTGACCCACAATTTCTGATGAAGCTGAGTTCCAGCTTGTGGGAAGTGTAGCTGCACCAGATCCCCTAATTTGCATACTCTGCAAGTAAACAAAGCTCTGTAGTCATAGCAAAAGTAGCAAAAACATGAATAGCTCTTGTGCATGATCACAGAACAAGGATAATCCATGTGTGCTGTCATTGATCAGTGTTATTCTGCCAGTTATAACATCAGTAACACTAGCAAAAGACACAACACTAGGCATGTTAAGGCAGGGAGTATGACATATGGGTGCAGACATGCTCACATCCACAGCAGCACCTTTCCATACTCATTGTCTGGAGTATGAGATACGGGTGCAGACGTACTTGCATCCACAGCAGTATCTCTCCATACACATTGTCTGGAGTATGACTTACAGGTGCAGACATGCTCACATCCACAGCAATACCTCTCCATACTCATTGTCTGGAGTACGAGATACGGGTACAGATGTACTCGCATCCACAGCAGTACCTCCCCGTACTGATTGTCTCACTCAGTGTCTACACAGGGTAGAAACAAAAAAACTTCTCTTCCATGGGACCCACTGCATGAAATTCTTTCTTGTAGTGATATGCAGAAGAAGCGAAGGGAAGAAAAGACTGGACTGCCTGGAATCATCCAGACCCCTCACAAACTAGTCTGAAAGGGTTGGAGATGCAGAAAAAAGGGATTAAACAATAGCAAATTGAACTGTTTGCTATTTGCACTGATATGCATTTAGGTGGCAGCAATAAAAAAGATTGGGGGTTTGTGTAATGGTTAAGACATTTGACTCACAGACACAAGGTACAGAGTTTGAGTCTCATCTTTGGAAAACTGGCTAGGCTTAAAATGGTCCAGAAGGGACAGCTAGTGTACTACTTAACTATGAACCCTATGAGATAAACAGCAAAAGGCAGTGAGGAATCACTGATGCTGTCTGACATTACACCAGTAGCCATGAAAGTACAAGTTGAGCTGGCTAAAATCCACTCAGTGGTGGAGTCACTTTTAGGGGACACACACATAGACAGTAATCTAGCCTTTGACCATCAGTTGTCTACAGTAGTGAGGAAATCATTCTATGTTGGCAACTTATGAACAAAGGTATAGCATCTAGGTCCAAAGAAGTCTTTATTCCACTGTATTTGGCATTCAACAGACCTATCATTGAGTACAATGCCCCCTTTGGTATGTACCTAACCAGGCATATCCAACAAATGGAACATCCATAGAGGTTCCTCACTAAAATAATACAGGGAGTAAATAACATGTCCATGCAGACCACATCAAGTGCCTATCCCTGTATTCTGTCTCCTACAGGCTGTTGAGGGGAGATTAATGCCTGGTATACAAGGCATTGTCAGACCCCACTCTAATGGACCTCCTCCATATTCACTAAACAAACAATACCAGAATTACCCTAAAGATTTAAACCTTACCTGTGATATAAATAGGACCTGCTGGAGAGATAGGCAGGTATCCCAGAGACTACCCCTTCCCTGGAAGAGGCTCCCCATCCATGTTAAGCAGAGTTCCTCCCTAACCTAATTCAAATGTAACTTGGACAGTTGGATAGGGAACAGGAAAGTCATCCCTGGTTTGGCACCTATATCTCTAATGGACACAGGCAGCCTGTAAATGTTTCAGCTGCCAAGCCCCTGATTGCAATTATCAAGGCTACCAGAACTTGTCAGAGATTAAGGATGCAGGACTAGCCTTAAAAAGGCCCTTGTGGTCATTAGGCTAATAAATACCTATGAACCTGTGAAGCACAGTGCCATAGGAAGAGCATTTTTGAGATTTTTTCAGTTAACTGGAGTACCCCAGACTTCAGAAATGTAATATCACCTTTCCTATGTATATTAACACCTATTACTTATATATCTGACTAATGTAAGCATTAAACATTTGAACGGAATGGTGAACAACAGGAATTGACTCTTAAAGGATACGTTTCTGATTGACACTTATGCTTCTGGTAACTATGGTGCCCCATGTAAGAAACATCTTTGGCAACCATTCAGTCTGATAGGGTAGAGCATGGTATTACATTATTGCAGCCTTTTTTATGGATCTTGGTAATGTACAGCTACATATGAGATACAGTGCATACATCCATTAAATTAGACCACACACCATGTTTATGAATATGGCAGCCAATCACTGATGCATTTAAAAATGATAGGTTTGGAGAAGCTATGCATTCATAATTTTATAGTATCTCTATTTTGTAAGCTTACCTTTTTGACAAGAGCTTTGATTATTCTTGAAATATTTTTTTTTTTCAAGTGATTGTCACCTTTGGAGTTTTTGATTATCCTGGTAGCATACCTTTCTGACATCAGACCTTCATATTTTTACCTGTATTCTAATTACTTACCCCATTAACAATGCTGTACATTCATGCATGCATTCTAGTGTGAGGAAGTCCCTTATGCAAAGCAGTGCCTCTTGAGTTTCTTCCTAAATAATAGGGATTACTTGATCAAGCTAATTTGTCTGCTAAACTCTCAACCCTGAAATGATATCTATTGAAACTCTGAGGGCAGTAATAATACTTGGAATAGTAGAACTCCAACTGCACAAATGGGAGAATGTATAGTAAGTTTAAAGTGGTTCAACCTCAGACTATTTCCCTTTTTCATAGGTAGAGAGCTGGTATAGAAGAGTTATTCGCTGGGTTAGTAGCAAGGTTATGAAAATGCGATGGGGCAACGTTGCTCTACAAATGATGCTTCAGTGGTGTAACAGCAAGTTTCATAATCTGAAATTTGACTGTTTTTATTTGAATTAAACTTTATCTGTTTTTCAGGGTATGTGATTTTGGGTCTGATATGCACCCCTCTGAAATAATGCTTCTATTGTTTCACATACTTCGACACCATTCCCTAGCCCAATATTTACTTTAACGATTTTTCTATTCACTATTGCACGGCGCCACAATTTGGATTAAACCACTTATTCTTTAGGGTTAGCCACAAATGTAGAGCTATCTCAACAAACAAATATAAAAGCATTTTTTTAACACTGTTACCTTATAATGCTTTACCACCCAATAATGTCATAGTATGTTAACAGGTCAGTCATTTTAATGCACGGATTTTTAATTTTGCTGTACTCTGTACCTATTTAATATTTATCTTTAATGCTTCCCCTCTCATTGATTTTCCTGCAGTACAGATTTTGAGGTCTGTATATTTTAAGAGATTGATTGATGACAACACCATTCTGATGTCATTTCTTTTGCTTTATTTTGAATTGCCAGTAGTGTATGTCCTTTTAGAAGCAAAGTCTTTAAAACCAATACTTTAATGTGATACAGAACGTATAAATTACTTATTTGTTTTTATTGCGTTCATTATTATCCTTACAGCCTTCCTACACTTGAAGATGAGTATTACATCGCCATAAATAATTCCAATCCACTGACACAGAGACGGGGCATCTGTCTCAGTCTCTTGAGACTCAACCAAACCATAGGTTAAACAGGTCACGCAGACAAAGAATGAGTAAAAACTGCAAGGAAATAAAACAGCCAAGATAGAGTTTTCACTGTCTGATACCTTAAACCTCCTGTAATGGAGGCCCATGGGATATATGCAAATGACCTCTTAAGGACATCAAGAGTTTTAGCTACATGCCTTATGAATGTCCATGACTTTTTTTTACTTTCTAAGTCTTTATAGTTACATTCATGCCAATAAAGCCAAATCCCACTAGCTGTGGACTTACATATTTCTGACTTTTTATTGATCTAATCAGCACAGTATAAGTGGCTAGTTTGGCTGTATTTCAGAAATGCAGCACCTTTATACCCAGCTGATGACTATAATCATTAAGTTGCCTGCAAAATATCCCAACTAACATCAAAACCAAAGGATAAAAAGATCACACAGACAAACCAGTCAGTAAAAACTGCAAGAAAAACCCAGCCAAGCTAGAGTTTTCACTATATGATACATTAAAACTCCTGTACTGAAGGCCAATGGGACTTTCTAGCAAGATGGGTGATGCAGAATAAGCTGAACTTGAAGCCACACAATCAGAGGTCTGTGGTTCCACTCACAGAAAGGCCGCTGGGCATAAACTACTGGAAATATGCCCCCCACACACACAGCAATAGTGGAGGACACCAGGACTCAGATAAGAACTGCCATGAACAGAAGTAGAAAGGTTCATAGGAATATATGCATTCTCTAATAGTGTCCCTTATGGGAACTCATGGAAGGACATTCTCCATAGCCTGCTGCATGTTATACCACACAGTACTTTCATAACCTCCATGCTGCCTATCATACAAAGCACATACATGTATAGATACTTGTGTGCAGTCAGACATAAATACATATTCACACATACATACAGACACATACATGCTTATGCACAAATGTCTGCACAGATGCAAATGTACAGTCTTAGATAAAGTGGCCAGCAATTAACTTGTGTCCAAACTGTAAATTCATCATAGAAATGAAAGACGTGACTAATACATTTTCATACCAGACATTACTTTTAGATCAGTGTTGCACAAATTATATATGCTATACCCTAATTCTGAACTCCTATATTACTGTGTCCTAACTCTGTGATCTCCATTTTTTCCGACTGACTGCTGTTGAATTACAGTTAACATTTTAATTTTTTTAGATCTTTGTTTGTTTATTCCTCTCTCCTTGAGAGGTCAGTTGTAAAGCTTCGTGATTTATACCAAAGAAGCTTCTTCCTATAATACACCCTTTAAAGATGTTACACATTTCTGAAACATTATGGAGCCTTTTAAAATGTGTTGTAATCTTCTCTTCTCTTGTGAACCCTCTTAAATTCTTCCCTCTAGTGTCCTGCACAGTCCTTTTAGACAAAGTGGGTGGTCACTACGGAAGTGCGTAGGAATTCTAGTAGCTTAATGGGCCTTAATAGCCATAGTGACTGCTTCCTACTATCAAGCTATAAAGCTACAGTGGATAATTAATTAATTATTAATTATTTAATTCATGTTTGTTAGCTTTGATAGTCCTGCTAGGGGCCCAGGAAATGAAACTCTTTAAGTGTTAACAGTAAAGAATGAACACAGTTTGATTAATTTAAATTAGCAGTAGAGTGGTGTTTGAAAGACATGCATAGCTCGAAAGACATGCATAGAATGGGCGTGCCTTCGTTGAAGGTTGGGTGTTGAGCTGGCACCTCGGCACCCATAAAAAAATCTACTATCAATCATTAGCGGACCGGAGTTCCACTGTGGCGACCCCTAACCGGGAAAAGCTGAAAGAAGAAGAACAACAACTAACATGGACACAGAGTATAAGCACGGTATTTTATAAATGCCATAACAATCAGTATATATAGAAATGTCAGTAGGGCAGTTCGAAACTGTGCAAGAGCATGTCAGTAAGTTGTATGGTAACACGATGGACATGTACAACAGACTGGTAATGAAGGAATAGAGAAGATTCAAAGAGGTTAGAGGTCTATGGCGTTCTATTTTATATGTGCGTAAATTAAAAAAAATCATTCCTATGATGCTAGCCAAGGAGAAAAGTAAAGCTTAAATAGGTTACTATAGAAACTGATATTAGTCTGCATAAAGTAAATTACATAAAATTATAACAGAAGAGTTCTCAGTAGAATAGTTACATGATAAAAACAAAACAAAATAAAAAACAAAAAAAAAAAACAGTGCAGCCAACCAGTGGAGTTGTGCTTCAGAAAAAAAAATGAAATATGTTTAAGTTTAGGTCATCCGTGAGTGAGAAAAACACTGAATCTGTTCATATTCATTGATAAATTTAAGTTGCTTCCACAATGACTCATTGAGTTATAACTTGGCAAGGAGCCAGCTGACTGAGAGCAACTGCTTAGATTAATAGATTCAAAGATTCATACTAGGCTAACGACCCAGTCAGGTGTATACCAAAGGGTCTATATTAGATCAATGAAGTTTTAATACTTCGAATCACTAAAGATCGAACTTTAGTGATCGAAGTCTTAAACCGTTGAAGTGTTATAAAATCTTCCATTTCTGCACTGTATTGCGATCTCGGAGTTGGTATATTTAAGCAGTGGGGGGTGTGGGGGGGTGCAGGGGGGCTTGTCTCAGTGTTATTTTTATTTGGATTCGAAATTTTCAAACTTCGACCATATGGTGGTGACCATATGAAATTCAAAGTTTGAAAATTTTGTTCCGATAATATAGACCCTACACCAAAGGGCACTATATTCTATGAAGGGTAGATAAGTGCAGAGTACAATGGGATAATGACCTCTTTGGACCTAGATGACATGCCCTTACTTATAAGCTATGCCATACCTTAGAGCAAGAAATCTGGACAAAGCCATAAGTAAAAGTGGGACAAAGACCCAAAAATAGGAACAGTTTTTAAATATTGCTCTTACAAACTTAGAAAGTTGATCGAATAACAGGTTTTGCATTAGCATGATTTTTTCTGAAGGATATGAAGTCCAACACTCAAATATCTGTCATTATTTCTAACTTCAGTCTTTAATGATTTGCCACTAATATGCCAGAAAACTACAATTTTATGAAAAATGGACCAAAAATACGAGACAAAAATCTGGACATTCTGTGATAATCTGTACAGTTGAGAGGTATGAGCTAGGCAACATAAAATAACCTCTTTACCACTGTGGCCATGAGGTGATCGAAGGTAATGCTACTATCTATGTGTGTACTGAGAACTCTAACCACTGGGTCAGCTCTTAGGGGTGTATTATCAACATGGTAGTTATTCAGGACAGACATGTATTCCCTAGCATTAAGTTTAAGACGATGGCTTTGGTACCATTTTTTAGTCAGAAATAGGCCTTCTTGAAGAATGCTATTGTCTGCAAGGGATTTGATGATACGCCCCAGCTTGCAATCAGCTGCAAACATTATCAGCCATAAACCTTCAGCGTTTGCTTCCACTTCAATAAAATAGATGCCAAAAAGGAGCAGGCCCAGCATTATGCCCTGGGGACTCTACTAGTTTAGGAATTGCTGGGCTTGTACATTAGAAGTGCTGTAGGATTCCCAGTCTATAGGGGGGTAGTTGAGATCCTCCATGAAAACTATATTGGGGTGAATTGTGAGGGCTTTAGTACATTGAGATAGGTAGTATGGGTTTCCTGGGACACAGAGGGGGACCTTTGGTTGCAAAGATATGGTATAAGACACTGTTTATGCTGAGTTGCGCATGTATGAGTTGCAGTAGGTCATACACTTTAACTCGTCTGGATATAGGTTTGTTTTTAATATAGACCAAGACTCCTCCGACTTTAGTTCCCTCATGTGCTGTAACTGGTCTAAAGGTGTGAAAGGCATTATAACTTTGCATTGCAGCAGTACTCTTCACAACTTTAAACCATGACTCCATGGAAAGGAAGGCTAAAAACAAAAAGTGTTCACCCACCCTGCCCCAGCATGTTAGGGGGCAGCTCCCTGTTAACTATACAGTCTTTCTAATATGCAGAAAACAGGACATTATCAAAACAAATAAATTACTGCTGGTATTTTAGCAGAGATTCCTTTGAAGAGGAGCAATCAGGAAGTTCTAATGAGTTGAACTCTACTAAAGAGAAACAAATTCAATTTTTGATGCATGGGAGTTGCAGATGAAAATATAGGCCAGTCGTCAAAAATAGCTTCCTGCAGAAATGTAGATATAATAAATAGATAACAGTTGTTAAGGTAAGCAAAATTTCTAGTATCTGCCTGCCAGTTGCTAAGTTTTTATTATTTATTATTTTAAAATGTAATTGAACAGGACCACAGGATCCTCTTTTTAGGCAAAACCTAGACAAAGTACAGAATTGTTAGCCAAAGGTGCAAATTAAGAAATAAGTGCTTAATAAAATGTATAAAAGGTTATCTGCTTAAAATGTTTTTCTAGTGTTTCAGTGTAGACTATTGTTATAGTTTACAAAAACAGCATTTTAAAAAATTCTGTTTCATAAATATTATATGCATAGATATGGCTGTTTCATGATGTTTTTGTCAACATACCCCACCGGATTGATGATTTCAGTTTCAAGCTTTCCTGTTCATTTCACTGACTGGCAGATGGAGTGGAAACTATTAATTATTGGACATTTTTAAGGAGGAGGAGTTATTCAGTGTGTACCACTGATTAGCTGTTTCATCTGTGTGGGAACATTTTCAAGAGGGAAGCTACAAGCAGACCATTGCAACACCTACGACAAGACTGTAGACCTGTGTAACCTGCTGTACTCACTGGAATCACTTAGGATTTTTGCAACTGTTGGTCCTTGTGAGGATGAAAGCCATCACTTCCTGGATGTTAATGTAGAACAGTCACTCGGTGTCTGCCAAGGGCTGTTGGTTTCCACATCAGCCATAACATTTTCAAGTTTAAAATTAGGACCGTTACACAATTTGATTCTCCACTGTGCTGACCTGTGCTGTTAGGGTTACCATACAACTAGTATAAAGAGTAGATGAGGATTAATCAATAGGGGTCTCACTGTCCGCATTCACTTTGTTTACAGTAAGCCTATTTAGTGACCTCATGCACTCACCTGTGACCAGCACCACCCTTGGAACAGTGCTCACATCAAGGTAAAATTGTTTTTTCCAATTTTGTCATGCCTCTTTGAGGTGACCTGCTTCTTTAATTGGGTAAGGCTGACTCTTTCACCTACTTCATTGCATATTTTAAGAGAAGTGATCTTTTTAAAATCTATTGTGTGTAGTATTGGTGAAAAATTACTTTATATTGTTTTAGTTTAGTATCAGCATAGCAGTGTAGTGATTTTTCTTAACTTATTGCGTTAACATTTTACAGTTTTTTAATGTTTTGCATCTGCATAGCATTGGCTTAGTAACATTTCTCATGATTTTTGCTTTTGCCATTTTACATCATTTTGTTTTTATCTATTGTGATTATCTACTGCATGAATCTGCTGTCAATCTTAGTTCTACTTATTATCTTAAGTACACCGTAACATATTCTCTGTCGTTACTTAGCTCCATGTCTCATATAAAAAATTAAATTACCTCTTGTCCTATCATATAGAACATTAAATGACCCCTTGTCCTATTGCAATCACCAGCACCATGAAAATACAGTGAGATAGCAATTTGTGTTTTAAGACATTTTAGAAACTGCCTTATGTTTACTAATAATCCTTTTATCTAATCAAATACTGACTCTCTTGTTGAGAGATGCAGCTATTTACTCAGACAGAAGATAGATATTTCCCTACAACTTAAATTCAGTAAGCTCTATTCCTCTTTTCCACCCCCATATTTTGAGGTGGTCAAAAGTTATCAAAGCTTTCCAGACATCTCTATAGCAGATGTCAGTCACTCAGAAATATCATTACAACTGTTTATACCTACATCCTGCACTCCACCCACCTCCAAGGAAATAGGCTATCGCTGCAAGAATACAAATTTAAAGATTTTAAAGACCTAAACTGCATAGCCAGGGGTGGTTTGCACCTCCGTCATCATGGCTTTTGCACACTGACTGACCTTGTAATGCCCTTTTTAGGCTAGGTCCAATCTCTATTCTTCACATGTAGCAAATTCCAGTTTGACTAATATTAAGGTACTAGATCTTAAGGATAGAAGTCTCAGAAGCAAAATGCCCCATGCCCAAACTGGATTCCTTTCTAGCTTCCAAAAGCATACATATTTGTGAAATTAACTGTAATCTATTGATTATACTTCTACAGTACCAGGGTTTAGCATCAACCTTGGATTCAAGCCTAGTATTAACTGTGAGGAATATCCACATTGATCTATAATCCCATTATTTTGTGTCAAATATCATAGGATCTTAATGTGCAACTTCTTGGGATCCTAGTGACACTCAAAAAACATCTGTCGCATAATTTCTAATTATAGGTCCCCTTACATGTCCTCCGATAAGCATGAAGTGCAGTTAATTCAGGTTGAGAAATTAACATGTTACTCATTAGTGAATTTAATTAATTATTCAACAACTTATACATGTAATTGTAAAAATGCAGATATTCCTTAATTCTGTAAAAGTCAATTCCCTTCAGCAAATATCTCTTCTCCACACTGGAAGTGAACATTTTCATAGGTTGGTATTAAGCTAATTGCTCTTGTGAGGTATTTTAAGCCTAGCCAATTATCCCTTGTGAGACTCAAACCCTACACCTTGTGTTTGCAAGGCAAATACTTTAACCATTAGGCCACTCTCCACCCCTTCATTTTCTTACTGTATATGCAGCAAAGCTGTTCAACAATAGTATTTGACACAGACGTTCACATATATTGTTCATTCCACATTTGTCTACCAGATAATGTAACATATTTGTCATAGTATATTAAACACAATCATTTAACATTTACATCTTATTACAATACAACAGTCACTGTTCACCATTCCCACTGCTGGATTAGCCATTGGCTTATATGAGTTGTTTTCTACCTAGGAAGCAACAACTGATCTACTTCAAAAGCCCCGGCTCCTCCCACACCTTCCCTCTGGCTGCTGATTGGCCAGCACCAATCAGATAAATAGCAGCCAGAAGGATGTGACTTCAGTATGTCCTTGCTATCTCACAGGAAACAACTAAGGAGTTATTCAACAGCAGCAATCAGCTGATAGCTTCATTTCTGGCAGATACATCCCCATTTCAAAGCCCTTCCACACAGAATTTATTGCTGTTTTGAGCTGTGATCGTTTTTTCTATGTTTGACTAAAACTGGCATTTTTTGAGAAACCTAATATTTGTAGTCTCCTGTCAGGAACCATCTTCCTAACTTTATGGGGATTATCTCTTTTCTTGGGGGCATTCTTTGTATTAAAAGTGTACTGCCCTGGCAACCTTTGAATTTAGAGATTTATGTTTTACTTACAGGAAATATTAAAACTATGGGCAACTGCGGTGGTGGTGCTGCGGTAGCATTGTCGCCTCACAGTAAGACGTTGTCCTGTTTGATTCTCAGCTAGAGCGTCTTCTGTGTGGAGACATGCGTTGAAGTTCGTTGAAGGTTGTGCATCAGGGCTGGCAACTCGGCACGTAAAAATCTACTGCCAATCATTAGCGGGCCAGAGTTCCGCTGTGGCGATCCCTAACTGGGAAAAGCCGAAAGACACAACAACAACATGGGCATTGCTTCTCATGCTTTCAAACCTACTTGTGTTGTTGTTTTTAGTTATGACAATGCAGAGGAAAAGGAGCTGCTGTTCAACCAGGAATTCTGTGTACTGCATGTGCATTTCTTTTGTTTTTTTTTTTTGACTGTTTTGGGGAAGTGTAAGTGTATGTGTGCTGCTTATAATCATTTTGTGACAACTTACCTTCTGGTTGACTGTTTCCAATACTGCTTACTGACAATCAGGCTTCTTCCTCGGTTACAGCATTGATACTTAACTCTGGTTCTGCTGGTTCAACTCCTACTGTACCTAAAAAGACAAAAACTTATAAATGTGAGTCCTTACTATCACCATGGACACAGTTAGTGTTGGGGGATACTGCAATGGCCATTCATTGTTCCTCTGCTCTTCCATTGGTTGGCACAAGTAGCACTGATGTTGCCTCTTCTATCCTCATGAAATGGGGGTCACACACACCTGCTGCAGCCATTCCAGTGTCTGATAAGGGCATGATAGAGAGCCACCTTCCTTTTTGGGTTGAAGAGATGCGCTGGGCGATTCTTCTTAAGGTTGCTGTGAACAGAGCCTCTTGCCTTAGATAAAGAGCCTTCTCCTAGTCACTTTTCTTCCATAGATACCTTACCTTGGACAAAGGCACAAAATGTTAGATATTATTCATATAAGAATGTATTTATAGTAAATAAAGATGAAAATCTTATCTTAGCTAGCAGTTTATTGCAGCCAGCTGCTCCAGGAATTTAAAAAGCCTTACCCAAGCACTATTGTGATGCAGACAATCTTGAAGATAGCATAGATAAATAAATTGTGTTTGGTCCTTTAGCTACTCAGGCTCTAAAACAATAATACAAAAGTGGAAAATAAGTTCATGGAATTAAAACTTTTTCAGGTTCCTCATTATAAATGAAATAGATTCCATGCTCCCTTCAAAAAGCTGTCCAAACAGTCCCTGCCTACTTCTGATAACAAGGCACAAATAAGAAGTGGCAGAAGATAATCAACATTAGCAAATACATCTTTTCAGAAAAAAGGAGCAATCTACACCTTTAGAATAATTATACCTGCATTTTTCTCTCCTTCCCTCCTCTCATGGCAATTTATCTCTAACTCTGTCACAAACACAGGACTTCAATCTTTCCCTTTGCAATCAGATGCTAACCCCACTCATAATAAATCCACTGCCTTTATAGATTCATAGGTTCATAGGTAGGTACTAGGCTATCTGCTCGAAGGCATTTATAATCCTAGCCGGAATTGTGTTGGCTTTTGCCACCCCCTTAGATTAGTTCCCTGTGCCTCTGTCCAGCAGAGCCATTGAAGTGATCCCCGGGGTAAACTTTCTATTTCCCATCCACTCGTCGAGGTTTCTCTTGAAGAGTGTTAGCGAGGAGCTCTGCCTAATGTAGATTGGAATCTTGTTCCAGAGCATGGGAAGTCTCATAGGTTCATAGGTAGGTATTAGGCTATCTGCCCGAGGGCATTTATAAGCCTAGACAGAGTGTGCCGACTTTCGCCGCCCCATTGATTAATTAACTGATCCTCTGTCAAGCAGAGCCAATGAAGTGATCCCAGGGGTGTATTTTCTGTTACCCATCCACTCATCAAGGTTTCTCTTGAAAAGTGTTAGTGAGGGGCTCTGCCTGATCTAATTTGGAATTTTGTTCCAAAACATGGGGAGTCTCTGTGACAGGAATCTATCCCTCCAGCATGTTCTATTTATTGTTGTGGTGAGGTTTAGCTCACTAGAGCACGTGGCTCGTAGTGACTTTACTTTCTTTAGGTGGAGCATGTACATCAATTCTGAGTTGGACATGGCCTTGTAAGTCAGGCAGAGATCACCTCTGAGTAAGCGATATGCCACTGAGTACAGCTGGAGTTTTTTCAGTCGGGCTGCATAGGACATATGTTTGAGGCCAGTAATCCTGTTGGTGAGGTACTTTTGTGGTCTTTCCAGCTGTTGGAAGTGTCTTGTGAGGTACATCCCAAATGGGGCATTGTACTCTATGATGGGTCTAATGCGTGATGAGTAGAGGGGCACTATAACCTCTTTATTTCTAGATGCAAACCCTTTAGTAATTAGATGGGCCATATAGAAGGATTTCCTAACTACTTTGGCAATATGATTGTCAAAGGAGAGATTACTATCTACCTGGGTCCCCAGATCTCTTATTACTTCTTCTGTATTAAGGGGGCTGCCACCTATGTGGTAATTCATGGATGTTTTGTTTTTCCCAAATGGGATGACTATGCATTTTTTGGCATTTAGCATGAGGCTATGACTTTGACACCAGGTGTCCATCTCAGTAAGACCCTTTTGGAGGATGTCCATGTCAGTTGGAGAGTCAATTATGGCTTCCAGTTTGCAGTCATCGATGAACTTGGTTAGCCATAGTCCTCCTGTGTTTGCCTGTACTTCTGAGAAGTATATGCCGAACAGTAGGGGTCCCAGGACCAAGCCTTGCGTGACACCACTTGTGACTGGTTTACAGTCAGACCTGGTGCCCGCTATTCTTACCGTGTGAGTTCTGTCTGTAAGCCAGTTGGCAACCCATCTTGTGAAGTAGGGGTTTATGTTTAGGCTGGTGAGTTTTTCTGTAATACCCGAGTGGGGAATGGTGTCAAAAGCCTTGGTGAGGTCAAGGTAGGCTGTGTGAACCACCTTTCCCTCATCTATGGCCTTGGTAACTGTCTCAAAGAAGTCAACCAGGTTTAGTAGGCATGATCTGCCCTTAAGAAAACCGAACTGGGTCGGGTCAAGTGTTTAGAGGTTCCCAATGTCTTTGTTAATGAGTACCATGATAATGTGCTCCATAGCCTTGCAGCCAGGCTAGTCAGGCTTATGGGGCAATAGTTACCAGGGTCAGTTGTGGCTCCTCCTTTGTGGAGAGGAATAACTGTTGCTGTGCGCCATTCTATGGGCACATAGCCTGTGGAGAGGCTGAGGTTGAACAGCGTGTTTAGGTGGGGGGTTAGTTTGTTCTGTAGTTCATGCAAGACACAGCCTGGGACACCATCTGGTCCCATTGACGCTGTGTTTTTGGCTTTTGAAAGGTTTTCACCTGTGCGTCTGTGATTTTTGGGACACTACACTTTTCCGGCATTGTTGTGGGCCCTTTTGGAGGTGAGAGGGGGGTGAAGTTTGCACTGAATCTATCTGCCAGGATGTTGGCAATATCAGTATGTTCAGTATATTTTGTGCTCTTTTGCATTAGTTCAGTGCATATCTGCGAGTTGCCACTTAGATTCTTAACATAGCTAAAGAAGGCTTTCTGGTTACATTTGAATCCTTGGCTATTTTTCTTTCGCAGTTAGCCTTGGATTATTTCATGTGGGAGCTTAGTTTCTTACTGATACTGATCAGGAATGTCTTTCCTTCTTGGGATTTGCTTTTTTTCTGAACTAGTTTCCTCCTTCTATTGTATAGCCTGTTTATTGCAAGGGTCCACCAAACTGGTTTCCTTCTTTTAGAGGAGTGAGTCTTGGTTTTGCTAGGGATGGCACAATCCAGGCATCCTTGTAGGTGCTCATAGAGTGCATTTGTAAAGGTTTCTACATCTTGGGCAGAATTATCCTTTAGTGTGGGGGCTGTGAAACTTACCACCTCTGTCTTAAGTAAGGTAAAGTTTGCTTTAGAAAAGTGTTTTACTGTGATTTCCTTAGTTGGGGGTGGTGGTGGGGTGTGGACATCCAGAGTGATTAGTTTAAGGTCTGATCTAACCAGTGATGGGTTGACCTCCGGTGTGAAACACCTGTCACCCATGTTGGTGATGACCAGGTCCAATATGTTTTCACCTCTGGTAGGGGAGTTTACCATCTGATCCAGGGCATTTGAGTTGATGAATTCCAGGAAGTGCTGGGCCAGGGAATTTGTACTCGAGTAGTTTTCCCAGTGAATGGTAGGGTAATTGAAATTGCCTAATATCAGGGTGTTCAGTAGGACATTCATGTTTTCCAGTGTCTCCAGAAAGGAGGAGTGGTGGTCCTGGTTCATGGAGGGTGATCTGTAGCAGGCCACAGTTTGCATTGCAGATTTGCCCAAAGTTAGTTGCACATGGATGATCTCAGAGGTATCATGCTGCACCACTAACCTGGAGGTGTAGGTATCCTTGATGAATATGGATTCACCCCCTCCTTTTGTGTTTCTGTCTGTGTTCTGTGGCTGAAACATGTGGCATGAGTTGTAGCTCTGTAGTGCTGGGGTGCTCTCTGGGACAGGAATCTATCCCTCCAACATGTCCTATTTATTGTTGTGGTGAGGTTTAGATCCCTAGAGTGTGTTGCTCGAGGGGATATGGTTTTCTTTAGGTGGAGCATGTCCATCAATTCTGGGTTGGACATGGCCTTGTATGTCAGGCATAGATCACCTCTGAGTAGGTGGTATGTGACCGAATAAATCTGGAGTTTCTTCATTCGGGCTGCATAGGGCTTCTGTTTGAGGCCAGTGATCCTCTTGGTGAGGTACTTCTGTGGTCTTTCCAGCTGTTTCAGGTGTCTTGTATGGTACATCCCAAATGGGCGTTGTACTCTATGATGGGTCTGATGAGTGATGCGTAGAGAGGCACAGTGACCTCTTTTGATCTGGATGCAAACCATTTGTGATTAGGTGGGCCACATAGAAGGATTTTCTAACCACTTTGGCAATGTAATTATCAAAGGAGAGATTACTATCTACTTGGGTCCCCAGATCCCTTATTACAGATTCCGTATTTAGGGGGCTACCACCTATGTGGTAGTTTGTGGGTATTTTGTTTTTTCCAAAGGAGATGACTATGCAATTTTTGACATTTAGCTTGAGGCCATGGTTTTGACACCAGGTATCTGTCTCAGTGAAACCCTTTTGGAGAATATCTGTATCAGCCAGAGAGTCAATTATAGCCCCTAGTTTGCAGTCGTCTGCAAACTTGTTCAGCCATAGACCTCCTGTGCTTGTCTGTACCTCTGAGAAGTATATGCTGAACAGAAGGGGTCCTAGGATTGAGCCCTAGGGAATGCCACTTGTAACCGGTTTAGAGTCAGACCTAGCTCCCACAACTCTTACCATGTGGGTTCTGTCCATGAGCTGAACTGGGTAGGGTCCAGCGTTTGGAGGTTCCCAATGTCTCTGTTAATGAGAGCCATGATGATGTGCTCCATAGCTTTGCAGTCCAAGCTAGTCAGGCTTATAGGGTGATAGTTCCTGGAGTCTGTTGTGGCTCCACCTTTGTGGAGTGGAATAACCATTGCTGTGCACCACTCTATGAGCACATAGCCTGTGGAGAGGCTGAGTTTGAACAGTGTGTTTAGGTGAGGGGTTAGTTCAACTTTGGGTTCATGTAGGATGCAGCCTGGGACACCCTCCGGTCCCACTGATGCTGTGTTTTTGTCTTTGGAGAGGGCTGTTTTAACTTGAGTGTCTGCGATTTCAGGGGCGCTACATGCTTCTGGCATGGTTATGGGCCTTTTTGGGGGTGAGAGGGGGGTGAATTTTGCACTGAACCTGTCTGCCAGGATGTTGGCGATATTGGTCGGTTCAGTATATTTTGTGCCATTCTGCACTAACTCCAAGCAGATCTAAAAATTGCCACTTAAATTCTTGACATAGCTAAAGAATACCTTATGGTTATCTTTGGAGTCTTTGGCAATTTTTCTTTCGAAGCTAGCCTTGGATGATTTTTTGAGGGATCGTAGTTTCTTGCTGATACTGATCAGGGATGTCTTACCTTCTTGGGATTTTACTTTTTTCTGTACTAGTTTCCTCCTTCTATTGTATAGCTTGTTTATGGCAGGGGTCCACCAGACTGGTTTCCTTTTCCTGGAGGAGTGAGTCTTGGTTTTGCTTGGGATAGCATGATCCATGTATTCTTGTAGGTGCCCGTAGAGTGCATGATTTTGTAGCTTGGGCAGCATTATCCTTTAACATAGATGCTTTGAAATTTTCCACCTTGGTCTTAAGTAACGTGAAGTTTGCTTTGCAAAGGTTTTCACAGCGGTTTCTTTGACCTGGGGTGGGGGTGGAATGTGGACATCCAAAGTGATTAGTTTATGGTCAGATCTAACCAGCGAGGGGTTGACCTCCAGTGTGGAACACCGGTCGCCCATGTTGGTGATGACCAAGTCCAATATGTTGTCACATCTGGTGGGAGTGTTGACTGGTTGATCCAGGGGGGTTGAGTTTATAAATTCTAGGAAATTTTGGGCAAGGGAGTTAGTACTTGAGTAGTTCTCCCAGTTATTGTTTGGGTAATTGAAATCACCCAATATCAGAGTGTTTGGTAGGACCTTTATGTTTCCCAGTGTTTCCAGAAATGCAGAATGGGGGTCCTGGGACATGGTGGGTGATCAGTAGCAAGCTACAATTTGAATAGCAGTTTTGCCCATTGTTAGTTGCATATGGATGATCTCTAAAGCATCGTGCTGTGCCACTAACCTAGCGGTGCGGGTATCCTTGATGAATATGAATACGCCCCCGCCTTTTGTTTTTCTGTCCGGGTAGTTGTAGCCTGGTAGTGCTGAGGTGTCCTCAGGTGCCTTAAACCAGGTTTCTGTTACTGCACATATATTGATTTTATCCATACTGAGGAGTGCCTTGAGTGCGTGCAGTTTGAGGTTTGACTTCTGGCATTGAGCAGTATTACCGTATGAAAACACAACGCCTCCACTCCTTGAAAGCACCAAAATCGCTGGGTATACAAAACAGGAACACATTCACTGTAGGTTTGAAAGTTCTTTTAATTCTGGTACCTCGGCCTTCGCCTTCTCCTGGAATACATTTTACTGAATCAAACACCACCCTTTTTATATCATGCTTAATTGAATTATTAGTGCACTTAACCCATTAACCCTATTTTAATTGCCTTCATTATTAATGCAACCATATAACCTGCATCTTAGAACAATATCTTTTGAAATAAAACCAAATAGTTTTAAACTTCATGTAAATGCATTTATAAAATATCTTTACATACATTATTTTATTTTGAATAAACATGTGTACAAAAACACTTCTATATATCATCTAATTTATAAATATTTAAACTGTA
The DNA here is from genome assembly GCF_019279795.1 of Protopterus annectens. Classification (NCBI taxonomy): domain Eukaryota; kingdom Metazoa; phylum Chordata; order Ceratodontiformes; family Protopteridae; genus Protopterus; species Protopterus annectens. The sequence continues at coordinate 1,202,603,344 of NC_056737.1, forward strand.
TAAATTCATTTTCAATGTTTCGTGAAAGATTGCTGCAAATGGAAACCAGGTTTATTCTCAACTATAAAACTTTGTTTCCTAATGGGTTAAACATGGAAATTTAAATCTAAACTCATTTTTTTCCACATATTTCTCAGAGAGTATAGATGTCGATTGAAAATTAAAATAGGGTTAATGGGTTAAGTGCACTAATAATTCAATTGAGCAGTATTACCCTCAGTTTTTTGTTACTTGTGCTATTTATGGCTGTGGGTTTGTCTTTTGAGCCTTTCCTAAAAAAGGCACTATGGGGGTGGCAAGAGCCTTGGCCAGTATTCGAAAGCCTAAGGGTGACAGGTACAAGCCGTCTGTAGTGAAGCAGAGTGGCTTGTTGAGCATGTCATCTCAGGCTGACAGACACTGGATCCCCTTTGAATGACACCACAAGCTTAGCCAATTGTTAAAATTTATATTTTTTTCTTTATTCTGTGGTATCATTCTTGGCAAGGGCAGGATGCTACTCAAGGTCAGGGTCATACCGGCCTGGGTTACGTGATCAGAGAGCTCTTCCATGTCTTTTTTCGTGTAGTCCAGGGTGGTACAGCTCAGGTCATTCACACCAACATGGACAATGACAGAGTCATATTTGTACTTGTTCTGGAGTGACCTGAGTGCTTGTGTTATGTGGCGGATCCTGGCACCTGACAGGCAGCTAACAGTAACCTTCTCCTTGTTCAGCCTAGTGAGTGGGGCATTAGTGTGCCTGACTATCGAGTCACCTATTACTAGTGTGTTGGGTATGTTATTTTGCCTTAAGGGTTGTGATTGCGTGGCACACTGGTTTTGTGAAGTATGTGTTTCATGGTTTGTGTTGGGGGGTGGAGGCTGGTGGGTGTCTGCTTTGGAGGTCTCTGTTGCTTTTGCAGATTTGTATTTAGAGCCTCTGAGTATGTTTTTGTATATTTATGTGTGTTTTTTGCTGGTGCTGGTTTTATAGGTCTGTGTGAGACTGGTGGTGTGATGCAAGTAGTTCCCTTCTCCTCTTGACTGTCTGGTCCAGTCTTGGGTTGAGAGAGCTTAGCCTCCAGTTTGGCTGTATAATTTTATCTCTCGCATGTACTAGTGTTTAGTGGTAGGAGGAGATGGTTGTGTGTGTACATGAGGCAGTTGTAACATTGCCTCAAAATGCCCAGATTCACCAGATGGACTGGAGAATACACCTGAAACTGCCATTTGGACATGCCTGGGTAGGTACAGTGAACTGTTTTACTGATTGGCTGGTAAGGTCGAATAGAGAGCCTTGTCCTTCTCTACAATATAGGGGGTCTAGTGCTAAGGTTTATTAGTGCTTGCTATGAGTTTTGAGCAAGTGCCTAGCTGAGAAGTGAATGGTTTGAGTGCTTAAGTTGAACTTTTGTCTAGTTCCAAGGGAAAATTGAAGAGTAGACTTTGCGGAGCCGGGAATAGTTATACCCTAGCTAACAGGCACTGCCCGGTGTGCAAAACCACGCAAATGCGGGTTTTATAGCAGAGAAATGAAAGAGATAGAAATTAGCCCAAAATGGCCAACAAACTACTAATTTCTGGGCAGAAACCACTCCTCCAGGGACATATAGGCTGCTCAAAGCTCCCCTGTCTCACAGGTGAACAGAGAAACTCCCTTCTATCCAGGTTAGGTCACAAGGGAAAAAGCCTTTATTTCAGACTGATTCTGTTCCAAAGAAAACTTGCCTGGAGAAAAGATATAGAACTTTTCCTTCTCAGATTCTCTGTGTTCAAGTCAGTCTTTCAGTTCACTGTATTAACCTTTGGGTTAGCCACAGCTATAAGAGTTTTCACAAAGAGCTTAGCTCCTGGAATAGCCCTTTTTTAGACTTGTGGAAATTTTTATGTCTTTATTTATATAATTTTCTTATCTTTGCAGCATCTCTTCGCAGAAGTCAGGAGTCTTTAACATGGATTGTCTCCTGCCTTACCAGTTTTTCCTGATAAATATTCAAACCCCCTCAACAAATGCCTCAACTTTTTACTGTGGAGGGACAGTTTTGACAAGGTTATAAAGTTGCGACCCATGGGGCATGTCAGAAAGGCCAAAGCACCTCAGTGTTAATGGAATACTATCTGTTATCCATGTGATATCTCTTTTTTTTTATTTGAGGACCCCATGGACTCTAGCATATGATAAGAGATAACACCACAGTGGTGTGATATTTCAACTAGCAGAGAGACATCAGGTTTTTCCTTCTGTGCCAGCTGGTCATGATAACTTGGGGTTAGCTCTTCAGCATTTTTTGATCCTCCAAGCATCTTGAATTCCATCAGAGCAATATGTAGTGTCAGCCAAGGTGAGCAGAATCAAGACAGTCCCTCAGTGATGGAAATTACATGATAGGGTCTTCCAGGGATTTATGCAATTGTGCCGAGCATCACAAGTAGACCTGTCTGCCTCCTTTCAAGACAGATACCTAAACACATTATGTTGCAGAACTCCTTAGAGGTAGACAGAGTGAATAGATGCATTTCTACCCTTTCCACTAATATACAAAGTCATTCTCAAGATTCAGAGGGACTCTTCAAATATCTTTGTGGTAATCCCTCTCAAACCCTGGCAACAATTATTCTCCCTTCTTATGGAATTGGCAAGGAGCAGTTGTCACAAACTTTCTCAGACAAGATCAAGTCACACAAAACTAGAGGTGTTTGATACACCCTAATCTCAAACATCTACAACTAAATGTCTGTATGATTCCGTATTGATACCTTTTAGGCACCTGTTTCATGAGGATGTGGAAATGATTTTCTAGTTGGTGCCTAACCAGTAACCAGGGCCCTAATAGGGATTATGTACCAGTGGTAGATAATAAATTAAAAAATAAATAAAAAATAAAAATAAAAGTTGTACAGAGTAAATAGTCCAAGGTACCCAAAAAAGGGTAATCTAGCCACAAAATGAATAAAAGGCACTCCTTCTACTCCCTGGACAAGTTTTCTGCATCTGATGAAGTGCTTTAAATGAAAATGTATTTGTGGAGTTTGTTAAGAAACATTAATGTGGTTTGGTTTATTGGAATATAGCTGGTTTTTATTCATGTTGTGTCTGGATTTTCCTTCTTTGGGTACCTTGGACTTTTTACTGGTGATTTTTGGTACCTTGGCGTGCTTTTTTACATTAGTTGTATAGAGTAAATACGTAAACAATTTTTTTGGGTGTTTTGTGACAGAAACAAAATTGTGAGAAATAAAAGCAAAGTTTGCGCAGTTTAGGTTTCATTTAAGCATTTGATGTAGTGGTTACAAGAGCAATGGATTGATTTAGTATTCAGTAGTAGTAGATTAGAACAAGATGAAATGATAAGCATACTGTTAGGTATGGAAAGATAATGCTAGTGTAAGGTAGGGTATAGCGGGAGTGACTAGCAGTGTGAGAGATGAGGAAGGAGGAGGCATGGGAAGTATCAGGTGGAGGCAGTTGTAAGAGGGAGAATAGATGAGAGAAAGCATAGCTAGAGCAGCTAGAATGTATGGGAGAGAGGAAAACTAAGTAAAGAGTGGGAATGGGAGGAAGTTAGGAGGGATGAGAGCAGGAGCATTCCCAAGTAGAAGAGAGACAGGAATGGAGCAATATTTTAAAAGAGGAGAGGTTTTGGGCACTGCGGATATGGGTAGGGAGGGAGTTCCATTTATGTGCTAGGGAAAAAGGCACTAGAAATTGACCAGCAGTACGTGAGGGTTTGTAAACTTTGAAGAGATTCTGATTACTGGACCTGAGTTATCGACTGCGGAGATGCAGAGTGAGGATGGAGGAGAGGGAGGGGCAGAGATATGGCTTAAAAATGAGTGTATGGGAAGTGGGGAGCTGAATGTAAGAGAGATGATTGGGGAGTTCCAACCAGTTCAAGGAATGTAAGGAGTTACAGTGATGGGAGGAGGATTTGGAGTTTGTGGCAAAACCTGGAGACCTTTTTGTAACAGGATGTTAGTTTGGCCTTGAGAGTGGCTTGTACTTTGGTAAGAAGACATGAGAGAAGGAAGGAGGTAGGTGGTAGAGAGGGTAATATTGGTTGAAGAAGTAAGGTAACAATTATGGTGGTAAAGCATTCTGAGCTTCTGGAAAGTTTTCTTAATGTTAGTTTGGAGGTGAGTATCAAACTTTAGCTATTCATTGATAATGACACCTAGGAGCTCAGTATAGGGAACAATTTGGATAGGAGCCCTGTTTTGGCAAACTATAGAAAAGGAGTTCTTGTCTAAGTTGGTGTTTTTAGATGGGGTAAAGATCATGAGTTTTGTTTTAGATGCATTTAGAGCCAGGTGATCATTAAGCATCCATATCTCAGTGCGGTTGAAGGCAAACTGGGTATCATGCATGAATTTGGGGAGAGATTCAGTGAAACAGATGATAGTGGAATCATCTGCATATTGGACGAGCTTGGCATTTGGGATACTAAGATGGAGGTCATTAATTAAGATGTTAAAAAGTAAAACAGCCAGGATAGAACCTTGGGGGATACCTGTCAGAGTGTCATGGTAGGGGGAGGTACAGTTATTCCGCTTGACAGACTACTGCCTATTTGTGAGGTAGCCGGAAAACCAATTGATGGAAGAGGAGGAACAATTTAGATTAGAGAGCATGGACAAGAGAAGGCTATGGAAGATGGGTAGGTGTGATAGGAGGGTAGATAAATGTTGCCAGAGTTGTGTGCCTGGTTGGAAGATGAGTAGGTGTAATAGGAGAGTAGATACAATGTTGCCAGAGTTGTGTGCCTGGTTGAAAGATGGTTAGGCATTATAGGAGGGTAGATACAATGTTGCCAGAGTCGTGTGCCTGGTTAGAAGATGGGTAGGTGTGAGAGGAGGGTAAATACAATGTTGCCAGCGATTTGTGCCTGGTTATGATTTCAAGGAAAGATAGAAGGGCAGTGGTGGCATTGTGTCCAGGTCTAAATCCATGTTGTGTTGGGGTTAGAAGATTGTTATCTAGGAGGTAGGATAAACATTGGAAATGAATATATTTTTCAAAGATTTTGGAGATAGGGGAGAGAATGGCTATGGGCTGGAAGTTGGAGATGTCAGAGTTGTTACCTCCTTTGTGTAAGGGAATGATAAAGCCCTTTTTCCACCGGAGAGGTACATAGGACCCATGAATGGAGTGGTTAATTAGGATGTAGATAGGAAGAATACCTGTGTGAGTCATTATCCTCTGGCCTATCTTATTCCTCTGTCAAGTTTGATCTTGAGGCCATTTCAGCATGCCTGCCTGTCACTTCACCCATGTCCTCTTTGTTTTTCAGTTATATGGTCTTTGAAACAGATTTTTACACATAAGGCAACTGAGAAAGAAGGTGGCTCCTTCTTCAGCCCTTAAGCTTGAAAAACTAACTACTCATGCGGCAGATTTATGGTTCATTAGTTGGAAAATTATTTTCTCGTTGCTCTGACATCTGCAAGCAGATAATTCAAGATTTTATGGAACCATTTGCTTTGTGGGAATGTAAGACATCAATAAGGACTGGGTCCTTAACAGCACAGAATGCTAGACATAAATCACCATGCAGGAATCTATATGAAAAAGAGCATATGTATAAGGCTTCAAACTTGTCTTAATAGCCAGGTGTTTTTAGTCTGGTGATCTTTTTAGTTAGGAACCTCGGGGTCTTTCTAGCTGTGCGATATGTTTAGATAGATCAAAGTCAAAGTAAACTTTATTGTCGATCAGATATACACAGCAGTGCAAGCTGAACAAAATTACATTGCTTTGGTCCCCATGCAAGACATACTAAAAGAGATGCTTAGTAATAGACAGCATATTCTCTAATTGTCTACTCAGAACAATCCACTGAAGCATGGTGAAAAGCCATGATGACCAAGTGGTGGTCAAAGGACAGAGAAATGTTTTATAAGGTGACAGGTGCCAATATCCTAGGTGGCAGTAACAGGCTGGAGTGGGGTCCTGGTTATTCTGTAAGCTGTTGAAAATGTTTTTTTTGTCAAAGGTGACAGTGCTACACCTCTTTGCATTTAATTCAAGCCTACTTGTAATAGACCACTGGTTTGTATGGTTTAACCCTTGCTGCAGTCACATGGTATCAAATGCTGAGCCAATAACTGCACCCAGTTTAGAATTATTGGCAAATTTATCTAGCTGAATGTCTTTATTACTGGTATGCAGATCTGAGAAGTAGATGACAAACAGAAGGGGCCTGCTTCCTGAAATTGGTAGCTATTTAATGGACTTACTCTTAATAGCTTGAAAATAAAGTGATAGATCCTGCTGCCAGTTCAGTACCACAGATTCTGTACTTAAACAATAATCTTTGTGTATAGGTTGGGGGTTGCAGTACTGGAGGTAGACAAAAATGATGAAGTCTGAGTGGTGTTATGATAACATAAGTGGGCAAATACCCACACAGCCCACACCATCTGCCATTAATTATTACTGCTATTACATGTCAGCCCACATTTCTGAGAATGTTTTGGTGATTTGTGGTGGTTTGTATATATTATTTGGAATGGTATTATTTCTTTTAAGTTGTGTATTTTATTTTAGGTTTATTTGGACAAAGATTTGTTGAATATTTTTATTTCTTTCTTTTGAATATGTTTTTATTCATTTAACATTTATATTTTTAAAATAAGCTGCATCACACTGTTTAAACTGCATAATACCTGAGGCCCTTAGCTCTAAAATGTCTAAATGTATTTAACTTTTACAGTTCTCTTTTTATGATGGCATGTAGAGGTATGCTGGCTTGTCCATAGTCAACACATAGATAAAAGTCCTATGTGGTACTCGGTCTCCTGCAGAGTGCTGCATGGTGATCTATGCCTTTCCTACAAGACATCTTCTGATCCCACACTGATGGATTTGTTGCACATCTGCAAAACAAATAGCGTAAGAAATACTAGGTCTAAGGAGCTAAACACGTAAGCAGAACATGTTGGAGGGACAGGTATGTGTCTCCAAGACTGACACTTCTCTGGAACAGGTTTCCTATCCATGTGAAGCAAAGCTCACCCCAACCTAATTCAAATGTAACTTGGACCACTGAATGGGAAATAACAAATGTATCCCTGGTTTTGTTGTCCCTAATGAACAAGGTCAGCTTGTAAATGCTTGATGTGGACAAACCTATATCAGAACCATACAAGTCCTTCGGGTATTGACACATGATAGCAATATTTTGTTAAATTTAGGATAAGCTTGGCTAGGCTTAAAATGGTTCTTGGCATGATAGCCTAGTAACCACCTCTGAACCTGTGAACCATAGTGGTGAACAATGTAGAGACATAATCATTTCCACATTGTTCTTTCATTTTTGCTTTGGAACTTGTTGCAACATTTTAAAATGATACAATGTTTTCAAGACTGCTCATCCATTTCCTGCATTAATCTTTTGAGGAGAGAGACAAACAAAGTGATGGAAGCTTCCATCAGATGAACCAAACAAAAATAAGTACTTTTTTGTTGTGGGAGCAGTCATCCATATAACTCCTATGTGAAGAGCTTTGCGTCTACATTTCCTTACCTATATACAGGACCTCTGTGGTTGCACAACTATAGAAAACATTTTGAATCACTGTCTAATGCAGAAACTGTGTTGATTATAATTGTCTGTACAGAACAGGGATGAGGAAATTTCTTATCTGGAAAGTGTACTTCATAAAATAAAATTTCATTCACTTGACACTCAGACAAGGATAAGGTAACTGCTTCCTGTTTGCACTCGTGTCTTTTTGATTTACCTTTTTATATCCAGATAGCAATAAGAAGACATATGGACTTTTCAAGGCTGCCCTCCCACTTTCTATTTCTGACCCTGTGCTGCTAGTGTCTGAGATGTCTTTTATGCAGAATGACAGAGTAAGGCACTGATCTCATCTATACTTTCATGATAGCTTATGTGGTCTGCAAACATAGATCAGTATTAAACCAGGTACCTTAAGTTTTTCATTAGCAGTGTGACAGCCTTGATGAAGTAACAGCAACAGTCCAAGTGATCTTCACATCAGGTTCATGAGCCCAGCTGTGCTATGTCAGGCACACTGCTTACTTTGCCTTATTGGTTACTTGCTATTTGTCTAATGAACTACATCAAACTAGGTTGTTGCCTTCCTTTGTTATAAAAATATACAATCAGAGCTGTAGCTCGGTTAACTGGTGCTCTGGGCAATTCTCCCACTGGCACCTCCACTCACCCCGAAAAAATAAAAAAATCCTGTAGGCAAAGATATCTTTGCTGCTAACACACACACACACACACACACACACACACACACACACACACACACACACACATACATCAGACACACACACACACACACACACACACACACACACACACACACACACACACACACACACACACACACACACACACACACACACACACACACACACACACACACACACACACACACACACACACACACACACACACACACACACACACACACACACACACACACACACACACACACACACACACACACACACACACACACACACACACACACACACACACACACACACACACACACACACACACACACACACACACACACACACACACACACACACACACACACACACACACACACACACACACACGCGCACACACACACACACACACACACACACACACACACACACACACACACACACACACACACACACCACATTGCAGTCTTTGCTGCCTGCTTTAAATCATTACCAGTACTACTTGCAGCCTTACTGTTGCAAAACTCGATTGTCACTCACACCCAATAACAAAAATCAGACTACTGACTGAAGGAATGGCATTTAAACCACAACAACTGAAATTGCATCTACCTGCATGATTACAATGACTGCTTCCTGGTGCCAATCAAGCAATCTAAGAGCTTACACCCAGGTTAGCTACCCCACCATAAACTTCCTCTCGCTTTGCATTCAGTTGTCATTACTTTTATTTTAAAAATTCTTATTTCTTGTCTGTCAGACACTGAAAATCATAACACCTTCCTGAGTGTGGAAAACATGTAAAACTGAACATTGTTCAACAAAACTGTTACACGTACACAGGTACATTAGAATTAAGGTGGAAAAGTTTAGAATTATTGATTTATGCCTGAACTTCTATTTATAATCCATCCATCCATTCTCAACCGCTTTCCCATTTTGCACATGGGGTCGGGGTGTCACATCTGCAGTGATGATCATCTCGAGCCAAGGTTTACAGCACTGGGTGGCTAGCCCTGAAGCGGTAGTTCATTTACTGCCTACACACACTCACCTATGGCCAATTTAGAATGTCCAGTCCACCTACTGCATGCCTTTGTAATGTGGGAGGAAACTGGGGAACCCAGAGGAAACCCATGTGTACACTGGGAGGACATGCAGACTCTGCACAGAAAGCACCCCAGCCGAGAATTGAGCACGGATAACCTCTTGCTGGGTGGTGATAATGCTAACCACGGTGTATTATATTTTAAATTTAATAGCAAAACTGTTTTTTATTTTATTTTATTTTTTTGTGCTTTTGAATTTCTCTCTTTGCCCTAACCTTGGTAGAGTGTACAGTAGATGAAGGTTATCTAAACAGACAAGACTTAATTGCTGATTATCAGACTTTTACCGTATATGGTAAATTGTCTTACTCTGTCCTAGCCTTTCTTTAAAGTACATCTGCAAGGCACTTCTGCCTATGTACCTCTCCTCGACTGCTCTTCAGATTGCTGCAATCTTTTATTTGAAGCCCCCAAAACATCCTGTAATTCCACTGAAGTGCTAACTCCTATCTCCTTTTGACTTTATCAGGTCAGCAGATGCCAGGCCTCTGTCTGGCAAAATAATTTGTTAGTTGCAGTCATCTCAGCCAACCGAATTCTGAACTACAGGCCTTAATGTGAAAAGTACTTTATATTGTTACTATGAGGGTGGAGTGTATTGAAGAATAAACAACTTATTTATGACAATGTGGTTTGTGAAGTTTATTTGAATTCATCTCTTCAGTTCTTTGCCTTATTTTCAGATGATGGGACAAAGGACAAAGGAATTACACATGGTGCAGATGTGCACAATCAAATCAAGTACTGATTTAGCTGGGAAGGTTAAGGATCATTCAGTCAGCTTGGCAGCTGCAGACTTTGTGAACTGCAAACTCACTCAAAGCATATGTGAGGCTGAACCTGGACATATGTTCACACACAGGATGTATGTCCAGTCTGCAGGTATGGAAAGATTTGCTATGGCAGTCTGGAAGGAAATCTTATAGACCATCTCACTTCATTTTGAAGGATCTGAAGATTTGGTGTTCTGTAACACAGCACTCATATACTAAATTCCTGAAGTATTTCTCTTTGGTGTGAAAAGGGTACCATTGTGTAAGTACTGCCAGCTTAACATCAGAAGTTTGAGTAACAAGGTCACTGCTGCTGGACAGAATTCCTCTCACTATCCTCCTAAATTTACACAAATGTTGGGTCTGGCATGTACTTAGTTCAGTCTATGTACAACATTTCTGTTGTACATGTTTGGTGCTACCCCTTCCTGCATAAGGAGCACTCCCGAGGACATATAACAGCTTGAAAGGGTCAAGCCAGTAAACTGTTAGTAGATCATTTGTGTACTGCATTGCTACAGAAATTAAATTATTATACAGGTATTATGGGAGCAGTGGTGCAGCGGTTAATGTTGTCACCTCACAGCAAGAGGTTGTCCGCTTCAATTCTCAGCTGGAGTGCCTTCTGTGTGGAGTCTGTATGTCCTCCTTGTACTTGCATGGGTTTCCTCTCGGTACTCCGTTTTTCTCCCACATTCCAAAGGCATGCATCTGGAGAGTTTCTCCCCAGGCCTCCACTGAAAATAGGCTCTGTCCTAGTCAGACTTTCCTGGTCAACAAATGTTAAATAAATAAATACATAAATAAATATTGCCTGTTAATGTAAGGAGACTCATGCAACTGTACTTATTCACTCTCACTTACCTTAAAAAGAGAATTGAAAGGATATTGTATAAGGAAGTAGCAGTTGCACTGGCTAGTACCAGTAACATTGAGAAACAGGGCTATGACTGTGGCCCAGGTGGCCCAAATTTGAGTGGTAACTTGGGTACCTGATTGGCGGGCAGGAGGGATTTGTGTGCCCATCCTGGGGGAGAGTGCATAGTTGGGTTCACCTTACAGCTGATCCTTTGTAAAGGTAAAGAATTTGAGGAGGGCATTGTCTTTAGCTTGGCAGGGCAGTGGCTGAGTCACCATGGTGAGAGGATGATACTTAAGCAATGCCCATTACATATTCTTCCATGAGCTATGAATGGGGACAGACAAATACCATGGAAATGTAGGTGCATGTATAAAAAATACTCCTTGGTAGCACTACGACACTGACCCACATTACTTTCATTTCCTGACCACCTCCTCAGAGCACATCTGGAGAATTACCAGCTTTGGGAATCTCCAAAAGTATTTAAAAAAAAACAGCAATAATCACGGGAAGAAGTGTGTTTTTGAGATGATTTCTCTATCATGACCATTTGAAAAGAAGACATTAAGAAGTTTCATATCTGATGCATTTTATTTGTTTAGAAATACTAAACTTATTCAGCTAATTTGAAGTCTCCCTGTAATTTATCTAGTAACAGCTGCTATTCTTAATGGGTTCTGTATAGGAAGGAGCTCAGGACATTGTAAGATGATGAAGATAAGCCGTAGATTTTCATGCATGCCCATATGTGTGTGGATGAGGCACCTTTCTAAATGCAATTAGCAGTCCTGAAGCTAAGTCCATAACATCAGAAACCAGTCTGAAAATGTCTGTAGGGCAAGTTCTTAGCTTCCTGCAAGCATTTAAGACTTCATTACATAAAGAAATCCTGCTGATGTTTGACTCTTCCAGTGAAAAGTTTTCAGCATTTGCCTGTTTTATATACTTTAGCAAACTGTAAACTAATTGAAATCACTAACTAGTGGATAGTTTAGGGTATATATGAGGGAATGCCCATTCACAATAAGGATAATGAATGACTGCTGTAACTTTCACACTAATGGTAATAAGTGACCGCCATTGCTTTCTACTGGGTTTGACATGGTCAAAAATGGTGGGCGGGATTCAGTGGTGTATTTAGCATGCATGTAGATCATATGCATTCAAAATTCCATTAATGCTTGGAATGGAGTAATGCACAAGAAATATATAACCTGTAACTTGGGTTTTACTTCAGAAATTCGAACTTCAATTCTGAAACATAAAGTATTAAGCAGAAAAGATTAAAACCAGGAAAGCCTTTCATTCATTCTGTGATTAATTTCTTAATTTAGTTTGGTGATGCAGGGGGATCTGGAACCTATCCTATACCACTCACTGCGCACAAAATAGAGAAACTAATCCTGGACAAGAAGTCAGCTCATTACACATTAAACATTCACACCCTTACTCATGCAGACCTATGGGCAATATGAGTGATTGTCAATTCATATATAACATGTTTTAGGGATGTGAGAGAAAACCAGAGCACCTTGAAAAAACTACAAAGACATGGGAAGGATGTGGGGCATTCCACACGAATGTCATCCCAAGCAAGATCCAAACTAGAGAGCCATGCACTGTGAGGCAGCAGTGTAAACTGTTATGCACTGCCCCACACACACACACAGGATAGTCAGAAATAGTAAATTTCCCAATCTGATGCAAGTCCTTTACTAATTAACTGGAACTTTGCTGGTACTGGTGGTTTGATAATGCAATTCACAAATGCTATTCACTAATATTAGTGCATAAACTGTCTTAAAGGAATAATGCCAGTTTCTGCTATGGAAGACAGTAGAGCATAGCAGAATGAAAAAGCTAATTTCACTATGTTATACTAAATAATCTCCTTATTTTTTCAGTAGTGGGGCTGCATATCACTGGGGGCAGGTCCAATGCATAATAATGAGGACAGACAGACAAACAGACAGACAGGATGCCCCTGCAAGAATGTAGCCATTTTTAGTTACTGCTTTTTTTCTAGAGGGAAATGGTCATGCCTGTAGTTATTTTTTAACACCTGGCCAGCCTTTTGTGCAGTACCACTTTCCACAATGCACTGTATGCCGACAGGTTACATCAGCCTACAAAACGGTAAATGGTGGCATGTGAATGATGCGTGTTTATAAATCACATCTCTGACCATCAAAATACCCTGAACATGACACTTAGCTCTGGAACTCACTGGACTCAATTTAGTCTAACTGATCATTCATTATATCACACAACTTATGCTGGGGTGATGTTTTTAAAATATTCACAATGTGCTAAATGTTATGAAGGCATAACCTGTTAGCATTACCTAGCACAACTATGAGCTGTGTGATCAATAATTTGTTTCAATTTTTTTTTTGTAATCAATTAATTCCAATCAGATATATTTTTTATGGTGTAACATTTGCCGTTTGGTAGGATCTTTCCTTTCCAAGGCAGGAAAATAAACTCATAAAAAAAATCTGCTATCATCTGTAAAAGTCACTGAACTGCATCCAGTGCATTTTTTTCATTTCAGAAAGCACCAATGACCACTTCTTGTTTCCAGAGAGATTCCCGTTGGGTTTAAACCAGGTAGCCTATGAAGTACATAAGGGAACAAAAGGAGGATTTCCAGTCCTTTATTACCTTCTAGAGTTAGTGCCATCTTCTGCTGTTATTTTTGTTTCACAACTTTATTGACAAAAGTCACACATGAGCAAACAGACATTCCCTCAGCTGGGAGCTTCTTTGGACAATGTATTGGCAAATCCCTGCTGGGCCTAAGTTACTCTTGTGTACCTGTTCTAATGTTACTGGACATTACTAGGACATAACATAAAGAAAATAGCCTGACGTCTTCATTAGATCTTGTATCTCTGTGTTTGATGGATTTAGTACCATAAGGATGTTGTTCTAAGCTAAAGGCATAAAGGTTAGAGTTAAAAGGCATCTGTATGAATACATGCTAAGGTAGGGAACACTGTCAAAGTATTTAAGCATAAGTTTCTTATCTGAAATCAGATGCCATATTTCTTCTAGATACATGTGACATTTACATATGATACCTTACTTGCATCTATGTATCAAAGTAAATTCAGATTTTTTCTTGTGAACTTTATTTGTACCTACATACTTCTAATTCATGTTCTGAACTGGAAAAGAATTATCAAACTTCCTGGAAAACAGGGAAATTTTACCTAAGATTCAAGCACACTGTATTTGTATAAAATCAGCCATTTTTACTTCTGTTAGTAAGGACTGCACTTGAGTATATGCAGACACACAGGAAGGAGTGTTATTGAATTCTGAAGCATCTGCGCACCCCCACATCTGTTCTGTCTTATTTGTGTGTTGAAATTAGCCATCCATTAGCAGCTCCACCACAGTTAATGGAGTCCACTGACATCTTCAGTAATCATGTTCAATTCAAGTACCATTACAGACAGATCCATTTATTATTTAAGAGCTTTAACTCAAGCTTTTCGCTGTGCACGTATTTAATGCTAGCTGCATGACCTAAGATTCTTCTACAGTGTTAAGAATGCAGCAGCTAACATCAATAACTGCTTCTATTTTCATATTCAGCTTGATTTACCCAACATTGAAATTATTTATTTTATATGCTTTAGGCCAAAGTTCAAAATATCTGATTCTAAAATGCGCATTGTGCACAGGAGAAGATAATGCGATGTGTCTTGACACACTGGCTGAGATATAGTTCTGATTTTAATATTTCAAGGCGTCCTTATTGTACCTGAATGAAAGTCTTCTTGAGCAGCTCATTAGGAAATGAAAAGCAGGTAAAAGACACCTGGAGATGACACTTATAGAAAGAAAGGTGCATATTCCTTTTCCTATCTAATGAAAAATCAAAAGTCTTGAATAGTCTGTTCCGAATTTTCTTTTACTGCTTGTCGCTGTATCATCCAGACTGAAGAAAATTAGCTTCTGTATGTTGTAGGTTTTGCAGTTATTTTATTAATGACAAAATGTGGTCATTGGTTATATGTCTGTGCCAAAATAGGTTAACCACTTGTAGTGCAGTTTATTAGAGCAGGACTGAAAGTTCGTCTAGGTTTTTACTTATTTGGGGGGGGGGGGGCTAGGAAGGTAGAAGTGTGAAATGCAAGTGGATGCTTTGGATTCTGGCTCCCTGATTTACAGGGATAATGCCCCGACTATGATCCAGGTAATCTGAGTTTGAATATTACTGGAGGAGCAGGGAGAAGTTGGTGGAGTGAGTGTTTGATGACAGCTAGCCCATCATGAGGGGATGAGAGAGGTGGTCCAGTTAATGGGAGTTGTTGACAACGACAATGGATTTGTATATATGTTCTTATTATCACTACATGATACCGATTTAAAAATGCTTGTTAGACTAATGAAGTTATACACACTCAAACACAAGTAGATTGCATGTTTTTAATTCATATAATCATTAATGTTTTTTAACCATGAGGTCATATGGGCTGTGCTCATGCAGGTCCAGCCTTTGGTCAAATGGTGCCCTAGGCAAAAGGGTTCCAGACCTCCCCCCTCACCACCCGGTCTCCCTTCCTAGTCTACTTATACCATCCAGATTATTGAAAAGCATCCCTGCTAAAGTGGTGCCCTAGGCTGCCACCTAGTTGTCCTATGGCTAAGGCTGGCTATAAGCTCACGCTGCTTGTGACCATCACACTTGCACATACAACAATACAGCATCATCATCATCATCATCATCATCAGTTGCCTTTTTCACATTTTTTCTACATGTGGTCAGGGTATTGTGTTAACTGTTGACAACTCTCTCGATTCAGTGCCACACTCCTGCCTTCTTCAACACTCACTCCTGACTGTCACAGATCTTCTTTCACACAATTCAACCACCTCTTTGCTGGACATCCTCACTTCCTCTTACCTTTTTCCTGTCTATCCCAAATCTTCTTTACCAGATATTCTCTTCTTCTTTTCTGCACATGTGTCCAAACAACTATAATCTGTTCTCTTTGATCTTTTCTGCAACTGGAGCTACTATGGCTTCTGCTCTTATGTCCTGATTTCTTCGACTGTCCCACAGTGTGCATCCTACCACCCTTCTCAGGCACTTCATTTTCATCACCCCTAGCTTCTTCAACTGTTCTGCCTTTACTGCCCAGCTTTCTGTACATACAATAGTACTGGACGTAACACTGTCTTGTACACCTTACTTTTCAGCTTCTTTGGCATTCTTCTGTCATAGACTATACCTGACACTCTTTGCCAGTTGGCTGCAGCCTTTCTGATTCTAGCTTTGACCTCTTCATTCAGACTTCCCTTCTCCTCAGCCACCCCTCCCAGATACTTGAAGCTGTTTACCTGTTCCACTATCTTCCCTTCTATCTCTATTCTCAGCTTCTTCTGATTTCCCCACTTTGCTGCTATTACCACCATCTTATCTATTCTTAGTTTTATCCCATTTGCCTTCAGTTTTGCATTCCATTCTCCCATCCTTTTCTGAAGTTCTTGCTTAGAGTCTGCCTGTAATGCTACATCATCTGTATACATCAACTTTGTTGATCTGTCCCCTCCAACCTGTTTGCTAATGTAGTCCATTACTGGTATGAACAGCAGTGGGCTCAGAGCTGACCACTGAAGAGCCAAACCAAATGTAATAACATCCTTAGCTTTGTGCTAATAAATGTCACATCTTTGTGTTGCCTTCCAAAGACATCCCTTTCCTGATGAATTCTGATTATTGTAGCTATTATCACATGTGTTTGTTTATATCATTAACTAACCTTGCTTTACAAGGCAAGGCTCTCTTTCAGAAGGAACTGAATAAGAAAAACTCTAAGACATGTAAACATTTAATAATTACATATTTGGACATTCACCTTACTGTTTGGGCTATAAGAGAAATTAAGAACCTTGTACTAATGTAAAATACAGAACATGCAGTGATAGTATTTTGTAAATGAAGTAGCCATTTGTAACATTTATTTATTTATTTATTTTATTTTACATTTGTTGACCGGGCTAGTCTAGCTGGATACATGTCCATTTTCAGTAGAGGCCCGGGGAGAAAAGCTCCAAAAAAGAAAACAAAAAGAGTAGAAAATCCATACATACATTTAAAAAAGTAATAGCAGTTAAAACTTACCAAGAACTAAAAAAGCAGTTGTTACAAAAAAAATTTTTTTTTTAATATATAAAAGATACATTAGTCTAAGCAAGGAATAGAACTAGCAGTAATAATCAATGGGTATTGTATTTGAGATACAATATCTATGTATACATGCATTATATTTATAATAACTTGGTATTTAGATTCTTAAGTCAGAAATTATTAGGTATTAGAGTAGTTGTAATTTGAAAGGAGAAAAGTTAGTCAGGGTTAGTACAGGAGCAGAGCCAGTGTGTCTTAAGAAAGAGCTGTAGATTCTTTTTAAAGAGTGGCAGTGACATTTGTGTAGTGAGATCAGTGGGTAGTAAATTCCATAGTTTTCCTGCAGAGTTAGAGTACAGGGAGTCACCTGCTGAGCGATTGGATCTTGAAGTATTAATCATCAGTTTATTGGAGGAACGTAGGTTCTTATTGTTATTATAAGGTGTAATGATGGTAGAGAGTATAGGGGTGTTGGTGGGCTTATACAGGGCCTTGTGGACAATGGGAAGCTGTAGAAATTGAAGCTGGTTGTGAAATTCTAGCCAGTCTAGTTGTTTTAGATTCAGACAGGGATGGGTTCTGAATGGAGAGCCTGTGGCAAACCTAGCAGTATTATTATAGGATGTGGCCAGTTTGTTGAGGTTGTTTTTAGGTAAATTAGTATATATAGGGGAGGCATAGAATAGGGTTGAGATTAAGTGGGTTCTGGCTGTAACAGCCCTAGCTATTGGAGTTAGAAAGGGCTTAATTCTGTAAAGGGATCCCAGTTTTTTGTTCACTAATTTTATTGTATTGTTAATGTGGGTATCAAAGTTGAGGTGCTTGTCAATTGTTATTCCTAAAAGTTTAGTGGTTGGGTCGGGAGAAATGATAGTGCCATCATTTGATAAAAGTGTGAGGTGGATGGGAGTTGTTTTTCGGGTTGGAGTGAAAAGTAACAATTTAGTTTTCTTGGGGTTAAGGAGGAGACAGCGGTTTGAAAAGCATTGTTCTACAGTATTGAAAGCCTTTTGGGTAAGAGATTTAAGTTCAGTTTCAGAGGTGGCTGTACAAATAATAGTAGAGTCATCTGCATATTGAATGCAGGTGGCGTGTGGTACAGCTGTTTCAAGGTCATTAATCTTGATGGAAAAAAGGAGTGGAACTAAAATGGAGCCCTGAGGAAAACCGAGGGAGATAGGAAGGTTATTAGATAGTTTATTTTGCCAAAGTACCGCCTGTTCACGGTTGTCAATGTAAGATTTAAACCAATTCATGGCTTGGGGATCAAATAAGAGGGATTTCAGTATGTGTAGGAGGAGTTGGTGATTAACCATGTCAAAGACTTTAGATAAAGCAATGAAGACTGCAGAGGAAAGATTATTGTTGTTGTGGTTTTTGTTAATGGTGTCTGTGAGGGATAGCAGGGCAGTGGTGGTACTGTGGAAAGGTTTGAAACCATGTTGACAGTTGGCAAGCAAGTTTTGATGGAGAAGGTGTGAAAGCAATTGCTTATGGATGCATTTTGCCATATTTTTTGCAAGGGGAGATAGCAAAACTATTGGATGGAAGTTAGAATACTCGTTGGAGTGTCCCCCTTTATGTAGTGGAATGATATGGGAAATTTTCCAGATAGATGGGATAGTTCCTTCATTTATGGTTCTGTTGATCAGAATAGAGATGGGGTAAGCTATGGCTTTAGCTCCTTTTTGCAGGAATTCTGCTGGGAGTTGGTCAGCTGATGGTGTGGTAGGCTTTAATTTTAGGAGAAGGGAACAGATGAAGGAAGTAGACACTGGTTGTAAATGGAAAAGTGGAGGTAGGATATTGGTAGAAGTTGGCAGATTTGAGGTGTCAGGAGAAAGATGGCTAGCAAGATTTTGGATAGCATAAGTGAAAAAAGAATTGAAGGCATTAGCAGTATGTGAGGGATTGTCAGGGTTAGTGCCTAGTGGGTTTGGTGTGATAGATTGGCCTGGGTAAAGAAGTTTGTTAATGCTAGACCAGAATTTTTGGGGTGCATTGTGGTAGGTTTGCTGGGTTTGAAGGTAAAAGTTCTTTTTGTCTAATAGGATGGCTTTTTTGGTATTATTTATGTGTTGTTTAAAGGTTTGGTGATCTGAGGGTGTTTTAGTCGCGTGCCATTTTGCCCAGGATTTATTTCTGAGAAGGATTTTTTTGCCTGGTATTATTGGTGAGCCAAGGTGCTGGGTTAGTTTTATATCTAACTGAGCATGGTGGGGCGTGATGATTCAGGATTGCTAGGAATATTGTATTGAAGTATTCTATGGCTTCATTAAGTGGAAGAACTTTTAATGGTGACTAATTACATTGTTTGAGTTCAGTTTGGAAAAGTTCTGAGTTGAAGTGTTTTTTTGTGCGTATTGTTCTGTAGGAGAGAGGGAAAGTTAGGTTGGTCTTATGTCTGATAATATAGGTTAGTGAATGGTCACTGAGGTCATCTGGGATGATACCTGCTTTATATGTTTGCTGAGGATTATTTGTAAGAATCCAGTCCAAGGTACTTTCTTTGTTGTTGGTTCTATTAGTTCTGGTAGGGGAGTTAATTGTTTGTGAGAAGCCATAAAGGTTAATATGTGAGGTTGGGTGTATATTACTACAGGTCATCCAGTCTACATTGAAATCTCCTAGTACTATGGTTTCTTGTGGGAGATTGATTGAAAGCCAGTTAAGGATATTTTCAAGTGTAGTGATGTTATTACCTGGGGGAAGGTATATACAGATAATGTTTATGGACTTATGTGTGTTGATTTGAAGTTTAGTGATAAATATTTCAGCACTATTGTTTGATGGTGGGTTAACGTTTAGAGTAGTAACCTGAAGTTCTGCTTTATACAGGATTGCTACCCCTCCTCCCTTTTTGACTGTGTGGTCAAGTCTAATGATATTGTACCCTGGTGGAGTGACTTCATTGTCTTTAACAGTAGGTTTTAGCCAAGTTTCAGAGCACAGCTGTAAATACATAAGCAATAATGACCAGCAGATTGAGCATTATAAAGAAATAGTGGACTACCCATGGGCATCATGAGGCCCGACATAACAGGATGAGAGGCTCCTCACCCTTGCAAGCATTGTTACCTCTTCGTATCACTGTAACACCTTTCTAAAATTAAAATGTCTTCATATAATTGCTAGAGGAACTTTACTTCTGAGCAGGTTAAGGAAAGATCACCCTCTCCTACAGTTAATTTTAATTATTTGGTTCCTTTTATTTATTTGTTTACTTCCATTTGTTGAAGTGAAGGGAATAATCCAGCTGAGCTAGGAATCCAATGTTTATAGTGAAACAGGTGATAGAGAATAAGCTAGAGATGAAAAACAGTCCAGATGGCATTCATAGACGTGGAGAAAGCATATGACAAGATCCTAAGAAAACTTACTTGGACAGTCTTGTGACAGTTCAAAGTTTGAATAATTGGTAGAGGTATTGCAGGCTTTGTTCAAGCACATAATGACACAAGTACAAACAGTGTTTGGATTCCCAGGGGGATTCCAAGTGGACTCTGGTTTATTAGGGATTAACCTTGAGCCCACTGCTGTCCATACTAGTGATGGATTACATTCGTAAACAAATTGAAGGGGCCTGATCAACAAAACTACTGCATGCAGACTGTGATGACTAATACACACAGTAAAGTACAATTTCCCTTAAGTGCACACAGAGATCACAGTCAGTCTGGGGTTGGTTGCTCCCTTGCTCATCAGGTCCCCATTAGGACTCCCCACACAACACAAACTTTGAGATAAGTATTTATACAACTTCAGAGACACTCCTGGGAAAGGCTGACACAGATTCTCCAACTGTGCCCCTTTACCCAGACTATACAGTAGTAATTACTGCCACCACCCAGTTAATAATATCAGCTACTAAAAGGCCCTTAAAAGGGTGTCCAATTATTACTGTGCAATATTAATTTTAAATGGTAGTATGACTATGCAATATTAATTTTAAATGGTAGTATGACTAACAGTCAAGGCTTACTTTAGAGGGGCCTATTACGATAACCTCTATAAATATACAATGTACTCTAGAGCTTATCTCTACACAAATCAGTCACAGGTAGAAGGTTTTAAAAATATTTATTAATAAATAATTAAAACACAAGACAAAACTACTACACCACAGAGATATCTAAGAGTTCAGAGATCACACAGAAACTTAAAATAATACAGCAGGACATTCCTGATTTCAAAGAAAAATACATAATTAATCTTTATTAGCTTTAGCTATTCCTACAAGAAATCACAGTGCTAAAACGTACATGTGAGCACAAGGCAGAGTGCTGATAAGTTAGATGTCCAAAGTCAAAATGCTTTTAGTCTCATGTGAGAAATAGTATTAAAACATTACTAACAAACATGTTGCTCAGTCCCTCCCCAAATTACATAATTTTTGACACTTTGGTTTTCCCAGGCAAACAAACTGCATTATTTAGCAGTCTAACACCTGCACGGTAACTTACGGCAGTCAAAGGCATTTCACATATACATTCTAGCAGAAACTAGAGCAATAAAACACCATCCACTTCTAAATTCTGGTCATAAACTTTAGCCTTAAAACAATGGGCATGAAATCTTCATCCAGCCACCCTGGAGCCAAACTCTAACATGAAAGGATACAACATGCTTTACTGGGCCAGTAGAGTGCAATGTTGTCACATATTTTGCAGCTCCACATTTCACAATATTCTTTCACATTCAGGAAAACATGCCTGTATTTTACATTTATTTACAAATGCCAGAATTATATATCGAATTCTATTCGACTAGGCTGGCAGCCTTCGCCCATCTCTTCCCAATCGTCACATCCCACCCCCGGGGAACTCAAACAAGTTTTTCAAGTGCCCCTTGAGAAACATCGCTTAAGAGTGTCATGTCTATCTTGGTGTACCTCACCCCATTCCCTGTCTTGAGAGTCCATCTGCATTGGCATTGCTACTCCCACTGCGGTGCTGCACTGACATATATGCTTGCAACCCCAGACTCCATCTTAGCAACTTGGAATTTTGCTGACTGGCTTTGTTTAACCATGTTAGAGGGTTGTGATCTGTCATCATAGTGAATTTTCTTCCATAGAGATAAGGCTGAAGTTTTTGTAGTGCCCACACTATGGCTAGACATTACTTTTTTACCGCTGCATAGCATTCCTCCCTGGGTTGGAGCCTATGACTGAGATAAACCACTGGGTGCCCTTCTCCCTTTGAAGAAATCTGGCTAATACAGCTCCCACCCCTTAGTTTGAAGCATCCACCTACACAACAAATTCTTTGTTATAGTCTGGACTGGCTAACACAGGGGGTCCTCCCAAAGCTTCCTTAAGCTTCTGAAATGCCTGCTCACATGCTGGGGTCCACACTGCCTTATCTGGCCTGTTCTTCCGTGTCAGTTCTGTAAGGGGAGCCGCTATGGTACTATAATTGGGAGTGAACTCTCTGTAGTACCCTGCTGTCCCTAAGAAAGCCCTCACCTGCTTTTTGGTAACAGGTGCAGGCCATGCCTGAATAGCTTCCACTTTGGCAAGTTTTGGCCTTATCTTACCACTCCACACTCTAGGTCCTAGGTAGGAGACCTCTGCCATACCCACCTGACATTTTCTCGGCTTAATGGCCAACCCTGCCCTCTGTAGTCTGCCCAGCATGTCCCTGACATGCTGAAGGTGCTCTTGCCAGGAATGGCTGTAGATAGCAATATCATCCATGTAAGTAAGGGCAAACCCTCCTGCTCCTGCTAAGATATGATGTATCAGCCTCTGGAAAGTCGCTGGGGCATTCTTCATCCCAAAGGGCATCTTTGTGAACTCATACAAGCCAAAAGGAGTCACAAAGGCTGACTTCTCTCTAGCACTGGGAGTCAAGGGCACCTGCCAGTAACCCTTGGTAAGATCAATAGTTGTAAAATACCTAGTCCCTCCCAGCTGCTCTGGGGCCTCATTTGTCCTAGGCATGGGGTAAGCAAGTAACTCTTTGACTATTTAATTTCCTGTAATTCACACAGAACATGTTGCTGCCATCCTTCTTTGGCAATAACACCACTGGTGAGGCCCAGGGACTGTTGGACTCTTGAATCACCCCTAGTTCCAACATCTCCTGTACCTCCTCCCTCACAGTCTGTCTGACTCTATCAGGCATCCTATAAGGGGCCTGTCTGATAGGCCTTTGGGGTCCTGTATCCACCTGGTGCTGCATCAGGTGGGTGCTCCCTGGTTTCTCGGTGAACATGCCCCAAACTCCTGCAACACTGCTCAGATTTCTCGAACCTGGGTAGGAGATAGCTGCTGGGACATTGCTACCCCTTCCACCAAGGTGTCAGCCCGAGCCTGACTGAGGAGATCAGTCACAAGATCTCTCTCAGACTCCCCCTGCAATCCACTGCAAATGCTCAGCACAAGGGCCTCCCTATCATGGTAAGGTTTAATCATGTTAACATGGTACAATTTGTGCCCCTACCATCTGCCTAGCACTTCCACCATGTAGTTAACATCACTTACCTTTCTTACCACCTTGTAGGGTCCCTCCAAAGCTGCTTG
Organism: Protopterus annectens; assembly: GCF_019279795.1. Taxonomy (NCBI): domain Eukaryota; kingdom Metazoa; phylum Chordata; order Ceratodontiformes; family Protopteridae; genus Protopterus; species Protopterus annectens. The sequence continues at coordinate 1,202,626,956 of NC_056737.1, forward strand.
CAACTTGTTGTGTCTGACAGGAATGAGAACCATCACCTGCTGCCCTGCAGCATACTCTCTAGCTCGAGCATTCCTGTCATACCACACCTTTTTCTGTTGTTGGGCTTCAGCCAGGTTCTCCTGGCCCAAGCCCATGAGTTCTCTGAGCCTTGTCCTGAGGTTCAGGACATATGCCACAACAGACTCCTTGTGAGACCCACATTCACCTTCCCACTCATCTCGAAGTAAATCTAGAGGTCCCCTCACCCTATGCCCATACAGCAACTCAGAGGGTGAAAAACCTGTGGATTCCTGGGGAACCTCTCTGTAAGCAAACAACAGATGAGGCAAATATGTGTTCCACTCCCTCTTAAATTGATCTGCAAATGCCCGTAGCATGGACTTGATTGTAGAGTTTAACCTCTCAACAAGACCATTAGTCTGGGGATGGTAGAGGTGGTCTTCATGTGCTTCACCCCACAGGAATTCCACAGACAAACCAGCAGGTCTGACATAAAACTGACACCTCTGTCAGACAGTATTTCCTTTGGAAAACCTACCCTGTTGAAAAACTCTAGCAAAGCATTTGCCACCTTCTCGGCCTCAGTGGAGGACAAAGTCACTGCCTCAGGGTATCGTGTAGCATAATCTACAATCACTAGGATATACTTTTTTAATGTGGAACTTGGGGTACTGAGAGGACCCACAATATAGTTTCATAGCTTCATAGTTTAGTACTAGGCTATCTGCCCTGGGGCATTTGTAAGCCTAGCCATAGTGATGTGGCTTTCGCCACCCCATAAAATGGTATAAAATGCACAGAATAGATTTAGAATACTGTGCCTCTGTCTAGTAGTGACACAATGAAGGTCCGCTTATATAATAGAATTAGTTTACTGTGCCCTTGTCTAGTATAGTTTCATAGTTTATCCATAGCTACCCTCTGAAATGGCTCCTCAATCACAGGCAAAGGCATCAAAGGAGATATCACCTTGTCTCCTGTCTTGCCTACCTTTTGGCACTGCTCACAGGTCCTGCAGTGCCCTGTTACATCTCTGGAAATTCCAGGCCAATAGAAGTTTTGCAAAATACACCTCTTTGTATGTTTTATGCCCATATAACCTGCAAAGGGAATATCATGGGCCATGGCTAGAAGTGCCAGATGGTAAGCTCTAGGCAATACCAACTGCTGTACTCTCTCACCTTTTAGCCCCCCCTAAGGGGTCCACTCTCTGTGCAGTAACCCTTTGTTCCAGTATACAGATTCCGCTTTCCCTTGAAAATCAGGTCTCCCTAGCTACCTGCCTCAGGCTTTGCAATGTAGGGTCTGAGAGCTGATCCTTTCTCAAGTCTCTGTTTGTAACTCTTCCCAGCTTCTCTTTCACAGGAAGTCTGGCACCCTCTGACAGTGGTGCCTCACTGTCAGCCTTGGAACTACTACTCACCTCTACCTTTGCAGGTACCCTGTCCAAGGGAACATCAGTACCCATAAGCATCTGTGGCTCACATTCAGTCTCACTTCTACAGCCTATCTCATTCCCTGAAGTAACCACCTCAGCAGTCCTGGCTGCAAGTATGCAGTCTGTCTGGGACTCCCCCAGGCGACCAGACCCACATGCTTGTCTCTTAGCCTCACTGCTTTTAACTCCATAAGTACATGGTACAGCCTCATCCAAATCCTTCCCTCTCAGGACATCTGCAGGATGGTAGTTCCATACCCCTGTTGCCTCAAGACAACCTACTGTTGGCATTTTGTCTTTCCCACTTACTGGCACCCTCACCTTTGGTTCCCCACTTTGTCTCCATGGACATCTATGTGCCACATGGCCCCACTGGTTGCATTCAAAACATTTAACCCTAGCTCCTAGATGTGTACCTGGACTAGTGGCTTCCTCTGCTACTGGCAGATTCTGTTGGGGCAGTCTGTGCTGCCCACCATGGGTTCCTTTCGTCCCATGAGCAGTATTGGGGGTCCCTTTCCTGTGCAGGGCTGCTTTCCTGGCCAGGTATAGGTCTCCCTTCTTCCCCAACTCCTCTGAAGTAGCACACTGTCTATCAGCTAACCAGATCCTTATGTCCTCAGGCAAAGTGCTAAGGGCTTGTTCCCTTACCAAAAGGTCTGCCAGTCCTTCAGAAGTGGTGACCTGACATCCACTCACCCAGCTATGAAAATAAGTGCTCAGTTCAGCAACATATTCACATACATTTTCACCTGCCTTGCATCTATGCTCACAAATATTTTTCCTATACATTTCAGATGTTAGCTTGAAATATTCTAACAAATGTCTTTTTACAGCAGTATAATCAAAACAGTCTGTGTCATGCATTTTTGCTAAAGAAGTTACAGCTTTGCCATGGAGTAAAGGGGTCAAGAACCGTACTCAGATCCCTGGGTCAACTTCATACTGTTTACATACCGCTTAAACATATGAATGAAGCTATCAAAATTATCCCCCTCTTGAAACTGTGGAAGAAATTTATTGACCTTTTGTGCTTCTGGGGTCCGGTTACTCCCTTCCCCATTACCTCCATGACTCTGGTGAAGCATCAGTATTTCCCTCTCATGCCTCATCTGCCATTCATTTTCCTCAGCTTATAGACTCCTCAGTTTCTCATCTGCTTCCAGTTCCATATGCCTGGCCTCCAACTCAAGTCTCTTTAGCTCCAGCTGGATTTTTAAGTCCACTGCAAAAAGGTTGAGCTGTCCATTCTCTGAGGATATTGTATCGCCACTGTCAGTCTGATTGTCCTCCAGGCTGCTGTTTCCTGATGCAGGTGTAATCAAGGCTGCAATCAGTTCTGCTTTAGTTAGGTTTCCATGCACCAATCCCCTAGCCTGGCACATCTCCACCAGCTGGCTCCTTGTCAGCTTTCCATACTCTTCTGCTGACATGCTGCCTGCTCACCCTGACTAACACTAAGCTAACAAAAGAAATAAAACAATTGTGATCTGAACTCTGAGTATACACCGCGTGGCTGTTTTAGAGTACAAAACACTTTTAGAGATCACTGTACTTAAGCTACAGGAAATCAGTCTACCTGCAAGCCAATTAGTATGTGAAGTAGATCCCACCACTGCCAAACACTTGTGATGACCATGCCCTGGCCCAGCAATCAAGGAGCCTCAATCCTCACAGCTAACACCAGGGAGGCCATCTCCTAGAAGAGAAAAGGATAACTAATACACACAGTAAAGTACAATTTCCCTTAAGTGCAAACAGAGATCACAGTCAGTCTGGGGCTGGTTGCTCCCTTGCTCACCAGGTCCCCAGTAGGACTCCCCACTGGCACAGCTATAGGGTCCAGGTCTCAGCCTAACTGGGCAAGCTAAAACCTCCAGTACCCCCTCTGTCCAACCAGTGCTACATGTCCCTGCCAAGTAGCTGACACAACACAAACACACTTTGGGATAAGTATTTATACAACTTCAGAGACACTCCTGGCAAAGGCTGACACAGATTCTCCAACGGTGCCCCTTTACCCAGACTATATGGTAGTAATTACTGCCACCACCCAGTTAATAATATCAGCTACTAAAAGGACCTTAAAATGGTGTCCAGTTATTAGAGTGCAATATTAATATCCAATGATAGTATGACTAACAGTCAAGGCTTACTTTAGAGTGGCCTATTACAATAACCTCTATTAATATGCTATGTACTCTAGAGCTTATCTCTACACAAATCAGCCACAGGTAGAAGTTTTTAAAAATATTTAATAATAAATAATTAAAACACAAGACAAAACTACTACACCACAGAGATATCTAAGAGTTCAGACATCACACAGAAACTTAAAATAAAACAGTAGGACAGGTCTGATTTCAAAGAAAAACACCTAATTAATCTTTACTAGCTTTAACTATTCCTACAAGAAATCACAGTGCTAAAACTTACATGTGAGCACAAGGCAGAGTGCTGATAAGTTAGATGTCCAAAGTCAAAATGCTTTTTGTCTCTTGTGAGAAATAGTATTTAAACATTACTAATAAACATGTTTGCTGGGTCCCTCCCCAAATTACATAATTTTTGACACTTAGGTTTTCCTAGGCAAATAAACTGCATTATTTAGCAATCAAACACCTGCACAGAAACTTACAACAATCGAAGGCATTTCACATATACATTCTAGCAGAAACTAGAGCAATAAAGTACCTTCCACTTCTAAATTCTGGTCATAAACTTTAGCCTTAAAACAATGGGCATGAAATCTTCATCCAGCCACCCTGGAGCCGAACTCTAACATGAAAGGGTACAACATGCTTCACTGGGCCAGTAGAGTGCAATGTTGTCACATATTTTGCAGTTCCACATTTCACAATAATCTTTTACATTCAAGAAAACATGCCTGTATTTTACATTTATTTGCAAATGCCAGAATTATATATCAAATTCTATTTGACTAGGCTGGCAGCCTTCACCCATCTCTCCCCAATCTTCACACCCCCCCCCCGGGTAACTCAAGCAAGTTTTTTAAGTGCCCCTTGAGAAACATCGCTTGAGAATGTCAGTCTATCTGTGTGTACCTCACCCCATTGCCTGTCTTGAGACCCCATCTGCATTGGCATTGCTACTCCCACTGCAGTGCTGCACTGACATATCATATGCTTGCATCCCCAAACTCCATCTTAGCAATTTGGCATTTTGCTGACTGGCTCTGTTTAACCATGTTAGAGGGTTGTGATCTATCATCACAGTGATTTTTCTTCCACACTATGGCTAGACATTACTTTTTTACTGCTGCATAGCATTCCTCCCTGGGTTGGAGCCTACGACTGAGATAAACCACTGGGTGCTCTTCTCCCCTTGAAGAAATCTGGCTAAGTACAGCCCCCACCCCATAGTTTGAAGCATCCACCTGCACAACAAATTCTTTGTTATAGTCTGAACTGGCTAGCACAGGGGGTCCTCCCAAAGTTTCCCTAAGCTTCTGAAATGCCTGCTCACATGCTGGGGTCCACACTAACTTATCTGGCCTGTTCTTCCTTGTCAGGTCTGTAAGGGGAGCCGCTATGGTACTATAATTGGGAACGAACTCTCTGTAGTACCCTGCTGTCCCTAAGAATACCCTCACCTGCATTTTGGTAACAGGTGCAGGCCATGCCTGATTAGCTTCCACTTTGGCAGGTTTTGGCCTTATCTTACCACTCCCCACTCTATGTCCTAGGTAGGAGACCTCTGCCATACCCACCTGACATTTGCTCAGCTTAGTGGTCAACCCTGCCGTCTGTAGTCTGCCCAGCACCTCCCTGACATGCTGAAGGTGGTCTTGCCAGGAATGGCTGTAGATAGCAATATCATCCATGTAAGCAAGGGCAAACCCTCCTGCTCCTGCTAAGATATGATGTATCAGCCTCTGGAAAGTCACTGGGGCATTCTTCATCCCAAAGGGCATCTTTGTGAACTCATACAAGCCAAAAGAAGTCACAAAGGCTGACTTCTCTCTAGCACTGGTAGTCAAGGGCACCTGCCAGTAGCCCTTGGTAAGATCAATGGTTGTAAGATACCTAGCCCCACCCAGCTGCTCTAGGCATGGGTAAGCATCTGACTCTGTGACTATTTAATTTCCTGTAATCCACACAGAACATGTTGCTGCCATCCTTCTTTGGCACCAACACCACTGGTGAGGCCCAGGGACTGTTGGACTTTTGAATCACCCCTAGTTCCAACATCTCCTGTACCTCCTCCCTCACAGTCTGTCTGACTCTATCAGGTGCCCTATAAGGGGCCTGCCTGATAGGCCTTTGGGGTCCTGTATCCACCTGGTGCTGCATCAGGTGGATGCTCCCTGGTTTCCAGGTGAACATGCCCCAAACTCTTGCAGCACTGCTCAGATTTCTCAAACCTAGGTAGGAGATAGCTGCTGGGACATTGCTATCCCTTCCACCGAGGTGTCAGCCCGAGCCTCACTGAGGAGATCAGTCACAAGATCGCTCTCAGACTCCCCCTACAATCCACTACAAATGCTCAGCACAAGGGCCTCCCTATCATGGTAAGGTTTCATCATGATAACATGGTACAATTTGTTCCCCTGCCATCTGCCTAGCACTTCCACCATGTAGTTAACATCACTTACCTTTCTTACCACCTTGTAGGTTCCCTCCCAAGCTGCTTGCAACTTGTATTTGACAGGAATGAGAACCATCACCTGCTGCCCTACAGCATACTCTCTAGCTCAAGCATTCCTGTCATACCCCACCTTTTTCTGAAGTTGGGCTTTAGCCAGGTTCTCCTGGCCCAAGACCATGAGTTTCCTGAGCCTTGTCCTGAGGTTCAGGACATATGCCCCAACAGACTCCTTGTGAGACCCACACTCACCTTCCCACTCATCTCGAAGTAAATCTAGAGGTCCTTTCACCCTATGCCCATACAGCAACTCAGAGGGTGAAAAACCTGTGGATTCCAGGGGAACCTCTCTGTAAGCAAACAACAGATGAGGCAAATATCTGTCCCACTCCCTCTTAAATTGATCTGCAAATGCCTGTAGCATGGACTTGATTGTAGAGCTTAACCTCTCAACAAGACCATTAGTCTGGGGATGGTAGACGTGGTCTTCATGTGCTTCACCCCACAGGACTTCCACAGACAAACTAGCAGGTCTGACATAAAACTGACACCGCTGTTAGACAGTATTTCCTTTGGAAAACCTACTCTGCTGAAAATCTCTAGCAAAGCATTTGCCACCTTCTCGGCCTCAGTGGAGGACAAAGTCACTGCCTCAGGGTATCGTGTAGCATAATCTACAACCACTAGGATATACTTTTCCCTGTGGAACTTGGGGTACTCAGAGGACCCACAATATCCATAGCTACCCTCTGAAATAGCTCCTCAATCACAGGCAAAGGCATCAAAGGAGCTCTCACTTTGTCACCTGCCGTGTCTACTTTTTGGCACTGTTCACAGGTCCTGCAGTACCCTGTTACATCTCTGGAAATTCCAGGCTAGTAGAAGTTTTGCATAATATGCCTCTTTGTACGTTTTATGCCCATATGACTTGCAAAGGGAATATCATGGGCCATGGCTAGAAATGCCAGATGGTAAGCTCTAGGCACTACCAACTGCTGTCATCTCTCACCTTTTAGCCCTCCCTCAGGGGTCCACTCTCTGCACAGTAACCCTTTGTTCCAGTATACAGATCCCCCTTTCCCTTGAAAATCAGGTGCCTCCCTAGTTACCTGCCTCAGGCTTTGCAATGTAGGGTCTGAGAGCTGATCCTTTCTCAAGTCTCTCTTTGTAACTCTTCCCAGCTTCTCTTCCACAGGAAGTCTGGCATCCTCTGACAGCGGTGCCTCACTGTCAGCCTGGGTACTACTACTCACCTCTACCTTTGCAATTACCCTATCCAAGGGAACATCAGTACCCACAGGCAGCTGTGGTTCACATTCAGTTTCACTTCTACAGCCTATCTCACTCCCTGAAGTAACTACCTCAGCAGTCCTGGCTGCAAGTATGCAGTCTGTCTGGGTCTCCCCGAGGCTACCAGACCCACATGCTTGTCTCTTAGCCTCACTGCTTTTAACTGCATAAGTACATGGTACTGCCTCATCAAAATCCTTCCCTCTCAGGACATCTGCAGGATAGTACTTCCATACCCCTATTGCCTCAAGATAACCTACTGTTGGCATTTTGTCTTTCCCACTTACTGGCTCCCTCTCCTTTGGTTCCCCACCTTGCCTCTGTGAACATCTGTATGCCACATGGCCCCACTGGTTGCATTCAAAACATTTAACCCTAGCTCCTGGATGTGTACCTAGAACAGAGCCATTAGGCTTCCTCTGCTACTGGCAGATTCTGTTGGGGCAGTCTCTGCTGCCCACCATGGGTTCCTTTTGTCCCATGAGCAGTACTGGGGGTCCCTTTCCTGTGCAGGGCTGCCCTGCTGGCCATGTATAGGTCTCCTTTCTTCCCCAACTACTCTGAAGTAGCACACTGTCTATCAGCTAACCAGATCCTTATGACCTCAGGCAAAGTGCTAAGGGCTTGTTCCCTTTACCAAAAGGTCTGCCAGCCCTTCAGAAGTGGTGACCTGACATCCACTCACCCAGCTATGAAAATAAGTGCTCTGTTCAGCAACATATTCATATACATTTTCACCTGCCTTGCATCTATGCTCACGAAACTTTTTCCTATGCATTTCAGATGTTAGCTTGAAACATTCTAACAAATGTCTTTTTACAGCAGTATAATCAAAAACAGTCAGTGTCATGCATTTTTGCTAAAGAAGTTACAGCTTTGCCATGGAGTAAAGGGGTCAAGAACCATACCCAGATCCCTTGGACAACTTCATACTGTTTACATAACTGCTCAAATATATGAATGAAGCTATCAAAATGATCCCTCTCTTTAAACTGTGGAATAAATTTACTGACCTTTTGTGCTTCTGGGGTCCAGTTACCCCCTTCCCCATTACCTCCATGACTCTGGCGAAGTATCAACATTTCCCTCTCATGCCTCCTCTGCCATTCATTTTTCTCAGCTTGTAGACTCCTCAATTTCTCTGCTGCTTCCAGTTCCATACACCTGGCCTCCAACTCAAGTCTCTTTAGCTCCAGCTGGATTTTTAAGTCCACTGCAAAAAGGTTGAGCTGTCCATTCTCTGAGGATATTGTATCTCCATTGTCAGTCTGATTGTCCTCCAGGCTGCTATTTTCTGATGCAGATGTAACCAAGGCTGCAATCAGTTCTGCTTTAGTTAGGTTTCCATGCACCAGTCCACCAGCCTGGCACATCTCTGCCAGCTGGCTCTTTGTCAGCTTTCCATACTCTTCTGCTGACATGCTGCCTGCTCACCCTGACTAACACTAAGCTAACAAAAGAAGTAAAACAATTGTGATCTGAACTCTGAGTATACACTGTGTGGCTGTTTTAGAGTACAAAACAATTTAGATATCACTGTATATAAGCCACAGGAATTCAGTCTACCCACACCACTACAAGCCAATTAGTATGTGAAGTAGATCCCACCACTGCCAAACACTTTTGATGACCATGCCCTGGCCCAGCAATCAAGGAGCCTCAATCCTCACCACTAACACCAGGGAGGTCATCTCTTAGAAGAGAAAAGGATAACTAATACCCACAGTAAAGTACAATTTCCGTTATGTGCAAGCAGAGATCACAGTCAGTCTGGGGCTGGTTGCTCCCTTGCTCACCAGGTCCCCAATAGGACTCCCCACTGGCACAGCCATAGGGTCCAGGTCTCAGCCTAACTGGGCAAGCTAACATCTCCAGCACCCTCTCTGTCTAACAAGTGCTTCATGTCCCTGCCAAGTAGCTGAAACAACACACACTTTGAGATAAGTATTTATACAACTTCAGAGACACTCCTGGGAAAGGCTGACAGAGATTCTCCAACTGTGCCCCTTTACCCAGACTAATACCGTATAGGTAGTAATTACTGCCACCACCCAGTTAATAATATCAGCTACTAAAAGGCCCTTAAAAGGGTGTCCAATTATTACTGTGTAATATTAATATTCAATGGTAGTATGACTAACAGTCAAGGCTTACTTTAGAAGGGCCTATTACAATAACCTCTATAAATATGCTATGTACTCTAGAGGTTATCTCTACACAAATCAGCCACAGGTAGAAGGTTTTAAAAATATTTAATAATAAATAATTAAAACACAAGACAAAACTACTACACCACAGAGATATCTAAGAGTTCAGAGATCACACAGAAACTTAAAATAATACAGTAGGACAGGTCTGATTTCAAAGAAAAATACCTAATTAATATTTACTAGCTTTAACTATTCCTACAAGAAATCACACTGCTAAAACTTACATGCGAGTACAAGGCAGAGTGCTGATAAGTTAGATGTCCAACGTCAAAATGCTTTTTGTCTCTTGTGAGAAATAGTATTTAAACATTACTAACAAACATGTTTGCTGGGTCCCTCCCCAAATTACATAATTTTTGACACTTAGGATTTCCCAGGCAAACAAACTGCATTATTTAGCAATCTAACACCTGCACAGAAACTTATAACAATAGAAGGCATTTCACATATACATTCTAGCAGAAACTAGAGCAATAAAGTACCTTCCACTTCTAAATTCTGGTCATAAACTTTAACCTTAAAACAATGGGTATGAAATCTTCACCCAGCTGTCCTGGAGCTAAATTATAACATGAAAGGGTACAACATGCTTCACTGGGCCAGTATTGTGCAATGTTGTCACATATTTTGCAGTTCCACATTTCACAATATTCTTTTACATTCAAGAAAACATGCCTGTATTTTACATTTATTTACAAATGCCAGAATTATATATCAAATTCTGTTTGACTAGGCTGGCAGACCTTTGCCCATCTCTCCCCAATCGCCACACAGACAATGTGGCATTACAAGCAGAGTCTAAGAGAACTCTAGCAAATGGTGGAATAATGGAATGCAAAACTGAAGGTACATAGGGAAAAAGCAAGTACATTCATGAAAGCTGATGAGATGCCCCTGTACTGGCCCAGTAATCAAGAAGCCTCAATCCTCTCCACTGGCAACAGTGAGGGATGTATACAATGGGAGGATGACACGTTCACACACACAGTAAAGTGCAATTTCCCTTAAGAGCACACAGAGATCATAGTCAGTCTGGGGCTGGCTTCTTCCTCTTTCTCCAGATCACCAGTAAGACTCCCCATTGGCACAGCTATAGGGTTAAGATCTCAGCTGAGGGGGTCAAGCCAAAACCTCCAGTGCCCTCTCTGTTCAACCAGTGCTTCATGTCCCTGCCTAAGTAGCTCACACACACACACACACACACACACACACACACACACACACACACACACACACACACACACACACACACACACACTTTGAGATTTGATTTATATACAAATGCGCACACACACACACACACACACACACACACACACACACACACACACACACACACACACACACACACACACACCTGGAGGAGGCTGGCACAGGTTTACTAGCTACACCCCCTTCTGCCCAGACCATAAAGTAGTTATCACTACCACCAACCCCTACTTATCAGCTACTATAAGGCCCTTACAAAGGATGTCCAATCCTACTGTGTAATGTTACTAATAACCCAAATGGTAGTGTTGACAATGACTTGCAAGACTATTTAGGTGTGGCCTGTACAGTGCCACCAAATACATATGCAAGTACTCTAAGAGCTTAAAAAAGTCTCACAAATATCAGCCACAAAGACCGGTTTAAATACATGTAATAATAAATAATAAAAGAACAAGACAATACTCAGAAAACAAACACAGTTACTTCAGAGTTTATAATCACATGAAATATTTTAAAACTACATTGCAGGACAGTCTCAAATAAGTACAGAAAACATCTAAATGTATCTTTACTATTTTCCTATCTATATCTAAGAGAAATTACTGTACTGTAGTTACTTACTATTAGCAGGGCAAGTGCAGATGATGATGAGTGGATGTTCTTGTTAGGTCCAAGACAAAATACAAAATGCACAGTCTTTCCCTGAGAGAGTTCTTAAATCAGTATTAAATATTACTGCTGTGTTAGCTTGGATGACATCACTTTTTGTCATCTGACTTTAGTTCCCAAGCTAAACCAGAAACTAACATCTCTGTGTTAAAAATACATATCTCTCAGATGTGCAGCTGCTATGAAGTCATAAAGCAATAAACACTTTTACATTTTAGACTTAGTAATTACTTCTCTCCAAGACAATAGAAAAAAAAACTTCTAGCTTTAGGCATTCTTTCTTCTTGCTGCATTGAAACTAACTTTTATAGCACATCACAAAGCACTTAATTTCAACTTTTTTCTTGAAGTTTTGCAAGTTAATCTTCTATGTTCCAGCAGGGTATACTGTGATTACATTCTTGAAGCTCATTACATAACATACAGTTCTGTATAAATTATATACATTTTCACAAACAAGATAGAATTATTTACAAAATTCCAGATAGCTGGGCTGGCATTGTCACAGCTGACATGTCACCAAATGGTGGAATCAGAAGAAGCTGAGAACTGAGATGGGAGAATAGCAGAACAGGTTAACAGCTTTGAGTATCTGGGAAGATTTGTTGAGGAGAAGGTAGGTCTAAATGAGGAAGTCAAAGCTAGAATCAGATGGGTACCCCAACTGACACAGAGTACCAGGGGTAGTGGGAGACAGAAGAATGTCAAAAAAGCTGGGAAGTAAGGTGTAGAAAACAATAGTGCGGCCAGTACTTCTGGATGGTACAGAAACCTGGACAGTGAAAGTAGAACATGGGAAAGCTACAGGTGATGGAAATGAAGTGCCTGAGATGGGTAGTATGATGCATCCTGTGGGACAGATAAGGAAATGAGGACATCAGAGCTGAAGCCAAAGTAGCTCCAATTGCAGAAATGGTCAAAGAAAACAAATTAGAGTTGTCTGGGCACATGTGCAAAAAAGTAGATGATTTGGTGAAAAGGAGTTGGGAGAGACAGGAAGAAGCTAAGAGGAAATGAGGACATCCAGCAAAGAGATGGATGGATTGCGTGAGGAAAGACCTGCAGCAGTCAGGCATGAATGTCGAAGAAGGTAGGAAGCTGGCATTGAATCGAGAGAGATGGTGGCAGTTGATGCAACATCTGAACTGTATGCAGCAAATGAGAACATGAGGGTTGTTGTTGATGATGATGATGATGAATAGTATTTGCCATGTGACCTTAGCCCTTATCTAACAGCTATCAATGGATAGCCAGTGTCAGCCTTCACAAATTTCAGACCCTGCATGAAAAAAGAAATCTCAGTCAAATCTCAGTCTTTGGCAGAGAATATCATCTTCATTTGAACTGATATTTTTTCGAAAACCAAGGACAGCATGAACTGAATGTACCTAATCATCAGCCCTCTGATTAAACAGAAACAAGAGTGACAGCTTTAAAAATATAAATAGTAAAAAAATGGTCAAGGATAACATAGTTTGAATTTCAAATCAAGAAATAAATTGATACTGGGCCATATGGTATGCAGAACAGGACCAGTATTTAATGATATGACACTGACTCATAAATATTAAAGCAATGATCCATGACTTTATGTGGGTATATCAGTATTTACTCATGACTGGTGTGGTTTGATCATGAGGGTGAAGCCTGAATGATTAAACAAAGCCACTTGTGAGTAAATCCTGATATATTCACAAACAGCAGTGGATGATTACTGTTATGCAATCACATTATTTTAGAAAGAAAAGGCCCAGGGAGAAATGCTCCAGACATGAGAGAGGAAACCAGAGCACCAGGAGAAAACCAACAGAAAGACAGGCGAGCATGCAGACTCTGCACAGAAGGCACCCCAGCCAAAAATCAAACCAGAGAACCTCTTGCTGTGAGGTGACAAAGTTAACCACTGTACCACTGCACTGTCCACATGTTTATGGGATTTGCTTTCCCATGCTTACACAGAGCATCAAAAAAGGAGAAATAAAGGAGAAACAAATCTTCATTGCTGTCTGTTTTTCTTTTTAACTGCTAAACAATAGACATTTACAGTGACAGCACAAAAATATGAGGAAAATTAGGTATGTTTCTGTTTTAGTTTTGCAGAACGTACCTGATTTTTCTCATATTTTACTGTGCCTTTCAGTATATGCCAAAGGACAACTCTGTCTGCTCAATGGTATTTCAGCGGCCAGGTGTTTTTCTAGTGGTATATCCTTGATTTACAATGGCACACTGGTTGGGGTGTGCAATCAACATGCTTGTTTTTGAATAGTAATGAGCCGTTATTGTATAAAAGGTAACAAGACATGTAAAGTGAGTGCATCAGAGAATCCAAGATATTGAGAAGTGGCCAAACCATCAAGCTGACTAGACTGAATTGAGACTGACAAGGTCAGAAAAGCAAATCTTCAGTATCTTAAATAACCGATAACATTTGTATCAAGAGTCTGACCATGCCGATGGTGCAGTTAGGTGGCACTGGATATTTGTCATTCCCTAGTCAGCAGCCATTCTAGTTGTTATAATAAAGTTTTAGTACTAACATATTCTGCCCACACGTAACGTCATATTTCAGAACACAGGAATTTCACTGAAGATGACATGATGTCATAGCCTGATTCTTGTCATCCCCACAAAAAAAAATATTTATAGTACATTACACCTTGTTTAGTTTATTTATATTAGTCTAGCCACGCCAGCTTTCTCTGACAAAATCCACCCTCAAAAAACATCTGTGGGGATGCAAGGTTTATCCTGTCATGCAACTTGCTGCAACTGGTGTAAACTCCAAATATGTGGAATGATTTAAATGTGGTTTTCGGAATCACACAGACCCACACACACACACACACACACACACACACACACACACACACACACACACACACACACACACACACACACACACACACACACCATGAACATTACACACTGAATTCTGAATTGCTAAAATCCATTTTTCTTTTGTTGTTTTGTATCCTTTAGATAGTATGATTGGTGCACTCAGAAAAGCATAAATAATTTATGCTGATTAATGCTTTATGTACTAAAGGGAGACAGAAAAGTGCCACTGATGAATGCTTGCACTATAAAACATAATCAGAAAATCAACAACAGTCACTTAATCATTGATCCTTTGATACATAAACAAAACTAACAGTGTAAATAGATATGCATATGGTAGTTGTGTCATTAAAGCAAAACACAAAGCAGGAAGCAGTATGCATGAAGACTACTTCAGGTCATGTAAGAAAGATGTTATCCGTTTAATTGTCTAATTTACTGTCTCAGAGGGCCAGCAACATTCAATAAATATATGTGTAGCAGTCTTTCTTCTGTGTAATCCAAACACCATTCCATCAGTGTACTTATTTTTGTAAACAATTGCATGAGATTTCATTCATTTGAATTTATATTTTATAGCCAGTTTCAAAGCTTCCAAGTAGAAGCGACTTTTTAAAGCTTTCAAGATGCTTTAAAATACAAATATAAAAAGTTTGATAGCATCATATACAATACTCATTTAAGATAACATTAAATACTAAACCACTTTAAAATACATTGCTTTTTTTTTTTATTTTTTTCTGCAGTCTGAGAACCATATGCCCTCCCATAACTGCAGAGTGACTGACAGCCACAGGAAGCTGTTATTGAGGCAGTAATGAGGGATTCTGATAATTTAACAGTAGCCCCTCCCAAGAGGCATATGTGAGAGTCTGCTTTCACTTTTGCCATGGGCATGCATGTTTCTGCACATGCCACATGAAGGTTTCTGCATGAGTGCAGCTTGGCAGACCCCAGCACACATTCCTGGACCATATGTTGCATTCCATACACCCCTCTCTCTATCAGGTGTCACACTGCATTGGGCTAGACTGCCTCCTTCCCACCCACCATGACTGGCAAGCCACCATCAGTCATGCCCTCCACTGATGGCTCCTCCAGTGCCTGAGCCAGTAATCCATGTCATGTGACTTGGGCTACAGTCATGGCTAAATGTGTGCTTTTATCATAGACTGAAAGAATCCTCACTTACAATAATGCAAAAGATGCCATTTTTTTTTTGTAGTAAGGTTTTTGAAAAATAAATTAATTTTAAAACAAGTTATACAGTTGCAATGACAGCCAAAACGATGTGACATTTCACATATTTAATCCTCTTAGGATTGAAGACTTTTATGTTTAAAATCCTATTAAAGTTGAAGAATTGTAAGTTTAAGAATGAACTCTAACCCTACGAATCTCCGCTAACCACCAGGTGCTGTAGCAAAGAATTCACAATAGTTGCAGCACTGAGGTCAAGTGAAACTATGTATGTTCATCGTGTTACCCTGCTGCAGTCATCACACTTGGGTTATCCTGCCGTCAGGTGGTCCCGCAGTCGGCCTGAGTTCCAAAGTGTTGGTCCGGCGTTGGTTACTGTCGCTTCTTCCCTGACGTCAGTGCGCCAGGGGTATATAAGAGGCATCCAACGCCATTTTCTTCAGTCTTTCTTGCCGCGCGGTGCCTGAAGCAGAAGCAGTTCACAAGTGCCGGTCGGCCGACACCTGAGATTTTCGAATCGAATTTCAGTCCGAAGTCTTCAATAAAGCTAACTACCTCGTTGGGGAACCTTTTCTTGCCTCAGTCCAATGTCAGAAAAAGTTAACAATTGCATTTCTTGTGGGAAGCAAATACCGCATAAGGACTTCCATTCTTATTGTATTCCTTGCCTAGGCCCAGACCACGACGTCACAATTTGTCAGTTTTGTGCTAGGTTTAATAAACGAACTATCAAATGCCATTTTGACTTCGCACGACATTACTTTGGTAGGAAATTTAATTATATCATGCCGTCGGAGCAGCCGACGACTAGCATGCATAAAAAATGCAAGGATAAGGACAGGCAGCCTAGGAACAAGCCAGACTCCGAGGCCTCTGCTGGGCCTGTCGCCAATTCTCCGGTTTTCAGTGAGGCACCTACGCAGCCCCTGACGACCGCGGAATTGGAACCCCAGACAGCTGCGGATTCTCAAGCAGAGTGTACTAGGCTGATGCAGCCATCTTCATTAGGCCCTTCTGACACCGGAGCAGAAGGAGACCCCGGTACAGTGGAAACACCTTCGGTTGCAGAAGGTGTCTTCAGACTGACTACACTCACCATTAAGTCTTATGCTAAGCCTAAAACTCCATTAAAACCAAAAAAGACTGTACATCAGTCTACAGTTCAAGGTCCCATGCATAAGAAACAAATGATTAAGATGGCTGAAGATTTGATTACCCTAATCAGGGATTCCCATCCCCCTCCAGATAAAAGACCAAGACAAGAGGAGGATTATGCTTCCTCTGACCAGGTTTCAATTTCCTCATATTCTTCTGAGGAACAGGATTACACTTTTCCCCCTTATGAAGACTCTGATGCTGAAGACTCTATCCCCTCAGCATCTCCCCCTGAAGACTACTCCTTTGGGGAAACTTTACATACCATGAGGGAACATTTCCACTAGGAAGGCCAGGACTACTCTGATTCCAAGAAAAGGCTCCGAGAGTTCCTTTTACTACCCCAGCATAGACCACTTGCTATCCCTCCAGTTTTAGATATTGTGGATGATGTTTACTTGGAGTCTAGTCTAAATCCAGACTCTCTACCTCCTGCTCCAGCCAAACCAGACAGATACTACAGAGTGCCTGACTCACACACATTCCTTTATAAAAGCCCTGTGGCTGACCCAGAAACAATTTCCCAGGGTCCCAAGGGGGCTAAAGCTTCTATGGCTAAAAATCCTGTGCCCTCTGAAAGGGATTCCAGAGCCCTTGATAGATGAGGAAAGAAAATATACACCTCAGCAACTCTGGCTATGAGAGCATTAAATTGTCAGTTTCACATGCTGAAATATCAGCAATTCCTAATGTCTCAATTAAAGCAAAAAATGAGCACACATAAAGAACAGTCTGAATTCAAGGAAATGCAGGATCTGTTGCATGCAGCTGAACAGGTGGGCAAACATACTTTACAATGTGGATTTGATTCATTGGAAGCTTCCTGTAGAGCAGCTGTTACTGGGTCTGTCAAACGTAGACATGCTTGGTTAAAAGAACAAACCCTGCCTGATCATGTTAAAGCAAAATTATTGGATGCACCTTTACAGCAGGATGTGTTATTTGGTGTCAAAGTAGAAGAGGTCTTAAAGAAAATGGAGGATAAGGCAAAGTCTATGCAGATGGTAAAGGATTTCTTACAGGTACAACCCCCTAATTTCAGCAGAAATTGGCCAACAAAAAACTGGTCCTTTCCAGCTTCTGACAGATCACAGAGGGGCAAATACGGATGCCCAAGAGGCAGAGATCAGTCACAAGGCCCTTACAAACCTCGCCAATGGGGCACTGCTACCCAGAAAGGAGGAGAAGACAGGCCCCAAGCTAGCAGAAGACAAACATAATGACTCAATCCTCAAACTACCAAGCAAGTCTCTCCTGGCAGCTCCCTTGGGAGGAAAATTAGCATTTTTTGCAGATAACTGGCACATCATCACAAAAGACAAATGGGTCCTAAACATTGTCTCACAAGGATACAGATTCCAATTTCATACCTTGCTAAGGAAAAAAGGAATGCCAAACCTGCCACCAAATCAATGGGCAGAGGGACAAAAACAAATTACAGCTCTCATGGACATGAGAGCCATTCAACAGGTTCCAACACAGGAGCAAGGACAAGGATTTTACTCAAGACTCTTTCTAGTCCCAAGAAAAGACAAAGCATGGAGACCCATTCTGGATCTTTCAGTTCTGAACACCTATCTGCAAGTACCAAAATTCAAGATGCTAACACTACAGCAGCTTCTTCCCATGCTGGGCAAGAATGCTTGGCTAGTAACGTTGGACCTCAAGGAGGCATACCTGCATGTCCCTATCAGACAAAATTGCAGAAGATACCTCTGCTTCATTGCAGGTTCAACACACTATCAATTCTCTGCACTGCCCTTTGGCTTATCTACTGCACCCAGGGTCTTCACAAAATGCCTGGCACCAGTAATTGCATACTGCAGACAAAGAGAAATTCAAATATACCCATCACTGGATGACTGCCTTATTCAAGCAGAAAACAAGGACATTCATTTAAAGCATCTGGGATTTGTCAAACACCTTCTAAGTTGCCTAGGGTACACAGTAAATGAAAAGAAATCAAAACTAGTGCCCTCACAAAACATAATATTCCTGGGTGCCAGCTTGAATACAACGGCCCAGATGGCTTATATCATGCCAGACAAGCAACAACAGTTGACACAATATTTCAAAATAATGGCAACAAAGACCCAACTCCCTGCAAGAAAAATTCTGCAGGCCTTGGGATTCATGGCATCTTGCATACTACAAATACCATTTGCAAAACTGCATATGAGGAAATTACAATGGTACCTGAAAAGCATATGAACTCAGCACAGCCACAGCTTGGAAACAATGATACCACTCATTCCCTGCCTTCAACAGGAGTTTCTATGGTGGGCACAGGCATGTCACCTCAACAAGGGTCAGCCTTTCATCTTACCACAGCCAGGCAAACTATGACAACAGATGCATCGGACTATGCTTGGGGAGCACACATGGCAGGACAGTGCATTCAGGGCAAATGGACTACAGATCAAAGGCATCTGCATATCAATCAAAAAGAAATGCTAGCAGTACAGAATGCCCTAACAGCTTTCAAGGACCTCTTACACCCAGGACAACTAATAATAAAGACGGACAACACCACAGTAATGTGGTACATAAACAAGCAAGGGGGCACACATTCCTACCCTCTATGCAGGCAAGCAATGACCTTGTGGAACACAGCACTGTCTTACCAGGTTCAATTACAACCACAATTCCTGCCAGGAAAGAAAAACACTTTGGCAGATGACCTAAGCAGAAACATCATGGATCCACACGAGTGGAAACTAGATCCACATGTATTTGCAATGATAGCTCAAAAATGGGGATGCTCACACATAGATCTGTTTGCCAGCCCCCAAAATTACCAACTTCAAAAATTTTGCACAAGGACATTCCATCCACAAGCTTGGAAAGTGGACGCCCTCTCATTCAGTTGGAAAACATTAACAGTGTATGCCTTTCCTCCACTGCCTCTTCTAGCAAAGGTACTGCTGAAAGTCAGATTAGAGAGGCCACAAATGATACTCATTGCACCAGAATGGCCACGCCAGCATTGGTATCCAGTTCTAAGGAACATGGCCCATGGCCCACCATGGATTTTACCACGAATTCCTCACCTGCTCACCCAGCGAGACAATCAGATTCTACACAGCCAGCTCAAGACTTTAAACCTGTCTGCATGGCAAATTACCTAAACAACCAGCCAACTCCTCTATCCAAAGCTGTTATGGATGTCATTCTGGAGGCCAGGAGGCCCAGCACCAGAAAAACCTATTCAGACAAATGGAAAATTTTGGCCAAAATTCCCTTGAGCCAAACATTCCTCAGATTCTACAATATTTAACTGAGATGTTGCACAAAGGACTTTCCTTTTCATCTGTTAAGATCCACACCTCAGCAATTTCAGCTCATTACAACACGGATCCTCCTTTATTCTCACATCCACTCCTAAGACAGTACCTCAGATGGGCTAAGAACATAAGACCACCCAGGAGAGCACCAACACCTACTTGGGATCTCAACTTTGTTCTGGAAAAGCTTACACTGCCGCCCTTTGAACCAGTGTTTTCAGCTGATTTAAAATTCCTTTCATGGAAAACTGCCCTGCTACTAGCAATAACCTCAGCTAGAAGAGTCTCTGAGCTACAGGCACTAATGGCAGTGGAGCCTTTCCTCATTTTTCATCAAGACAAAGTCTCTCTATGAACTAATCCTACCTTTATGCCAAAGGTGGTATCCATTGTGGCCCTAAACCAAACCATTCATTTGCCCACCTTTTTCCCAAATCCCCAGAACAAAGGAGAAAGACTCCTGCATTCTTTGGACATTCACAGACAATTACGTTACTACTTGGATAAAACTAAGGCTTTCAGAAAATCTGAACAGCTCTTTGTAGAGCATGCTGCAGGATCACAAGGAAAAGCTATCTCAAAACAGACCATTTCTAAATGGATAGGGCATTGCATATGTTTCTGCTACACGCACCATGGGAAACCGGTACATGCTAACATTAGGTCCCACTCCACCAGTGCTACAGCTACATCAGCAGCCTTTCTCAGGGGAGTGCCAACCAAGGATATTCTGGAAGCTGCAACTTAGAGTTCAGTACACACCTTCACCAAACACTATCACTTACCCCTTTATTCTAAGACTAGAGCTTGTTTTGCCACTGCAGTTTTGCAGGGCCTACTAGCTTCTTCTAACCCTGTTTAACTCCACCACCCATCCTTAGCTTTGGGATTCAACCCAAGTGTGATGACTGCAGCAGGGTAACACGATGAACATAGTACAGTTTTGTACATACCATAAATGTAGATGTTCGAGTGTTCACCCTGCTGCAGTCCAGGTTACCCTCCCTCCATCCCCTCTGAACTAGCTGAACTTATCTATGTCACTCTATCCTATACAACCTCTGTGGTGTATTTGCTTTGCCTGAAGGTATTGTTTTATTTTTATATAGCTATATATATATATATATATATATATATATATATATATATATATATATATATATATATATTGCCTACCTATTGGGGGCACCTGACATCCGGGGCAAGAAAAACTGAAGAAAATGGCGTCGGATGCCTCTTATATACCCCTGGCGCACTGACGTCAGGGAAGAAGCGACAGCAACCGACGCCAGACCAAGACTTTGGAACTCGGGCCGACTGCAGGACCGCTTGACGGCAGGATAACCCAAGTGTGATGACTGCAGCAGGGTGAACACTCGAACATCTACATTTATGATAGGTACAAAACAGTACTATTCCTATTTTCAGGTAATTCAGAATCCAGTTGTTTCCCCTACATTACATTGCAAAAATGAGAAATAAAATGCATTCTGTAGGACTGTCGGCAACGTGGGTACAACTAATTATTTTTTAAGGCCTAAGTCCAAGCCATGCACTTTGGGTTATTTGTCTAAGGCTATAACATCTGATATAGTCAATAACACAAAAGAAAAAAAACAGTGTGAACAGCTACCAAACAAGATTCAGCACTAAAAATGTATATCTCAGAAGGAAGGAAGAGTCAAACCTTCAGACACAAAGAAAATAATAATAAGTGAGTGTAGCTAGTTAAGAAATAACTTAAGCCGTGTTATCTAGTAACATAATAATAAGTGAGTGTAGCTTGTTAAGAAATAACTTAAGCCGTGTTATCTAGTAAAATAATAATAAGTGAGCGTAGCTTGTTAAAAAATAACTTAAGCCGTGTTATCTAGTAAAATAATAATGTGAGTGTAGCTTGTTAAGAAATAACTTAAGCCATGTTATCTAGTAAAATAATAATAAGTGAGTGTAGCTTGTTAAGAAATAACTTAAGCCGTGTTATCTAGTAAAATAATAATAAGTGAGTGTAGCTTGTTAAGAAATAACTTAAGCCGTGTTATCTAGTAAAATAATAATAAGTCAGCATAGCTTGTTAAGAAATAACTTAAGCCGTGTTATCTAGTAAAATAATAATGTGAGTGTAGCTTGTTAAGAAATAACTTAAGCCATGTTATCTAGTAAAATAATAATAAGTGAGTGTAGCTTGTTAAGAAATAACTTAAGCCGTGTTATCTAGTAAAATAATAATAAGTGAGTGTAGCTTGTTAAGAAATAACTTAAGCCGTGTTATCTAATTATCTCTTCTGTATTCCATAGATTCTGAGCAGGTATCAGAGCCTCTTGGCCCAGACAAAAAGAAAAGAGGGTGGAGACTGAATCACTATGAGTGGTATTCATAGTCTAGCAGTACTCTTCTATGTAGCGGTTATTAGGGAGCAGCACCACTAGATGTATATGCAAATAAGGTAAGCGCATGCGATTGGCTGTGAATAAGGAAAAGCAAAGGTATTTTGAATAAACACACCTACTTATGGCAAAAGTGTGAAGTACCTGAGGTAAAGGCATGAAGCACATATGAAGTACTACATAAATGACATAGGCTTCAGATTGTTTCATATGTATTTGTATGTCTTCAGAAACTGCAGACAGATGTAGCTATGCACAGTCACGCTTAGAACACATAAGGAAAGCGGTGGACTGTGCAGATGTTATTATTAATATTTTAAAAAAAATAAAGAGGATTAATATGTTTTATATGAGGGTATCCTCATGTGGACACTGATGGTTCATTAAAGAATATAAAGAGGAGATAGGAAAGACTGAGAAAGGGGCGACCCAACAAAGAGGGGAACACAGAAGAAAAACATCAAGAGGGTTGTACTGGAGGAGCTGAGAGAGGAGGGGCACTATGTTTTTGGTGGGAGATAGACCCCCTCCAATTTTTTCAGTTTTGCTTTTTATATATATATATAGTAAGGAAGTTTGGGTGGACAATAAGTAAAAGGGTGTATGTGAAAGGATAAGGGAATAAGGGCTAAAGAAGTGCCAGCAGGTGTCCCAGCTCACAGGTCTTGATACGTTTTCACTACAAGATGGTGGGGCAGTGGAGGACCCCAAACTTGAGGGGGTAGGGGCTTGTGGTGGTGCAGTGGACAACACCCGCTGGGAGGGTGTGTTGTCAATATTCTGGAGAGTGGCTTCAACTGGCTGAAACCATCTGTTAACTACCTCTTCCAGCATGCCACCCAGCAAGTCCTGAAGGCCCCATTCAGTGAGACTCGCCAGGTTGCCTTGTGCTGGGGTGCCTGCAGAACCAGTGCCACCAGCCCCAACCTGCAGGGATGTTCATAGGTTCATAGGTTCATAGATTATTACTAGGCTAACTGCCCTTGCATGCTATTTTAAGCCTAGCTAATTAATCCATGTAAGTATCAAGCCCTGTACCTTGCATCTGTAAGGCAAATATCTTAACCATTATGCCAGCCTCCCTCCTCTTTGCCAGATGGGCAGAGGGTGAGTGCTCCCCAACCTGGGAAGTAAGTGCCTGGGTCACCTCAAGAGATTTTGAATCTGTAAAAAAAAATTAACATAAATGACAGAGAAATAAAATAATAAAGGATAAAGGAATGCATAATTAAATCATTCACTCAAACAGAGCTCAGGAAGTTTGCACTGTAACTTCCAATGTGCATAACCTAGGCCTTTTGACAGAATCAAATTATGTCCTCACATTTCAAACAAATGTTTATATCTCTGGAACCATACTGGTTTTGAAAGAAGTATAAATGGCAAACTCTTCAGGGCAAACTATTTTTATAGTGGTAGTATTGTTTAGGTTCTAGGTCTTAAACTGAATTTTATAAGTCACAGTAAACACAGTGGGCCGGATTTATGAAAGCTTGCATGGAGTGCAAGAAGAGTGTAGGAGCTCACGGAGGCAATATGTCTGCCGTGCGATCCAGGTAGAGCCATCAGGGGCATGCACGAGAGCTGCTAAAGCTACTCTTCACAGACAGCATCAAGGTATGCAAATTACCTCATCTGCTGCTGAAAGCTATGCAAATGAGGTAAATTTGCAGTCCAGGAAACACTAACCTGTCCGTGGAAGATTAGTGTTATCTGCAGAAATGTACTCCATTGGTAACGGAGTACCGTTCTGCAAATAGCTAAATGGAGCTATGACAGCTCCAAATAAAGGATGCATAAAGTTGAGGAAGCATGCCAATGGCATTTATAAATGTTTACAATTATTAAAATTTTTTCTCCCCGATCTCCGATGGTTAAGTGTAGCACAGCACGGTGCAAACGTGCAGCGTTTGAAAAAACAAGAAAATAATTTAAAAATAGCCAAAAATAGCCATTTTCACTAAAAAGATTATCCTGCCATGCAGGTGAATAGCAGGCTGAAGACAACATGGCCACTGAGTACTGGTTGCTAAGGGGGGGAAGCTCAGTGTGAGAGATGTAACCATGCATTAGTAGGCAATCTTATGCAAATGAGGATAAGGATAGTGAAGCCCAATTTTGCCCAGCATGTGAGCCATGTCCCAAGAGTGTAAGTGTAGAAGTAGGTGAGTAGTAGAGTAGAATATAGGTAACATCATAGGGGTGTGTGTGTCAGAAAGGCTGTAAGCTTATTGGAGCACAGTGTCTTGTGTTTGCCCTGAGTTGCTCAGGATTGCAAGAGGTGTGTCTAGAATTGTCCTTTTTGAAAACCAGAAACCATAGGTACACACCGTGAAAATATCTGAAATTTCTTGCAAACGTGCACACAGCGTGTGCACTCGTTTGTGTACCGCTGTCCCGGGCGGAAACAGAAAGAGAAAAGGAAGGAAAAGAAGTAGTAGGAAGTTAACCAAGGAGAACTAGAAGAGATACCAGGTGAAATATATCAGAATCAGCCAATTTCACACGTAGCAGACTAGCCCAGCCCAGCCCAGCACTTTAAACTTTGCAAACAGCATTCTTCCCTGCTTTTTCCCAAAGACTCTGCAACACTGCAGTATACAAAGAGGGAAAGCTTAAAAACTTTAAAGTCAGACAAAATGTTAGGGGCTACTCTTGCTATCATAAACCAACATGTGCAAGGTGCTGAGGGTGGTGATGTTGTGAATGCTGCTGAGCAACCCACAGTGAGGAGACAGAGAAGAGTGTACAGACCCAGGGTAACCTACCAGGGGCTACATGAGCTGGAGATAGTGGAGCACTATAGGGTGGACAGAGACCTCTTGCAGCAAATTGTTGAGCTGTGCTGGCCATGCCTCACACACAGAAACAACAGAGGGGAACCCATCCCAGTGGATACCAAGGTATGTGTTGGCCTAAGAATACTAGCTACAGGTACCTTCCAGAGTCCAACTGGTGATATGATGGAGATTTCACAGGAATCAGCATCCAGGGTACTGCACCAGTTCCTGGATGCCATGCCAGCACATGTCAGTGAGCACATATATTTCCCCAATTCTCTTGTGGCATTGGCCAGCAATATGTGTCTTTTCCACCAAATCGCAGAATACACTGAGGTAGTGGTTGCAATAGACTGCATGCACATACACATCAAAGCACCACCCGGTGAGAGGGGTAGGGTCTACATCAACCGCAAGGGCTTCCCCTCCATCAACTGCCAGGTCATGTGCGATGCCCAGGACATAATAATGAATGTGTGTGCTGGCTGCCCTGGAAGCTATCACAATTCCCACATCTGGCATCTGACGCAGCTGTACCAGAGATTTACCAATGGGGACATCCCTGATGGTCACCTAGTGGGGAATGCTGGATACACACTGGAGCCGTGGCTGATGACACCCATCAGAAATGCACACACACCCAAACACGAACTCCATAATGAGGCACATGCACAAACAAGAAACATAATTGAGCATGTGTTTGGGATGCTCAAGTCATGGTTCCAGTGCCTGGACACATCTGGTGGAGCCTTGCAGTACTCACCAAGTACATGTACCCAAATTGTCATGGTATGTGCCATGCTACACAATATGATCCTGTGGAAACAGCTGCAGCAGGAACAACATGGGGCAGGGCAAAACAGCCGCCCACCATTGCCAAGGCCTGCACAGGCACAGCGTGACTCAGAGGAGGAACAACCTGAGCCTGTCCCAGTAGGCAGAAGGAGGCGTGCCCAGTAGGCCCTGGCCTTGGCAAAGAGGCAACGCATAGCACATACACTGACTCAGTAGGAACCCTGGAAATGACACCTCTCTCTGACTCGCACACACAGTAAAAGGGATGCCTAACTTTACACTACCTGTTCTCAAACATGTATAGGGAGTGTAATATGTGCATCCGACATAGGCAGCCCTGCAGCACCACCTGAGGCATGAGTCTCTATTTTAAGCAATATAAAGCACTACTAAGCAAATTTTACCAGTATTGAGCATATTTAAATACAATTGCATGTAGCTGTGCACCGTGCTAACCAGTGCAACATCGGGCAATGTTGGGCAATGTTGGGCAAAGTCGAGCAAAGTCGAGTAAACATGCTCACAACTGCTTTACTGTTCCTTAACAGGTCAGGTCTGCCCAGCAGGAAAATAAAAAGCAGTGACAGGGCTCGAACTCAAGATACTGTGCACTATAGTCACAGTACTGAACCACTAAGCCATGACAGCATTTCACTGGCAGAGACACAATTTAAGTCACTCACACATACCAGTTGGGGGGGGGTCACATACCTAACACTCACAGCCAGCAGGACAATTGTAGACAAATGCAAACACAAACAAATGCTGTATCATGCCCTCTGAAGAGGCATATGAGTAACCTCCCCCAAGGCCTATGCAGACAGATAACAGCAGGCCAGGCAGTGTGATGTGGGTTGGGTAGGCTTTGAAGTCACAAACTAATATGCGTGTAATTGGAAGCTAAGGTCTGTAGTACAGTGGTATGCCTTAAGCCAGTACGATAGGCAACAGTACAGACTAAAATGGAGTACCTGACATAGCAGTGCAGGCCTAGCAAATGTGTATAAGTGTCAGGTGTACCCCTTATCCTATGTACACCCACAGTAACAATCAGGTGCCCCCCCATAGAAATGTACAAATAATAGCTGTCCCCCCTGTATGTAGAAATGTTGATAAGTCTATGCAAATTGACTCATGGAAGCTCTGCAGGCACAGCATGCTTCTTGTCAATGTACAACACAAAGGTTAGCCCTGAAGTAAAAAACAACTTTATTTTTCACACACATATAGTATATATGCCCATAGTGGGCATGCTCATACACTTAAACAAATTTAGACAATTTCAGTCAGCAACATACTGAAAGGTCATACTGAGCATGCTCACACACTTACAAACAAAGCAAATGTCAGTCAACAACATACTGAAAGGTCATACTGGGCATGCTCACACACTTAGGCCATGTCTGAGTACAGCAGTGGGCCACACATATCTGGCAGTTGCAGTTCTTACTCCAGACACTTGTCACTATTCACCAATCCTGGCTTGCGCACACAGTGATATGAAAACAGACCCATATAATATATTGGACCCCTGTCATAGTCAAACTATGTACTACAAGTACTTAAGTTGTTCAAAGAAAGTGAAAATCCAAAGAAGATCAATAAATCTCCAATCAGTATCATCAAGAAACAATGAGCACTCCTAACATTATCCAAGTCATGTTCTAGCAACAATATTGCCAAAGAGTCCATGGAGAACCATGAAGCTTTCTTTTGCTATGTCATAAATATCAATGTAAACTCATATATGTTCTGAGTCAGTACAAAGTGTAAATGAATACATGTACATGACTGACATTGCCAACATCTTGTCAGACAGGTTCATACATATTTACCCCCTCTCACTGACAAAAGGGCCCATTACGATACCTGGAGATTGTGAAAACCCATAAATCACATATAAATGGTTAAACAGCTCTATCCAAACCTAAAACATGGCGTCTGTGGGATGACATGGTTTCCCTGGCTGTGTCATATGTGAACTCCAAAACAAACAGACCCTGCATCTGAACAGTCTATTGAGACTCACCCTCTGTACAGGATATGAAACTGTTGAATGGGTTACAGCAACGCTTGGCACACTCCACAAGTGTTGGTGCACAACAGACCATGGGAACTATAGTCTTATAAGCCTGATAAGCCTGATCTGCAAGGCCATGGAGTCCATCATTATGGAACTCATAAACAGAGCTATTGGGAGCCTACAAACACCCAACCCTGCCCATTTTGGTTTGGTCAGGGGCAGCTCATGGTTCCTAAACCTGCTAGACAGTTTTCAAGACAGTCACCCAGGATGTACATCAATGAAATTAGCTCCACATGGCCTACATAGACCTTGAAAAGCCCTTTTCCAACATCCCACACACATGTCGTATCCACAAAATCAACAACCTGTGCATAAACATGTATGTCACCTGATGGATTGCCAACTGGGGCACAGATAGATCCCACAAGGTAAGAATTGTGGTCTCTTGTTCAAGCTGGTAACAACTGCTGTCCCCCATGGCTCAGTCCTGGGACCCCTCCTGTCTGGTGAATACTTTTCAGAAATACAGTCAAACACACAAAGGCTATGTTTAGCAAAGTTTGTGGATGACTGCAAAAAGGTTGTCATAATTGATGTTTGGGACAACAGAGACATCCTTAAAAAGGACTTCCAGAAACACATTCACAAAGTGGTTAGAAAATCATGCTATGTGTTCCCACAAATTGCCAAGGTCTTTGCATGTAGGTCAAAGGAGGTTCCCTCTACTCAGTCATAAGACCCATCAGAGAGTATCATGGCACACTTGCGATGAATCTGACTAGGCACCTTCAGCAGCTGGAAAGACCACTGAAGTACTTCAACAAGAGGATTACTGGCCTCAAAGAGTTGCCCCATGCAACAAGACTAAATTTAACTCAATCTGTACTCTGTTGCATACTGTCTACTCAGGCGATCTCTGCCGAACAGACAGGTCCATGTCCAATGCAGAACGGATTTAAATGTGCTGAAGTAAACCCATGCTCACTGTGCTACATGCTCTAGGGATATCATCATCACAACAATAAATAGAACATGTTGGAGGGATACATTACTAACTCACAGACTTCCCTTGCTTTGGAACAGGCTCCCAACCTACATTAAGCTGAGTCCCTAACTGACACTCTTCCAGAGGAGCCTTGATGAGTGTATGTGAAACTGAACTGTCACACCATGGATCACTTCATCAGCTCTACTACACAGAGGCCTAGTGAACTAACCCCATGTGTGTTGATAGCTGCACACTCTGGCCATACTAATATATGCCTTCAGGCAGATAGCCTATTACCTACCTATGTACCTATATCTATATATATATATATATATATATATATATATATATATATATATATATATATATATATATATATAGGGGGAACACCGTATAATAAGCCAAAGATGGATGGGCAGAGATGTGTGTAAGAGGGTGACCATGACAGGGAGCCATCCAGGACTGTCCCACTCAGCACACATCCCAGTGTCACAAAAGACATGAGGTGCACATCTCACCCACTGTACATAACAGCCACCAGTATCTGTAAGCATTACAGTGTATGTGGTCCATGTGCATGCTGTACAACATGACTGTACAATGAAGTACACATCTACTATCTGTAGACATGTACCTGTCACATAGGTTCATAGGTATGTAGTAGACTATCTTCACAAAGGCATATATTAGCCTAGGCAAGTTGTGCAGCTTTCACCACCCCATTGGGTAGTCTCCCAAGCCCGAGTTCTAATAGTTAGTACCCTAGGCCCCTTTCTAGTGGGGCTGCTGATGTGATGCCTGGCATGAAGTGTCTGTTTCCCATCCACTCATCAAGGTTCCTATTGAAGAGTGTCAGTGAGGGGCTCTGTCTGATGTACATTGGGACTCTGTTCCACAGTAAGGCAAGTGTCTGGGATGGTACTCTATCCCACCAGCATATTGTATTCATTGTTGTGCTGAGGTTCATATCCCTGGAGTGTGTAGTGCAACTCAATTTTGTTATCTGTAAATGGAGCATGTTCAACAGTTATGTGTTGGACATGGCTCTGTATGTTAGGCAGAGTGTACCTCTGAGTAGGTGGTATGCAACGGAGAACAGATTTAGTTTTACCAGTTGTGTTGCATACCACAACTGTTTGAGGCCAGTAATCCTCTTGGTGAGGTACCTCTGTGGTCTCTACAGCTGCTGGATATGCTTAGTCGAGTACATCCAAAATGGTGCATTGTACTCAATGATGGGTCTGATGACGTAAGAGTAGAGGGCCACCACTACCTCTTTTGATCCTGATGCAAACCCTTTGTTGATTAGATGGGCCAGATAGGATTTCCCAATCACTTTGGCAACATTGTTGTCAAAGGAAAGATGACTATCTACTTGTGTCCCCAGATCTCTTTTTACCTTGTCAGTTTTAAGGGGTAACACCTATGTGGTAGTTTGTGGGTACTTTGTTTTCACCAAAGGGGATTACTATGCATTCTTCCACATTGAGCTTGAGGCCATGATTCTAACACCACACATCTGTCTCATAGAGTCCCTTTTGGAGAATATTTGTGTCATCCGGGGAATCTATTATGGCAAACACTTTACAGTTCATAGGTTCATACTAGGCTATCTGCCCTAGGGCATTTATAAGCCTAGCCAGAGTGTGTGTGGCTTTCACCACCCCTTAGGATGAGAATACTATACCCATTAATTTGCTGTGCCTCTGTCCAGCAGTGATACAGAGATGATTCCTGGGGTAAACCTACGATCTCCCATCCACTCGTCAAGATTTCTCTTGAACAGAGTCAGTGAGGGGCTCTGCCTCACATGGACTGGGATTCTGTTCCATAGTGTAGGGAGTCTCTGGGTGATGAATCTGTCCCTCCAGCACGTCCTATTTATATCCATGTTGAGGTTTAAGTCTCTTGCTCTCGTGGCTCTGGTGGATTTGGATTTTTTGAGGTGGAGCATGTCCATTAATTCGGGGTTGGACATGGCCTTGTATGTCAGGCACAGATCACCTCTGAGCAGATGGTATGCGACTGAATAGAGCTGGAGTTTCTTCAGTCGGGCATCATATGACATATGTTTGAGCCTTTATCCTTTTGGTGAGGAACTTTTGGGGTCTTTCCAACTGCTGCAGGTGTCGGGTAAGGTACATTCCGAATGGGGCATTGTACTCAATCATTGGTCTGATAAGTGAAGAGTACAGGGGTACAATGACCTCTCCTGATCTGGATGTGAATCCCTTCATGATCAGGTGGGCAATGTAGAAGGTCTTCCTAACCACTTTGGCAATGTGAGTGTCAAAAGAGAGGTTACTGTCAACTTGGGTCCCCAGGTCCCTGATAACTTCTTCCGTGTTTAATGGATTACCACCTATGTGGTAATTAGGGGTTACCTTGTTTTTCCCAAAGGGTATGACTATACATTTTTGGCATTTACCTTAAGGCCATGGCTCTGGCACCAGTTATCCATTTCTATGAGACCTTTCTGGAGGATGTCTGTGTCTGATGGAGTGTCAATTATGGTGCCCAGTTTGCAGTCATCTGCAAATTTTGTCAACCACAATCCCCTATGTTTGCCTGCACTTCAGAAAAATAAATGCCGAACAAGAGGGGCCCAGGACTGAGCCCTGTGGGACACCTTCGTGACTGGCTTAGAGTCTGACATGGCACCAGCAACTCTAACCCTGTGTGTTCTGTCCTTGAGCCAGTTTGCAACCCATCTTGTGACATATGGGTTTACATCTAAGCTGGTGAGCTTTTCTATGATGCCCGAGTGGGGTATTGTGTCGAATGCTTTTGCTAGGTCAAGGTAGGCTGTGTGAACTGCCTTACCCTCATCAATGGCCTTAGTGACTGTTTCGAAAAAGTCACCCAAGTTCAAGAGGCAGGATCTGCCCTTGACAAAGCCAAATTGGGTAGGATCCAGTGTCTGTAGGTCCCCAATGTCTTTATTTATGAGTTCCATTATGATCCTCTCCATAGCTTTGCAGACAAGGCTCGTCAAGCTTATGGGGTGGTAATTTCCAGGGTCCGTAGAAGCACCGCCTTTGTGGAGTGGGACCACAGTTGCCGTCGCCATTCTTTGGGTGCGTATCCTGTAGTAAGGCTAAGATTAAACAGCAGCCTTATGTGTGGGTTTAGTTCCTCATTGAGTTCATGTAGCACACATCCGGGACACCATCCGGTCCCATTGATGCTGTGTTTTTGCTTTAGAGAGCAGCTCTCACCTGGGCATCTGAGATGTTTGGGAGGCTAGACTCTGGTGGGATAGATATTTCTCCTTTTGGGAGGAGGGAGAAATTTGCACTGAACCTGTCTGCCAGTATGTTGGCAATGTCTGTGGGTTCAGTGATTTTTTATCATTTTGGACTAATTCTGAGCATATCTGGGAGTTTCCACCCAGGTTTCTAACATAGCTAAAGAAGGCTTTATGATTGTCTTTTGTGTCATTAGCGATTTTTCTCTCAAAGTTGGCCTTGGATGATTTTATGAGTGATCGTAGTGTTTTGCTAGTATTGATCAGAGATGCCTTCCCATTTAAGGATTTTGCTCTGTCATGTAGTAGCTTTCTCCTCTTGTTGTAGAGTTTGTTTATGGCTGGAGTCCACCAGACCGGCCTGCCTTTGGTGGAAAGGGTCTTGATTTTATTAGGGATTGCTTGATCCATACATTCCTGGAGGTGCTCGTAGAAGGCATTTGTAAGGGTTTCAGCAGTGTGGGTTGTGGTTTCCACTGGCTCGGGGGCCTTGAAGGATACCATTCCAGTCTTAAGAAGTGTGAAGTTTGCTTTTGAGAAGTTCTTCACTGTCGTCTTTTTTGCTGGGGGTGGGGGCGGGATGTGGATCTCCAGTGAGATTAATTT
The DNA here is from genome assembly GCF_019279795.1 of Protopterus annectens. NCBI lineage: Eukaryota > Metazoa > Chordata > Ceratodontiformes > Protopteridae > Protopterus > Protopterus annectens. The sequence goes on from NC_056737.1 coordinate 1,202,659,691, forward strand.
ATGGTCTGATCTCACCAATGAGGGATATACTTCTGGTGTGGAGCATTTTGTCCCCATGTTTGTGATGATCAGGTCTAGTATATTTTCTCCTCTTGTGGGAATGGTGACTAGTTGTTCCATAGCATTTGAGTTTATGAACTCAAGGAACCTTTGGGCTAGGGTTCCCCAGGCTACAGGTATAGTTCCCAGCAAACTTAGTCAACCACAACCCTCCTGTGTTGGCATGTACTTTTGAGAAGTCTATACCAAACAGGAGGGACCCCAGGACTGAACCCTGGGGGACACCAGTTGTTACCGGTGTAGAGTCTGACATTTAGCCAGCAACTCTTAATTTATGGGATCTATCTGTGAGCCAGTTTGCAATCCATCTTGTGATGTATGGATTCATGCCCAGGTTGGTGAGTTAATCTATGATACCTGACTGGGGAATGGTGTCAAAGGCCTTAACGAGGTATAGGTAAGCTGTGTGGAGCTCATTTCAATCATCTGTAGCCTGGGTAACTGTCCCAAAGAAATCCACCCAGTTCAGGAGGTGTGATCTGCCTTTGATGAAGCCAAACTGGGTGTGCTCAACTGTGTGAAGGTTCCCACTGTCTTTATTGTTGACTTCCATTTTGATTGGAAAATTGTCACATTACCTTGCAAATCAGACTCGTCAGGTTCATAGAGCGTGAATGCCAAGGGGCTTTTGTGGCCCCACCCCTGTGGAGTGGGAAGAATATTGCTGTGCAACATTCTATGGGTACATATTCTGTAGAGAGCATGTAGAGAGAGGTGTAGGTATCCTTGATGAATATGGATACATCCCCACACTATGTGCTATGATCCAGGTTCTGATGCTGGAAGGTATGGAATGAGTAGTACCCTGGTAGTGCTGGTGTGCTCTCTGGAGCCTTGAACTAGGTTTCTGTTACTGCACAGATATCAATATTCTCCATACTGAGAAGTTTCTCAAGTGTGTGCATTTGGAGGCTGAGACTTCTGGCAATGAGTAGCATTTAGCTCACTTCGTGGTTATTTGTGTTGGTTACGGGGTTTGGTTTGTCCTGAGTGACTGGTGTTTAACACCTGAAGTCAATGCCTCATTTTCCTGATCTGACCATAAGCTAATTACCCTACATATCCACATTCTGCCCCCACCCCCCATTAAGGAAACCATGTTAAAAAATATCTCCAAAGACAACTTCATGATTCTTAAGACAGAAGTGGTAAACTTCAGGACAACCATGCAGATGGACAATACAGTTACGACTACTGAATCCTACACAATTGCACTTTATAAGCACTTACATGAGTGCAAGGATCGTGCTATCCGAAACAGAACCAAGACTCTATCCTCCAAAAAAAGGAAGCCAATCTGGTGGTCCCCTGCCATAAACAAACAGTACAACAGAAGGAAGAAACTGTTGCAAAAGAGGGTAAAACCCATGGGTAGAGGAGCTCCCTGGTCAGCCTCAGTAAGAAGATGCGATCCCTGATAAAATCCTCCAAAGCTAGTTAGGAAAACAAAATCACCACTGATTCTAAAGACAACCACAAAGCATTCTATAGCTATGTCAAGAATCTCAATGGCAATGCTCAGATCTGCTCTGAGTTACAGCACAATGGCACTAAATATACAGATCCAACTGATATTGCCAACATCCTAGCAGATAGGATCAGTGATAACTTTATCCCCCTCTCACCAATGAAAGAGCCCATCTCTATACCGGAAGAATGCAAATTTGCTGTCATCATGGCTGCACAGTTAAAAACCACTCTTCAAAGCCAGAAACACAGCATCCATGGGACCAGATAACATCCCAGGCTGCATTCTACACGAACTACAGAATGAACTGGCACCACACCTAAGTACCATGTTCAATCATAGCCTCACCTCTGGCTTTGTGCCTGCTGAATGGCACACAGCAACAGTTATCCCACTACACAAGGGGGGAGCCACCACGTACCCCAGGAACTAGTGCCCCATTAGCCTGATGAGCCTGGTTTGCAAGGCCATGGAACATATCACATTGGAACTTATAAACAAAGACATTGGTAATCTCTAAACTCTGGACCACAACCATTTCAGGTTTGTAAAAGGCAGATCATGTCTTCTAAACCTGATAGACTTCTTCGAAGCAGTCAAGGTAGACAAGGGTAAGGTGGTTCACACAGCCGATCTAGATCTTGCCAAGGCTTTCAACACCATCCCCCACTCTGGAATTATAGATAAACTCACTAAACTAGGTATAAATCCCTATATCACAAGATGGGTTGCCAACTGGCTCACTGACAGAACCCACACTGTGAAAGTGGCAGACTCCAAGTCCGACTTCAGACCAGTGACAAGTGGAGTACTACAGGGTTCAGTCCTGTGCCCTGTCCTGTTTGGTATCTACTTCCCTAAAGTACAGGCTAACACAGAAGATCTTTGGCTAATGAAGTTCCCAGATGACTGCAAACTAGGAGCCATAATCAAAACTACTAATGATGTGGACAGCCTACAAAAGGGCCTCACTGAGACAAATGCCTGGTGTCAAAGCCATGGCCTCAAGCTCAATGCCAAAAAGTGCATTGTCATCCGCTTTGGTAAAAACTCTGTACCCGTGAACTACAACATAGGCGTTAGTATACTTAACACCGAAAGTGTGATAAGAGACCTTGGGATACAGGTGGACTGTAGTCTCTCCTTTGATAATCACATCACCACAGAAGTCAGGAAATCCTTTTATGTGGCACACCTCATCACAAAAGGCTTCTCATGCAGAAAAAAAGAGGTCATTGTTCCCCTTTACTTATCACTCATTAGATCCATTATAGAGTACAATGCCCCTTTTGGTATGTACCTCACAAGACATCTACAACAACTGGAAAGCCTGCAGAAATACCTCACAAAGAGGATTAGCGGCCTCAAATACATGCCCTACACAGACCGTCTCAAAACATTCCAGCTTTACTCTGTCACATTTCGACTACTCATAGGTGATCTCTGCCTAACATACAAAGCTATGTCAAACACAGAGCTGTTGGATATGCTCCACTTAAAGAAATCCCAATCTCTATGGGCTTCGGCCCCAAAACCCGGACCGAAATACAAAAGGAGGGGATGTATCCATTTTCATAAAGGATACCCACACCTCCAGGTTAGTGGCACAGCATGAGGCCTCGGAGACCATCCAAGTGCAACTAACAGTGGGCAAAGCTGCTTTTCAGATGGTAGCCTGCTACAGATCACCTACCTTGTCTCAGGACCCTCACTCAGCATTCCTGAGAACACTGAAAAATATAAAGGTCCTACCAAACACCATGATATTAGGAGATTTCAACTACCCAAACATTGTCTGGGAGAATTACTCAAGTACAAACTCATTTGCCCAATGCTTACTAGAGTTTATAAACTCAAACACCCTGGAACAGCTGGTCACCACACCCACTAGAGGTGACAACATACTGGACCTGATCATCACCAGCATGGGGGATCAGTGTTCCACACCAGAGGTAAACCCCTTGCTGGTAAGATCAGATCATAAAGTAATCACACTGGACATCCACATCCCGACCCCACCCCCAGTCAAGGAAACCACTGTGAAAAACTTTTCAAAAGCAAACCTCACACTTCTCAAGACCGAAGTGGAAAAATTCAAAGCCCCCTTGCTACAGGATAATGCTATCCAATCCACAGAATCCTTTACAAGTGCATTATATGAGCATCTACAAGGATGCATGGATCGAGCCATCACAAATAAAACCAAGACTCACTCCTCCAAAAAGAGGAAACCTGTCTGGTGGTCCTTGGCCATAAATAAGCTATACAACAAAAGGAGGAAACTACTGCATGACAGAGCAAAATTCCAGAAAGGAAAGGCATCACTGATCAATATTAGCAAGAAACTATGATCACTCATAAAATCATCCAAGGCCAGTTACTAAAGAAAAATTGCCAAGGAATCTAAAGATAACCACAAAGCCTTCTTTAGCTATATCAAACATTTAGGTGGCAACTCTCAGATATGCTTTGAGCTACTGCAAAATGGCAAAAAATACACTGAAACAACTGACATTGCCAACATCCTGGCGGACAAGTTTAGTGCAAACTTCACCCCCCCTCACCCCCAAAAGGGCCTGTGTCCATTCCAGAAGAATGCAGAGCCCCAGACATCACAGACATGCAGGTAAAAACAGCCCTCTCCAAAGCTAAGAACACAGCATCAATGGGACTGGATAGTGCGAATTATCATGGAACTCATAAACAGAGACATTGGGAACCTCCAGACACTGGACCCTACCCAATTCGGCTTTGCTAAAGGCAGATCCTGCCTCCTAAACCTAGTTGACTTCATTGAAACCGTTACCAAGGCCATAGATGAAGGGAAGGTAGTCCACACAGCCAACCTGGACCTCACTAAGGCTTTTGACACCATTCCCCACTCTGGCATCATAGACAAGCTTACCAGCTTGAACATTAACCCCTATGTCATGAGATGGGTGGCCAACTGGCTCACGGATAGAACACACATGGTCAGAGTTGTGGGTGCCGTGTCCGACTCTAAATCAGTCACAAGTGGCATCCCACAGGTCTCGGTCCTGGGACCCCTCCTATTCAGTATATACCTCTCTGAGGTGCAGGCAAGCATGGGAGGACTATGGCTGACCAAGTTCACAGATGACTGCAAACTGGGGGCCATAATTGACTCTCTGGTTGACACAGACATCCTCCAGAAGGGTCTTATAGAGACAGATACCTGGTGTCAAAACCATGGCCTCAAGCTGAATGCCAAAAAATGCATAGTCATTCCCTTTGGAAAAAAACAAAGTGCCCACGAATTACCACATAGGTGGTAATCCACTAGAGATGGAAAATGTAATTAGGGACCTGGGGACCCAGGTAGATAGTAACCTTTCCTTTGATAATCACACTGCCAAAGTAGTTAGATATTCCTTCTATGTAGCCCACCTAATCACAAAAGGGTTCACCTCTAGATCAAGACAGGTCATTGTGCCCCTCTACTCATCACTCATTAGGCCCATAATAGAGTACAGTGCCCCATTTGGTATGTACCTTAATTGGCACATGCAACATCTGGAAAGAACACAGAAGTACTTCATCAAGAGGATCATGGGCCTCAAAGAGATGCCCTATGCAGCTCGACTGAAGAAACTCCAGCTCTACTCGGTTGCTTACTGCCTGCTCAGAGGTGATCTATGCCTGACGTATAAGGCCATGTCCAACCCGGAATTAATGGACATGCTCCACCTCAAGAAAAACAAATCTCTTAGAGCCACATGCGCCAGTGAATTAAACCTCAGCAAAGCAATAAACAGGACATGCTGGAGGGATAGATTCCTGTCCCAGAGACTTTCCTTGCTCTGGAATAGAATCCCAGTTGATGTTAGGCAGAGCCCCTCGCAGACTCTCTTCAAGAGGAATCTTGACGAGTGGATGGGAAATTGTAAATTTACCCCTGGGATCACTTCAGTAGCCCTGCTAGACAGAGGCCCAGGAAACTAATTTAAACGGGAGGCAAAAGCCAACACATTCTGGCTAGGCTTATAAATGCCCTTGGGCAGATAGCCTAGTACCTACCTATGAACCTATGACCCTACACGCTCTAGGGACCTAAACCTTGTCACCACAATAAACAGAACATGCCGGAGGGATAGATTCCTGTCCCAGAGACTTCACATACTCCGGAATAAACTACCTATCTATATCAAACAAAGCTCCTCATTAGCACTCTTCAAGAAAAATCTTGATGATTGGATGGGAAATAGGAAATTCACCCTGGGGATCACTTCTGTGTCTCTGCTTGACAGTGACACAGGAAAATACATTTCTTGGGTGGCAAAAGCCAGGGTACCTTTTTGGCTGGGCTTGTATAGGCCCCAGGGCTGATAGCCTAGTACCTACCTATGAACCTATGAACCTTTGAGCCTTGCCTAAAAAAGGTAATATGGGAACAGCAAGAGCCTTGGCCAGTATTCAGAAGCATAGGGGCGACAGGTGCAAACTATTTGTAGTGAAGCAACAAGGCTTGTCTATCATGTCATCACAGGCAGACAGAGACTGGGCCCCTTTGAATGACACCAGAAGCTCAGCCAATTGCTGAAGTTTATCATCTTTCTGTTATATTGCAGTATCATGTAGGTGAAGGTAAGATGCTATTCAAGGTTTGACCCTGTATGTGCCAGCATGTGGTGCATCAACCCATATATGATATGGTCATGGCCTATGTATACAATACACTCACAATACACCTAGTATGATAAGCCTGCCTGGGTTAGAAAATGTGAAAAAAAACCTTTGTGCAAACTATCAGCAAGTAATGTCTGTATTGCACCCTGTAACTCCATGCTGCTTGCTAAAGTGTAAAGACGTACTTAGTTTGGATTAAGAACACCGCACTTGCCAACTGTGTGTGTGTGTGTGTGTGTGTGTGTGTGTGTGTGTGTGTGTGTGTGTATGTGTGTGTGTCTGTCTGTCTCTCCCTGGGGAGAGAGCAACCTTTTTGGAGACTACTCACAACCCTTAAAAGTGGTATATTCATCTTTGTCGTCTCATGTTGTCACCATCCTACAAATACACCTGTGGAAAGAAGAAATCCCGGTCATGTATATAGTGCGTCGTGTAAGTGCATACTGCTGTAATATCATGATGTAGTTAAGTAGGGGTTTGAATCCTACACTTGCCAACTGTGTGAGTGTATGTGTCTCCTTGGGAAGGAGCAATCTTCTTGGAGACTACTCACACACCTTAAAAGTGGTATACTCGTCTTTGGAGACTACTCACACCCCTTAAAAGTGGTATACTCATCTTTGGAGACTACTCACACCCCTTAAAAGTGGTATACTCATCTTTGTCAAGTCTGATGATGTCACCATCCTACAAATATACCCGTGGAAAGGTGAAATCCCAGTAACGTGTATAGCTCATCGTATAAATGTGTAAGACTGTATAATCATAATGTAGTTAGGGCGGGATTTGAATTCTGCACTTGCCAACTGTGTGTTTGTCTCACTGGGAATGAGCAACCTTTTTGGAGACTACTCACACACCTTAAAAGTGGTATACTCATCTTTGTCAATTCTGATGATGTCACCATCCTACAAATATACCTGTGGAAAGTCAAAGGGCTAGTAATGTGTATAGCGTGTCATATAAAGGTGTACTGTTGTAGTATTATAATGTAGTTAGGTAGGGGTTTGAATCCTGCACTTGCCAACTATATGAGTGCATGTGTGTGTCTCCCAGAAAAGGAGCAACCTTTTTGGAGACTACTCACGCCTTAAAAGTGGTATACTCATCTTTGTCAAGTGTCATGATGTCACCATACTACAAATATACCTGTGGAAAAGTGAAATCCCAGTAATTTGTATAACGTGTCGTATTAATACATACTGCTGCATTATCATAATGTAGTTAGGGAGGGGTTTGAATCCTGTACTTGCCAACTGTGTGTGTCTCCCTGAGAAAGAGTAACCTTTTTGGAGACTACTCACACCCCTTAAAAGTGGTATACTCATCTTTGTCAAGTCTCATGATGTCACCATCCTACAAATATACCTGTGGAAAGATAAAATCCCAGTAATGTGTATATGGTGTCATGTAAATGCATACTGCTGTAGTATCATAAAGCAATTAGGAAAAAGTTTGAATCTCACACGTGCTGACTGTGTGTGTGTGCTCCAGGTGTGTGACACCGTTGGCCAATGTAGAGTGGGTTTTGATTTTTCTAGTGTATGACATATCACAATGACAACTGTATGTGCATTACACATGTAAGGTAGTTGTGGAGCAAATCCATATACATACATGCAACCTCAAGTATTTAATAGGTGGGTACTCTGCTTTCTCCATGAATGCATCTGTTATCTTTGCCAGAGCATGCTGGCACTTTCCAGACCTTAGGTCACTTCTGTATGCTTGTGACAAGTTTAGCCACTGCAGTGATCCCTGGGCTATGTCTTCCATTTCACATCCACTCATCACGGTTTCTATTGAAGAGTGTGAGTGAGGGTTTATGCTTGAGGTATATTTGAAACCTGTTCCAAAGCAAGCAAAGTCTGGCAAAGATGACTAATCATTATAGGTGTGCAACAACCTCTGTGGATCTGCATGCAAACCCTTTATTGCTTATGTGGTCCACAGAGGGATTTCCAAAACCCTTTGGTAATGTGATTATCAAAGGAGAGATGACTTAACACATGGCTCTATGTATGCATTAGTACCTGTTCCACATTTTGGGGGCTACTACCTATGTAGTACTCTGGGGATACTTTGTTTTCTAAAAGTGGATAACTATGGTTTCTTTGGCTTATAGCTTTACAGCATGAGTTTGACACCAGGTATCTGTCTACATGATACCCTTTTGGAGGATGTGTGTGTCATCTGGAGAATAAAGTATAGCCCACAGTATGCATTGTCATCAAACGTGGGCAGACATATCCCTACTGTTTTTTGCTTGTACCTAAGAAAGCTATATGCCAAACAGGAGTGGTCCCAGGACTGAGTGCAGGTGAATACCACTTGTTACTGGCATAAAATAGTACATGGAGGCTGCAAATGTTACTGTGTGTCCTACATCTGTGTGTCAGTTGTCAAGCCATCATCTAACAATCGTTTATGATCAGTCTGTTAAGGTTATGTATAATACCAGTATGTGGGATGGATATGAATTGCTGGTGAGCTATAGCTTGGCTGTGTTGACCTCCCCTCCCTCACCTATAGCCTTGTTGACTGACTTGAAGTCTACTAGGTGTAGGTGCCATGATCTGGCCTTTAGAGAACCTAAGTGGGTATGGTGCAGTGTTTGCAGGTTCATAATGTCTCTGTTAATGAGTTCCATAATGCTGTGCTCCATAGCCTTCAAGATAAAATTGGTCTGGCTTATAGCGTGAGAGTTTCCAGGACGTGTTGTAGTTCTACCCTTAATCAATTTATGTTAGCATTTGCACTGGGTGTGACGAGGGTGGACAAGTTTAAGAATAGGTATATTAGAGGGTCAGGCCAGGTTTGAAGGTTAGTAGACTATGCCAGATAGGCAGGATTAAGTTGGTTTGTACATGTGCTAAGGAGGGATGCAGAGTATATTGTGAAATAGATGCTAAGGATGAAGCCGCCAGGTAACAGGAAAAGAGGAATGCTTAAGATGAGGTTTATGGCTGTGGTGAGAGGGGACATGCAGGTGGGTGAAGTGACAGCGCAAGATGCAGAGGGCAGGAAGATATTATGTACTGTGGCGACCCCTAATGAGAGCATCTGAAAGGAGAAGAAGAAGAAGACATTGTAGCTTAACCCTTGTGGACTGTGAACACCATTACCATGTGTCATTCCACAAGTATGTAACCTGTATAGAGGCTGCATCTGGACAGAGCATTTAGGTGAGTGGTGACTTCATATGTCAGCATGTGTATGACACAGCCAGGGACACTGTCCAGTACCATTGCCACTGTGGTGTGTACTTTGTTAAAGAGATGTTTTAACTAGAGTGTCTGTGAATCATCAGGTTTTACATTCTTCAGGTCTGGAAATGTGGCCCTTGTGTAATGACAGGGTGGTGAAATCCGCATTCAAACTGTCTGACAAGGAATTGGTAATGTCAGCCAGATAAGTGTACTTTGTGACCATTTACATTAACTGTGACCCGATCTGAGATTTCCCCTGTAGATGATGAACAACACTAAAGAAAGCTTTAGTGTTGTCTTTGGAATCCTTGTCATTTTGTATTTTGAAGCTTGCCTTGTATGTTTATTGAGGGATTGTATTTTCCCAATGATACTGACCAGAGAGGGTATCCCTTCTTGGTATGTAACTCTTTTTTGGTACAACTTCACACCTTCTATTATATATTTAGTTTATGGCAGGGGTCCATGAGACTAATGCACTTTTACTGTATAAGTGAGAATTTCTTGTGTTTGTGATAGCACAGTCCATGCAACCCTGTAGGTGAACAGTGTGCATTAATAAAGGATTATGCAGCTGGGACAGTGTTAACCTTAGTAATGCAAACCAATGACAGATAGCAACAACAGCATCACCCACAGCACAGTGTCAACCCGTGTCATACACACACATGTGTAACCAAGTTCCAAAATGTGTGTAGTACAATGCATACTGGCCACCAATAGAAAGTATGGAGTGTTAACACTAGCCAATACAGAGCATGTCACCCTGCCCATGTGTCCAATATGCACGTACATGCAGATACTGGACCTCCACCATGTTCACAAATGTACACCTGCAGACCTGTGCTGCACGCATCCCACACTTACTGTCCATTGTATAACACATGCTGACACAACTACACACATCAGCCAAGTGGTACATGGGCAAACAAAACACAATTGGAATAAACACTGGTGGAAACAATACAACATTGCTAATTACAGCGTTAATGCATCATGCCTGTTCAGCTACACCTTCAAGAATATCATTACACTTTACTGCTGACAACATGCTACACATTCAACCATTGCTATACTTTATTAACGTCAACCTGTGCATCAGCACCATGTTAGCCTGTTCCTGCATCAATGTTACAGATGACAGGAGGTGGCACAGGTTTCATCATATGCACAGGGTGTGTTGTTGGTTTGCCAGAGGCCTACACTGAGCCATACAATCGACATGTGTATGTGAGTGTGTGTGCGAGGGCCATGAGTACTGTTATGGGCCAGTGTTGATGTAATGTGTGCGGGTATGTGTTTGACCTAGGTTTCTGGTTTATGTGTGTGTCTCTGCATGCACACAGTTCCACCATGTGGCTGCCATATACAGGGATTTGTGAGACAGCTACAGACTGTACTTGGCAGGCTTTACAGATCACCGTCTCTAGCCACAGATACAGAACCTGTGCCTGGCAGGGGAGCTACAGACAGTATCTGGTACTAATCCAGACTGGGTGCTATCCGAAGATGTTGACATATGTCCACTGGATCCAGGTCCCTGCTGGGACTGGCCAGAGCCAGGTGCATGTGGTCTTCTAGGACGGTCTATGGACAGCCCCCCTAACATTGCTGGGGCTGGTACTGGCACTATGGGAGCAACTGTGACTTGCTGGACATCCACGGCAACCTCCAGCTGCTGATGTTGCTGGCATATGTCCACATCAATGTCTCAACCATCCTGCACTGTCCTGACACATGAATGTGACATTGTGCAGGACATCCAATGTCTCACCCCAATGTTTACCAATGACCTCAGTGTAATTACATATGGCACCTGCTAGGTCATGGATACTGTCATTTACAGAGGTGTTATGAGCCCTCTGTGCCCTTAGTCCATGTCTGGTGTACCGCTCCATTTGTGTCTGTGCCTCCATGACAGCCTGGAACATGCGTGTGGTAGAAAGAGGTGTGGCACGTCTGCCAGGGGCATGATGACCAGCAGTGCTCTGATGAGAACCCCTGGGCATCTGCCTATGTGGTACCATTCCAGACATCTGGCTATGGGTGCTGTGTCCTGATTCATGTGCTATAGATACCAACCACACTGTCCTGGCCAGTGCCAACTGTACACTGTCACTCAGCTAAGGGCAATGGTGATGATGGATGTACAGGCAGTATGACTGTGTGCATGGATGGGGTGGAGACTTGTGTACTGTAAATTGGTGGCCCAACAACAGACCCTGACAAACCTGCCTGTGCCTCAACACACCTATCCTCATGATCACTGTCTGTCTCAGTGACATCAGGTTCCCTGCTGTACTGAAGCAGCCCCACCTCGACACCTGTGAGAGGAAAACAGGAATCACACTTTAAGACCTGAACATGATGTCAGACCACATGCGCACATGCACACATGCACACACACAAAAATACACTCCTCCTTAAAGCAGACACACACAACACCAACAATCTCAGAACATACACAATAGCAGGTGCTGGTGGGGTACAGTATCACAAGCAAAACAGTCATATCACACATGTCAGCATGCAGGACATGTGTTGCTCAACAGCATGCAGTGCAAGTGTAGACAGTCCTTGTTACTAACAGTATACATGGCTTTGATGCATGTGCTTTGTTATTAGGTGATGGGCCTCCCCCTCAAACACAGTGCATACATGGACACAACATTGCTTTGCAGGTATTCAAAACCCTGTAATGTACTGTGCACCATAACAAACAGGTGTACATACCATGGCTGGATGTGTATCTGTGTGTCAGATAGGTATCCAATGCTGATTACAGCCTCTGTGTCTTTAGCAAATAATTGTAGACACATTTTAGCACATGCATCATGAGTATTCACACATCATCAGTGGTGCATGGACAATTGATGGAATACCATTCGGCCACATACCCAATGTACAGTATTTATGGTGAGTGTAGATCATATTGTGGACATGCCAGTGTCATCCTTGACATGGCATGCTAAAACACAACTGCATATTTAAACACTACACATACCAAATGTGTGTCATATGACCTAGCCACTCAATAGCATCACAAAACATATATGTGTCAGTTGTGCAAATTGTGATTGGTATGCATATTTTTTAGAGGTGCATATGTGTGCACACATGCAACATTAAGGTGTATAGCAAGGTGTATAGCAATGAAAGCTATGTGTAGTACTGTGGTTACAATAACTGGATGGGGAATAGTACCATAGACCATCATCATGAAGCATCATGTGGTCACTCAAGGCTACAAATGTTTCCCAAACCAGCACTACTCATTTTGTACCTGAACTGTACTACCTTGGCTACATTCACCATTTCACAACCAGTTGTTACATGAGTTTGTAAGGAGGCCAATAGGGAGCATTCCCTGACATTAATGTGTAGTGTGTTGCAGAGTGTTTAAATGCCCCATGATAGGCCTCTACCCTTCAGGTATATTATGTGTAATGTGTGGATGAGATTTTGGATACTGGAGTGTGCCTTGACAGAGGGTTCTGAAATCCTTTATGTGTAGCATGTTAAAATGCTCTGTGTATGACTTAGATGTGTGTGTTATGTGCATGTTGAGTATCAGCTGTGCCTATCCAATGGTCACTACAGTCTAGCCACATTTGTTTGAGATGGTCTGGGTATTGCATGTGTTTGAGGCAACTAATCACATTAGTGAGATGTGCGTGATCTTACACTAAACATGCACAGCATGCATTATGGGTAGGTGTGTTACATGTGTACATGGCCTACAACTTAACTATGACATGCACTTATTATTTACAATGATAAATGTAGAACACACTCACCAGCATCTGTCCACTGCCTTGATGTCACCTCAGAGGGACCTACATAGAGATGAGACAGTTTGTCAGTGGCCGCAACTGTGACATTGCTACCGTGTGTTTGCAATCTTACAGTACAACAACAGTTTACATTCACAGGGCTACAGATTATGTTTCAAATGATCAGTATTGCACAACAACAGGCTCCACATCTTTTAATAACACACTCCACATCTCACATATAGGTTCATAAGTTCATACTAGGCTATCTGCCCTAGGGCAATTATAAGCCTAGCCAGAGTGTGTTTGGCTTTCGCCACCCATTTTAAATGAATTTTGCTATGCCCTTTTTCGAGGTTAGTATACTGTGCCTCTGTCTAACAGTGACACAGAAGTGATACCCGTGGTAAACCTACGATCTCCCATCCACTCATCAAGATTCCTCTTGAAGAGAGTCAATGAGGGACTCTGCCTAACCTGGACTGGGATTTTATTCCAGAGTGAAGGGAGCCTCTGGGTTATGAATCTGTCCCTCCAGCATGTCCTATTTATTTCAGTGCTGAGGTTCAAGTCTCTCAAGCGCGTAGCTCGATGGGATTTGGATTTTCTGAGGTGCAGCATGTCCATTAATTCCGGGTTGGACATGGCCTTATATGTCAGGCACAGATCGCCTCTGAGCAGGTGGTATGCCACTGAGTAGAGCTGGAGTTTCTTTAACTGGGCAGCATATGGCATCTGTTTGAGCCCTTTGATATTCTTGGTGAGGTACTTTTGGGGTCTTTCCAGTTGCTGCAGGTGTCTGGTAAGGTAGATCCCAAAAGAGGCATTGTACTCAATTATGGACCTGATGAGGGATGAGTAAAGAGGCACAATGACCTCCCCTGATCTAGATGTGAATCCCTTCATGATTAGGTGGGCTATATAAAATGTTTTTCTAACCACTTTGGCCACGTGGTTTACAAATGAGAGATTGCTATCAACCTGTGTCCCCAGGTTCCTAATTACTTCTTCCATACTTAATGGATTACCACCTATGTGGCAATTTGTGGGCACTTTGTTTTTGCCAAAGGGGATGACTATACACTTTTTGGTGTTTATCTTGAGGCCATGGCTCTGGCACCAGTTGTCTGTTTCTATGAGGCCCTTTTGTAGGATGCTTGTGTCGCTGGAGAGTTGATTATGGCGCCTAGTTTGCAGTCATCTGCGAACTTGGTCAGCCACAGTCCTTCCGTGTTGCCTTTACCTCCGAGAAATATATACCGAACAAGAGAGGTCCCAGGACTGAGCCTTGTGGGACGCCACTTGTAACTGGTTTGGAGTCTGACATGGCTCCAGCAATTCTAACTATGTGGGTTCTGTCCTTGAGCCAGTTTACAACCCATCTAGTGACATAGGGGTTTATATTTAAGCTGGTGAGCTTATCTATAATGCACGAGTGGGGTATTGTATCGAAGGCTTTTGTGAGGTCCAGGTAGGCAGTGTGGACCACCTTCCCCTCGTCAATGCCCTTGGTGACTGTTTCAAAAAAATCGACCAGGTTTAAGAGGCAGGATCAGCCCTTAACAAAGCCGAACTGGGTAGGATCCAGTGTCTGTAGGTCCCCAATATCTTTATTTATGAGGTTCATGATGATCCTTTCCATAGCTTTGCAGACCAAGCTAGTCAGGCTTATGGGGCGATAGCTTCCAGGATCTGTTGAGGCACCACCTTTGTGGAGAGGGACCACTGTTGCTGTACGCCACTCTTTGGGTACATATCCTGTAGTAAGGCTGAGATTGAACAGTAGTTTTATGTTTGGGTTTAGCTCTTCTTGGAGTTCATGTAGGATGCAGCCTGAGACACTGTCTGGTGCGATTGATGCTGTGTTTTTTGCTTTGGAGAGGGTGGCTCTTACCTGAGCATCTGAGATGTCAGGGGACAGCACTCTGCTGGGATAGATATTTGCCCTTTTGGTGGGGAGGGGGGCAAGAAGTTTGCACTGAACCTGTCAGCTAGGATGTTGGCAATGTCTGTGGGTTTGGTGAATTTTTTGTCATTTTGGACTAATTCTGAGCATATCTGGGAATTCTCACCCAGGTTCCTAACATAACTAAGGAAAGCCTTGTGATTATCCTTAGTGTCCTGAGCAATTTTTCTCTCGAAGCTGGCCTTAGACGATTTTATGAGTGCCCGTAGTTCTTTGCTAATACTGATCAGAGATGCCTTCCCTTTTTGGGATTTTGCTCTATCATGTAGTAGCTTCTTCCTTCTGTTGTATAGTTTGTTTATGGCTGGGTTCCACCAGACAGGACGCCTGCCTTTGGAGGATTGGGTATTGGTTTTATTTGGGATTGCATGATCCATGCATTCCTGAAGGTGTTCATAGAATGCGTTTATAAAGGATTCTGCGGTCTGGGTCATATTTTCCACAGGCCTGGGGGCTTTGAAGGATTCCACCTCAGTTTTGAGGAGTGTGAAATTTGCTTTAGAGAAGTTTTTCACTGTGGTTTTCTGGTCAGGGGGTGGAGCCGGGATGTGAATATCCAGTGAGATTAGTTTCTGGTCTGATCTTACCAGTGAGGGATACACTTCTGGTCTGGAGCATAGAGCCCCATGTTGGTGATGATCAGGTCCATTATGTTTTCCCCTCTTGTGGGAGTGGTAACAAGTTATTCCATAGCATTTGAGTTTATAAATTCTAGGAACCTTTGGGCTAGGGTGTTGGAGCTAGAGTAATGCTCCCAGTCTATGTTTGGGTAGTTGAAGTCGCCCAGTATACTGTGTTGGTGTTTGGAGAGACCTTCATATTTTCCAGTGTTCTCGGGAAGGCTGAGTGGGGTTCCTGGGTTTGGGAGGGTGGTCTGTAGCAGGCTATAAACTGGAAGGCAGTTTTACCCACTGTTAGTTGCACATGGATAGTCTCTGATGCTTCGTGCTGTGCCACCAGCCTGGAGTTGTGGGTATCTTTGACGAATATTGATACTCCTCCTCCTTTTGTGGTTCGGTCCAGGTTTTGGGGCTGAAAAACATGGTACGAGGTATAACCTGGTAGTGCTGGGGTGCTCTCGGGATCCTTGAACCAGGTTTCTGTTACTGCACAGATATCGATGTTCTCCATGCTAAGGAGAGTTTCGAGTGCATGCATCTTCAGGTTTAGACTTCTGGCGTTGAGTAGCATTACTCTTAGTTTCTTATTACTTGTGATACCTTTGGAGGTGGGTTTGTCTTTTGAGCCTTGCCTAAAAAAGGCACTATGGGGGTGGCAAGAGCCTTTGCCAATATCCAAAAGCCCAGGGGTGACAGGTGCAAGCCGTCCCTAGTGAAGCATCGTGGCTTGCCTAGCATGTCATCCCAGGCAGACAGGCATTGGATCCCCTTTGAATGACACCAGTACTTAAGCCAATTGTTGAAATTGATCATCTTGTCTTCATATTGTGGCATCATTCTTGGTGAGGGTAAGATGCTACTCAAGGTCAGGGTCATACCGGCCTGGGCTACATGCTCAGAGAGCTCTTCTATGTCTCTTTTCATGTAGTCCAGGGAGGTACGTCTCAGGTCATTCACACCAGCATGGACAATGACTGAGTCATATTTGTACTTACACCTGCTTTTGTGGTTCGGTCCAAGTTTTGGGGCCGAAAAGCATGGTATGAGGTATAACCTGGTAGTGCTGGGGTGCTCTCGGGATCCTTGAACCAGGTTTCTGTTACTGCACAGATATCGATGTTCTCCATGCTAAGGAGAGTTTCGAAAAGTGCATCTTCAGGTTTAGACTTCTGGCATTGAGTAGCATTACTCTTAGTTTCTTATCCCTTGTGATACCTATGGAGGTGGGTTTGTCTTTTGAGCCTTGCCTAAAAAAGGCACTATGGGGGTGGCAAGAGCCTTTGCCAATATCCAAAAGCCCAGGGGTGACAGGTGCAAGCCGTCCCTAGCGAAGCATCGTGGCTTGTCGAGCATGTCATCCCAGGCTGACAGGCATTGGATCCCCTTTGAATGACACCAATACTTAAGCCAATTGTTGAAATTGATCATCTTTTCTTCATATTGTGGCATCATTCTTGGTGAGGGTAAGATGCTACTCAAGGTCAGGGTCATACTGGCCTGGGCTACATGCTCAGAGTGCTCCTCTATATCTCTTTTCATGTAGTCCAGGGAGGTACGTCTCAGGTCATTCACACCAGCATGGACAATGACTGAGTCATATTTGTACTTGCCTTGGAGTGACCTGAGTGCTTTTGTTATGTGGCGGATCCTAGCTCCCAACAGGCAGCTCACCAGCTCTCCTTGTTCAGCCTGGTGAGCGGGACGTCAGTGTGCCTGACGATAGAGTCACCTATTACAAGTGTATCAGGTGTGTTGTTTAGCCTTAAGGGCTGTGACTGTTTGGCACACTGGCTTTGTGAGCTATGTGTTGCACGTGTTTTGTTTTGGGGTAGCGGTTGCTTGGGTTTCTGATTTGGAGGACTCTGCTGCTTAGGCAGATTTTTATTTAGAGCCTCCGAGTATGTTTTTGTGTGTTTATGTGTTTGGTTTGCTGTCGTGGTAGGTCTATGTGAGACTGGAATTGTAGTGAGTGTGGTTTCCTTCTCCTCCTGACTGGTTACGCCAGTACTGAGTTGAGAGAGCTTAGCCTCCAGTTTGGCTATATGGTTGCATCTCTCACATGTGTTGGAATTTGTTGGGATGTTGCATGATCTACTAATACAGATAACAGTAGTCTACAGATATACCTTGTTACCTGCATGCTCTATGTGTGCTTGCTGGGTGGCTCCAACCTCCATCATGGTGTATGTCTGCTGCTGTTGTTGTTGGGCAGGTGCCACCAGGCTCAGGAGCAGCTCTTCCACTCTGATGAGGAGGGGGGGATGCATATTAACACCACATCCTCTTGCAAGCTGTTGTCTCCGCACATCAGCAGTACGCTGACAGACATGTTTGAGAAGATCACTGCAGTGGTGGTGTACCTGCTCATATGTCCAGTTATGCAGGCCTACTTCATTTACATTGCGGACAACATCTTGCCGCATTACAGTACGCTCCTGCTGGTCCTGGCTGGTTCGTGAGAACATGAGACTGTAGTGCTGAATCACACTGGTAGTAATTATGTCATCTTCAGCACTACTGTAACTGGGGTTCCTGTGATGCGCCATGATCCCTGGAAGACATAAATATGAAAATATGTCTGAGCATGTCATATGGCACATTTAACATTATACAGTACAGATATCACTGAACTGCCATATATAGCAATCTATTAGCTAACTGAGAATGAAACACTTTAACTGCCACTTATCACTGCTCACCCTCAACTGCTTGGAAGTGCCTGGCTCACTCTCAATCTAATGAACCATGTTCTGCACAGCAACAAAATAAAATCAGTATATAAGACTATACAAGAGTACCTGGCACACTGTATGCAACACAATGCACCACCTAGCCACAGCAAATATACATCAAGCTGATGTGTAAAGAAATATATCATCCATCACAATGAGTGTAAGGTCCAGTAAATGTATTACTATTATACCACACAACTTGTTGATGGCAAACCTGTGTCCAAAATATGTGCACAATTGGGAATATAGGTTGCATATTGCTGTAGTACACTATGAATGTTGCTAGATACGCAGTTATATGTTTTACCACACATATGTCAAAGGACATGTTACAGACATACCCACACACACATCAGACATAATTACAGGACACAAAGGTATGACAAACCAGATAAGCTTTCAGTGTGTACTATACAGTACTGTGTGTCAGTACTTACACAACCTTAATCTTGAGAAATGTAATCTCTGATGAATACAGGGACCACACAAAACAGTGGATGCAAGCAATGTGGACATACACCATACTTTGCTGTACAGGTCCAGAGCTTCAAGTAGTACTACAGTACACACAGGATTTGGATTCAACATCAGTACCAATCAATAATCATAGCTATAGTGCTTTAGCCTCCAATGACACACCCTAGTTAAAACCAAGGGACTTAATCACACTGTATGCAATAGCACTTTTTCTGCCTATCAACAGAATACACAACTTTTGCTAGGATCAAAGCAAGGACGCATAATACCATGACATAAACAGTTTCCAACTTTGCTATCCCACAGATACATATATTTGACGTATTCACAAACACATTGACCATCACAGTCAGTTAACAGTACAGAGAATCTATTGCAACAAGTAGATGTAGGTGTGTATGAGTATATATAACTCTCTCTCTCTCTCTCTCTATATATATATATATATATATATATATATATATATATATATATATATACATATACATACATATACACATCCATTGGTGCACATATACATATATATGTAGGCACATATACATTTCACCTTTTATAGTGAGAATATCAATTATTCAAAGGATGTGAGATGTACAATAATGTAATAAAATCTCACAGTCTTGGGATAAATGCATTGAAGGTGTTCACAGCCCAGGTAGCTTTAGCAGGCCTCACTGGCTTCAACATTGCAAACTGAACAAACCACATGCAGTGTTTAACCACCACATGTCATATACCAGCACTGTATGCTGTCTTGTTTGTCACACACTAAAACCTACATACAAATATGTGCATACTAACCTTCACCAACATATATATCTCCACCCTTCACAAACAGTTGCAATATGTCCCCTGCTCTATGCACATATACAGATGTAAATATATATGACACATTCATATTTCTCCGTATGTGTGTGGCATACACACACAAGGTCCACACTGTTGTAAGTCCCTGGACCTCACAGCTGAACTGTTGGGCCTTGCTGCAACACAAACAGGTGCCACATATGAACACACAGTAACATTAGGGGGGGTATATATGGCTACAAATGTGAGATAAGCATGCTAGACTGCTACAAGCATGTTTATATAATGTCAGCGCTAATCCCCCCAAAAGCTATTGGTCACACTATTGTACAGAACAAAGATAACATGGATCAGATCTTTGACATTTAATGCTGAGCTACACATTTCACAGGTATGTCCCACTGCCCACAGGTACACACTGTATAGTCCATAGCAGTAGTTAAGCAGAACATCTATGCATAAATAAGTACTGCTGCCACATATGAATGGTTCACATTATGTAGACTATTCTACAATAACATCTACTGCGGTGGTGGTGCTGAGGTAGCGTTGTCGCCTAACAGTAACATGTTGTAATGTTCAATTCTCAGCTAGAGCGTCTTCTGTGTGGAGAAATGCGTGAATGGGTGTACCTTCATTGAAGGTTGTGCATCAGAGCTGGCAAATCGGCACTTAAAAATCTACTGCCAATCATTAGCGGACCGGAGTTCCGCTGTGGTGACCCCTAACCGGGAAAAGCTAAAAGACACAACAATAACAACAACAACAACATGCCAGTAAATACATATGTGTCACATACATTTCCTTTGTATGAGTTGGTAATATTTCTTTTTCCTTTTCTCTGTCTCTCTGACTCTCTCTCTCTGTCTCTCTCCTGTCAGTCTCTGCAATAGAGTGATTGAGTTTGTTTGCAGAGATTGTAGCCTGCTTTTGTAGGTATTTGCACATGAGCATGTGATGGCCACTGCACCAATTAGTGGACACCACTTGCTAATTGCATGCAGCCTGCTGTGTAGTAATTGCAGTAATCACTGTCATAGCAACCTAGTACTATAAATTGCTAACTCAGGTAGGTGTGTCCCTTTCAGCTTTCCAAGCTGGAGATCATCCTTGTTTGCTGTGGACATCATTGTTTAAGACAGAAGGTTGGTATAGTTCTTATATCAGAAGCCAGGGGTGTAGCCAGAGATTTACATTTTGTACTCAGTCCTAATGTTGCTGCTTCCAGTACCCACTTGTCAGTGTAGAAATGTGATCACCCCTCAAAATGCTACCCCAATATACATGGAAAGATGTAGTTTCTTTTCAACTTTTACAATTAACTGCCATACAAAGCTAGTTATTGAGATGTATTCCTTTGGCACAATAATTGTTTGAGAACTGCTATACTGTGAATATTCATTTACTCAGTTCTAAACAGTTTATGCTTTTTTAGTGTTGACATTAGCACAAGCCACTCAAGAAAACTGGACACATTTCAGTACTGTGAGTATACTTACCTACACATGTCAGTACTGTGAGTATACTTACCTACACATGTCAGTACTGTGAGTATGCTTACCTACATCCTTGGTAGTCCCTGCACACACAGGTATATTCTACATTTGGGTAGGGGTGCAGAGGTACAGAGAGCGTACGTATTATTGTATGAATTTTATCTTGCTGGACTTACAGGGTTGCTGTGTACATGTTAGTTTATCAAGGCAAGTAGTCTGTCTGCGTAACTCCCAACTGTGGACCTATCCACATGGTAGCCAGAGAATAGCCTGTTATTTTTTGTCTGTGCGCCACACAGGTATTTTCAGCACTAGAGCAATGGCATTGTTACAGTTGGTTGCTACCAGTACATGGCTACATCCTTTTGTATTTCAGTGTTGTATTCCTACATAAGGGTATGTTTCTGGAACTCCTTCCAAAGCTATTTGCACAGTGAGTAACAGCAGAAAGCCTGATATGCCTCTGTGTTCTGCCTCTGCCTGACCTCTCAAACACTCAGGTACATATTTGAACAGACTCAGGGAAAAGTAAAGGAAAAGTCAGGGACACCTTTAAAATGTTAGTGCCATTAAGTTGAAACATTGAGAGAATCAGAGCATATGAATTAATATAC
The DNA here is from genome assembly GCF_019279795.1 of Protopterus annectens. Taxonomy (NCBI): domain Eukaryota; kingdom Metazoa; phylum Chordata; order Ceratodontiformes; family Protopteridae; genus Protopterus; species Protopterus annectens. Next base: position 1,202,681,557 of record NC_056737.1, read on the forward strand.
CTTTTCTGAAGTAAAAGAAGTGTCTAATTCTTAATTATTGTCATTATTCATTAAGTGTAATTTACCACCTTTCTGGCCAAAGTCAGTAGTTTTAGGGGGGATTCAGAGGGACAGAGATAAAATTTGTATCAAAATCAGGGACATCCCTGAAAATTAGGGACAGTTGTGAGGTATGGCCTCTGCCCTAAACAGATATGCCAGTGTTTGTCCTACTGTGATACTGTGTGGGGTTGTAAAGTGATGGTGTAACATTATTTCCTGCTAGAATGGCTGCTTCTCTTATCACAGTCATGTAATGTAATCCCACAACAACTGTTGGTAAAGATCCACAGAACAAGTTGTGTGGTATGGCATTCCTATTTTTCCTTTACATTCACTCATTCTGATGCATGATATATTTATTTCAGCACCAACTTGTATATCTACTGTGGCTTAGTGGTACTTCATGTTGTGTAGTGTGTACAAGGTCCAGGGTTCGAGACTGACAGAGGTGTTTTATTTTGCTCCTGAGCAGAACAAGGGCCCTCACATACAGAGTGACTAAGGCGCTTTTAAACAGTTGTAAGCAGGTTTACGCGGGTTTGCACGATGCTTAGCAATGCTTAGTTAAGTGCAAACAAGCACACTCACGCAAACCCGTTAACTACTGCTTAATAGTGCTTACTCGCGCTAACCCCCGCTCTCATTTCTTTGAAAGAAAAGAGAAATAGGGAGATAGGAAAGTGGTGAAAAAGGGGCACAAAGAGGGAAAGACAGTATGGAACATAGCTCGGGATGTGCAGGACGGGTGTAGGGAAGGTTCATAGCTGCCCATTTCTTTAACAGCAACAGTTGTGCATATGGAATAAATTTGGAAGTAGATATGAAACCTTCAACCCCTGAGAGAGGGGTGAGGACAACAAAATATGTTGTTATGCCAATTAAATTAAATTTTACATGTCCATTGGACATGTGTGCAAAACGGGCAGCTATGTATGGGGCGTAATTTTTTTTTTTAGAGCAAATTGCCCTTTTTTTCAGGTGAGAGTGAAATGTGGGGTAGGGGAAGTAGGTATATTTGAGGAGGTAGGTTGGGGAGGTAAACAGACAAGACAAACAAGACGCATACAGGGGCGGTATATGACACATGTGGTGGGTGAACACCTTTTACAGGGAGGGATGTTTGGAAATCGCAAGCCCATGAGCCCACAGATGGAAACAGTGGGACTGAGGTCCTCACCCATGGGCAGTCACCACTGCACCTTCACAGCCCAGAGGGTGGCTGTGCTGGGAGCTGTGTAGGAGGGGCAGGCTGATGCAGGGGTTGCACCACTCATGCCTCAAGCTGATGTAGAGGGTCTGCAACAGAACATTCAATTTCTTTACGCACCACAGCCCGGACCATTCAAAGGGTGATAGGTGGCCCTCCTCCGCCCACATTTGCACGGGGGGGCGAGCCCCATCCCCTGCAGTTCTTCCACCTAAAGGTGGCAGAGGGCCAATGGAGGAAAAGGTCCCAGGCTGGGCACCAGACCTGCTTGTTCCAGGTGCCATGGCTAGCTTAAGTGGGGCAGGTGGGTCCGCTGGGACTGGCCTTCCCATACAAACTATGTTTTGGAGGGTTTAATAAAGATATTGGTTAGTAACAGTCAACAGCATTCCCAGTTAGTTATAACAGCATGCAGAAGTATTCCCATTAACCCAATACACCAGATTTTCAACAGTTGAAAAGCAAGCATAACACATGCATATATAGAACAATAGTGGACATTACAACAGCATGCAGGTTGAATTGATGGCAACAGGCCACCAATATTGTGGTATTTTAACAGGGCACATGCATAGAAATAAATGCAAATATTTATAAACCAATAGGACATATTTCCCAACAAATGTTTTGAGATTAGACATACCGACTGAGGTGTGGAATTGCATTTTTTATGCACATACAGTAGGGTGAAAAAGGATAGCTCAATTAACAACTTATATATCCTTCTAATTTTCACTACATTCCTATTAACTGCAGTTATATGTCCCTTACATGTATTATTACACTACCCAATGTCCTTATATTGTGCAATTGGATTTTGCTAGATCATTATATACATGAGCTGTATCTTACATACAAACTATCCAAGATGCAGATGTTACTGCTACATATTTTGAGAGTTGCTCACACACACACTACTGCTAAGATGGTACAATAACAGCTCTACTTTCATATAATTATCTAAATATGTTCAGGTGAAAGTATCAGTTATATGTTAACAGGTCCCTACATTTCTGGCAGCACACTGACATTTCTGGGGAACACAATACCAAGCCACTCATGTGCCAGATTAACCTGTACATGCTAAGCATGAACCAACAGTTGAGGGCTGTAAATATGCATAAAAGCTACTGGCACTCCCTTCATCCATGTTATATGGGCCTACCCAAGTGTGGGTTAACACTGCTTAATACAACAGTACTATTTGTAAAATGCAACAGTACAACAACATATCAAAGAAAATGCACTCCAGGATTTATACATTTATTAAAGGAGTATTGCACCTTTATGTATTGGGTTAAAACACCTTTTGAAGGCTCTCTCATGTATTTTATATAGCAGTACTTGCAGAATAATTACTAACCTGCCTGATGACGCAGTCTTTGCAACCTATCTTCATGGCCTTGCTGATTCATAGCCTGGACACCTGCAGCTGTGACGTAAATGCAGTGATATTGAGACATACCTATCCATAGTATAGACAAGCATAGCAATTGTTAACTACTTAATACAATGGCTACTTACTCAGTGCTGGGGCATTAGGCATTACACGGGACTCCTGGATCCACTGGTCCAGTTGATTCTCCTTACATCGCTTCAGGTCAGAATAATGGTGCCTGACCTGCTCACCAGTCCAAGGAACGCCAGTGGCACTGGTGAGATCACGAGCAAGACTGTTCCAGGCCTCCGTTTTATATTGGGTGCCCTGGTACTGGCCCCGCAGGAGTCTTTCCTCATGATTGTGGATAAGGAGCCAAACCATTACTTTGGACTCCTCAATGCCCCAGCGTTGCGCTCGAAATCAAGTGCCTTCTCCAACACCGGCCATGCTGACTGCAGAAGGGAGCTACAACCAGTTATGGTAAGTATTCCCACCTGTGGAGCTTAAATATTCCTCATTTCCCACACTTATTTGTGATTGGCCAGTTTTGAAAAAACTCAGCTGTAGGCACACCTGCTTAGCTGATGTTGGCAATGTTTAATATTCCTTTGATAGATATGTGTCTGTTGAAAGTACATGGTTATGAAATGCTGTCATGGCTTAGTGGTTATGTACTGTGACTATAGTGCACAGTATCCTGAGTTTGAGCCCTGTCACTGCTTTTTATTTTCCTACTGGTCAGACCTGAATGGTTAAGGTACAGTAAAGGAGGTGTGGCCGTGTTTAGCCGACTTTGCTCAACTTTGCCCAACTTTGCCCAACGTTGCTCGATATTGCCCGACGTTGCGCTGGTTGGCGTGGTGCACAGCTATGCGCAAATACGTTGTTGTTGCACTGGTTGGTGCAGTGCGCAGCTACGCGCAAAGACATTGCGCTTGTTAACACGGTGCTCAGCTATGAGCAATTGGTTTTAAATATGCTACATACTGCTAAAATGTGTGTAGCAGTGCTTTATATTGCTTAAAATATGTTACTCATGCCTCACAATGTATAACCACTTTACCTTTATATATATATATATATATATATATATATAATTCTTTCACTACTACATATAGCATTTGAATGCTTTTTACAAAACTTATACATGATAAATGTCAGGAAATATTTTTGTATACAGATTTCCAACAGAAAATGGAACGTGCAGTAGTGAGACTCGAACTGGGAATGCCTCTTCTTTGTGCAAAGGCTCTAACCACTACGCTATTGCAGTTTTGCTTAATTTGCATATATTTTTCTTATTATTCTCTTCGTTGTCTAAGCTGCTAACTGTAGCTAAGCAATGGGCAAACCCATGCAAACACGGGCAAATACGGGCAGCTATATCGGAAATAAAACAAAAAAATATATAACTTTCTTTTAATTTTTAAATTTGTATGAGGTTTAACATATGGGGGAGTGTAGTGTTACAATGTACACATGTGAGCGGACTCGTTCATGTAACACGGCATTTCTCGAGTTTCGTCATTGCAAGGGTGTGTATTTTTGGACTGCTCGTCAGTCCGACATGCCCCCTACACTTGTCCATGCTCTGTGTAAGCTTTAGAGTTGAGGCAGCGCACCCTCATTAATATGCATGGCACGTTGCCATCATACTCTTAGACTGGCGTTTCCATGTAAAACAAATCTAATCTTACACAGAAGATTAGTAAATCCTGGGGAGTAACTATTATGTTGTAGTATTTTATAAACACCTTTACAATATCTCAGCAACCACTCAAGTTATACACATACAGTCAACAACATTTTATTTATCCAGCTGAGAGCTTTCATATAAGGCCAAGGAGTTCTGTCTTTTTTACTTGGTTGTTGAGATATTTAGAAAAAAATGAAAATTATATCTATATAAATTAATATCATAATAAAGCAGTTAATATCTATCTACTTGCACTAGACAGAGGTCAAATATTAATGCAGTTGAGTTTGCCATTGTGTAAGCGCTTTAGGCTTGCACGGAGTGTAAGAACAGTGTAAGATGGTAGACAGGCAATATGTCTGCCGAGCGATTCAGCAATAGCCAGCAGGGGCGTGCATGAGAGCTTCTAAAGCTACTCTTGCACGACAGTGTTATGGTATGCAAATTACCTCATTTGCTGCAGAAAGCTATGCGAATGAGGTACATTTGCTCTCCAGTAACCACTAACCTGTCCATGTAAGAATAGTGTTATTTGCAGAAATGTACTCCGTTGGTAACTGAGTACCATTCTGCAAATAGCTAAACGGAGTTATTACAGCTCCAAATAAAGGATGCATCTAGTTAAGGAAGCATGCCAATGGCAAAATATAAGGCCATTGGCATTTGCAAATGTTGTAAATCTGCAAAATACAATGTTATTTTTTTCCCTGATCGCCGATGTTTAACCGTAGCGCAGTGTTGCGCAAATATGCTGTGCTTTAAATTAAATGAAAAAAAGGGAAAAATATCCACAAATGTGCTTTTACACTAAAAAGCTTGTCCTGCCATGCAGATAAATAGCAGGCTGCAAACAATATGGCCACTGAGTAGTGGTTGCTAAGGGGGGGTCTCAGTGTGAGAGATGTAACCAAGCATTAGTAGGCAATCCTATGCAAATGAGGATAAGGATAGTGTATCCCAACTTTCCCTGGCATGTGAGCCATGTCCCTAGAGTGTAAGTTTAGGAGTAGGGTAGTAGTCGAGTAGAAGATAGGTGACATCATGAGGGGGTATGTCTGAAAGACTGTAAGGTGATTGGAGCACAGTGGCATGTGTTTACCCTGAGTTGCTCAGGATTGCAAGAGGAGTGTTTACAGTGGTAGTAGCTGAAAACAAGAAACCAAAGGCATACGCCGTGGATATATCAGAAATTTCTTGCAAACGGGCACACAGCGTGTGCACGTGTGTGCGCTAGTCTGCGCGCATGTAGGTGCGTGTGCGCTAGTGTGCACGCTTCTGCGCTTGTTTGTGCGCCACTGCCCCTTGTGGAAACAGAAAGGGAAAAAGGAAGGAAAAGAAGTAGTAGGAAGTTAACCAAGGAGAACTAGCAGAGCTGCCAGGTGAAATATATCACAATCAGCCAATTACACAGGCAGTCGACTAGCCCAGCTCAGCCCAGCAATTTAAACTCTGTAAACAGCAGTCTAACCTGTTTTCTCACAAGAACTCTGCAACACTGCAGTTTAGAAAGAGTGAAAACTCAAAAAGCATAAGGCTGACAAAATGTTAGGGGCTGCCATTGCTGTTATGAACCAACATGTGCAAGTTGCTGAGGGTGGTGATGTTGTGAATGCTGCTGAGCAACCCACAGTGAGGAGACGGAGAAGAGTGTACAGACCCAGGGTAACCTACCAGGGGCTACATGAGCTGGAGATAGTGGAGCGCTATAGAATGGACAGAGACCTCCTGCAGCAAATTGTTGAGCTCTGCCGGCCACGCCTCACACACAGAACCAACAGAGCGGAACCCATCCCAGTGGATACCAAGGTATGTGTTGGCCTACGAATACTAGCTACAGGTACCTTCCAGAGACCAACTGGTGATATGATGGGTGTTTCACAGGCATCAGCATCCAGGGTACTGCACCAGTTCCTGGATGCCATGTCAGCACATGTCGGTGAGCATGTATATTTCCCCAATTCCAGTGAGGCATTGGCCAGCAATATGCATCTCTTCCACCAACTTACATTGCCCACATCCTGGGGGACAAGTTCAGTGCAACCTCCCCCCCCCCCACATCACCCCCAAAAGGGCCTGTGTCCATCCCAGAAGAATGCAGAGCACCAGACTTCATGGGCATGCAGGTAGAAACAGACCTCTCCAAACCTAAGAACACAGCATCAATGGGACTGGATGGTGTCCCAGGCTGCGACTTACACCAGCCCCAAAAAGATCACATTGCCAAAGTGTCTACAAATTCCTTCTATGTAGCCCACCTAATGTCACCTAATGTAACCTACTTTGTCTAGTCTGATGATGTCACCATCCTACAAATATACCTGTGGAAAGGAGAACTCCCAGTAATGTGTATAGCGTGTCATGTAATTGTGTACTGCTCTAGTATCATTAAGTAGTTAGGTAGGGGTTTGAATCCTGCACTTGACAACTGTGTGTGTATCTCCTTGTAGAGGAGCAACCTTTTTGGAGAAAACTACAACACTTTAAATGTGGTATACCCATCCTTGTCAAGTCTGATGATATCACCATCCTACAAATATACCTGTGGAAAGGCAGCTCCCAGTAATGTATATAGTGCATCGTGTAAATGAATGCAGCTTTAGTATCAGGAAGTAGTTAGGTAGGGGTTTGAATCCTGCACTTGACAACTGTATGAGAGTGTGTGTGTGTATCTCATTGTAGAGGAGCAACCTTTTTGGAGACAACTACAACACCTCAAAAGTGGAATACTTATCTTTGTCAAGTCTGATGATGTCACCATCCTACAAATCTACCTGTGGAAAGGAGAACTCCCAGTAATGTGTATAGCGCGTTGTGTAAATGCATGCTGCTCTAGTATCATGAGGTAGTTAAGTAGGGGTTTGAATCCTCATATAATAACTGTATGACAGTGTGTGTGTATCCCCTTGTAGAGGAGCAACCTTTTTGGAGACAACTACAACACCTTAAAAGTGGTATACTTATCTTTGTCAAGTCTGATGATGTCACCATCCTACAAATATACCCATAGAAAGAAGTACTCCCAGTAATGTGTATAGTGCATCATGTGAATGTGTACTGCTCTAGTATCCTAAAGTAGTTAGGTAGGGGTTTGAATCCTGCACTTGGTGAGTGTGTGTTTGTGTGCTCTATGTGTGTGTCACAGTTGGTGACTGTGTTGTGGGTTTTGCTTTTACTACTGTATGACATATCACAATGACAACAATATGTGCATTGCACGTCAGGTAGCTGTGTGGCAAATTCATATAAGTACATGTGACCTCAATTATTTCAGAGGTGGGAACCCTGCTTTCTCCATGAACACATCTGTTATATTTGCCAGAGTGTGCTGCTGCTTTCCAGACCTTAGGTCACATCTGTATGCTTGTGACAATCCCAGCCACTGCAGTGATCCCTGGCCTAGGTCATCTGTGTCACGCACGGTCATTACGGTTTCTATTGAACAGTGTGAGTGAGGGTTTATGCCTGAGGTATATTTCAGACCAGTTAAAATGCAGCAAAGTCTGTCAATGATGGCTATTCATTATAGGTGTACAACAACCATTGTGGATATGCATGCAGACCCCTTATTGCTTATGTGATTCACCAAGGGATTTCAAAATACCTTTGGAAATGGGATTACCAAAGGAGAGATGATGTAACACTTGGCTGTATGTACCCATCGGTACCTGTCAACATGTTGGGGGCTACTACCTATGTGGTACTGTGGGGATAATATGTTTTGTAAAGGTGGATGACCATGCTTTAGTTGGCTTACAATTTTACAGAATGGGTTTGACAACAGGTATCTGTCCATATGATACCCTTGTGGAGGATGTGTGTGTCATCTAGAGAATGCATTATAGGCCACAGTATGCATTCCCAGACATGGACAGACATATCCCTACTGTGTTTGCTTGTACCTAAGTGAGCTATATGGCAATCAGGAGTGGTCCCAGGAATGGGTGCAGGTGAACACCACTGGTTACTGGCATAGTATAGTTCCTGAAGGGTACAAATGTTACTGTGTGTCTTACATCTGTCTGTCAGTTGTCAAGACATCATCTAATGATTGTTTATGGTCAGGCTGTAGAGGTTATGTATACTACCAGAATGCAAACCAATGACAGTAACAGTATCACCCACAGCACAGTGTCAAACCATGTCATACACACATGTGTACCCAAGTTCCAAAATGTGTGTAGTACAATGCATACTGGCCAACAATAGAAACTATGGAGTGTTAACACTCTGTAATACAGGGCATGTCACCCTGCTCATGTGTCCACTATGCACGTACATGCAGACAGTGCACCTCCACCATGTTCACAAATGTACACCTGCAAACCTGTGCTGCACACATCCCACAAGTACTGTCCACTCTCTAACACATGCTGCCAATACTACACACATCAGCCAAGTGACACGTGGGTGGACAATACACTATTGGGATTAACACTGGTGTAAACAATACTACATTGACAATCATAGTTTTAATGCATCATGGCTGCTCAGCTACACCTTCAAGGATAACATTACACTTTACTGCTGACAACATGCTAGCATTGCTATACTGCCATAAAGTCACCCTGTGCATCAGCACCATGTTAGCCTCTTCCTGCATCAATGTTACAGATGACAGGAGGTGGCACAGGTTTCATCATATGCACAGGGTGTGTTGTTGGTTTGCCAGAGGCCTACATTGAGCCATACAATCGACATGTATGTGTGTGTGTGTGTGTGTGTATGTGTGTGTGTGTGTGTGTGTGTGTGTGTGTGTGTGTGTGTGTGTGTGTGTGTGTGTGTGAGGGCCAAGAGTACTGGTATAGGCCAATGTTGATGTAATGAGTGTGGGTATGTGTTAGCCCTAGGTGTCTGGTTTATGTGTGTGTGTGTGTGTGTCAGCATGCACACAGTTCCACCATGTGGCTGCCATATACAGAGATTTGTGGGACAGCCACAGACTGTACCTGCCAGGCTTTACATATCACCATCTCCAGCCATGGATACAGTACCTGTGCCTGGCAGGGGTGCTACTGACAGTATCAGGTACTGAGCCAGACTGAGTACTATCCTCAGAGGTAGACATATGTACACTGGACCCAGGTCCCTGCTGGGACTGTCCAGAGCCACGTGCATGTGGTCTTCTAGGATGGCCTATGGACAGCCCACCCCCAACATTGCTGGAGCTGGTACTGGTACTACAGGAGTGGCTGTGACTTGAGGGACATCTGAGGCAACTTCCAGCTGCTGATGTTGCTGGCATACATCCACGTCGATGTCTCACCCGTCCCGCACTGTCCTGACACATGGACATGACATTGTGGAGGACATCTAATGTCTTACCCCAACATCTATCCATGACCTCAGTGTAATTATGGATGGCACCTGCTAGGTCACAGATACTGTCAGTTAAAACAATATTATGTGCCCTCTGTGCCCTTAGTCCCTGTCTGGTGTACCGTTCCATACGTGCCTGTGCCTCCCATGACAGCCTGGAACATGCGCGAGGTTGTAAGATCTGTGGCACATCTGCCAGGGGCATGATGACCAGCAGTGCTCTGACGAGAACCCCTGGACATCTGCCTATGTGGTACCGTTCCTGATCTCTGGGTATGGCTGCTGTGTCCGGATGAATGTGCCATAGGTACCATACTGTCCTGGCCATTGCTGACTGTAGACTGTCCCTCAGCTAAGGGCATTGGTGATATGGGATGTATTGGTGGTATGACTGTGTGCATGGATGGGGTGGACAGCTGTGTACTGTCGATTAGTGGCCCAACAACAGACCCTGGCAAACATGCCTGTGCTTCAACACACCTATCATCATTATCACTATTTGAGCCAGTGGCATCAGGTTCCCTGCTGCAGTGAACCAGCCCAACTTCAGCACCTGTGAGAGGAAGACAGGAAACACACTTTATGACCTGTACATGATGTCAGAACACATGAACAAATGCACACATGCAAACATGCACACATGCACACGTGAACACATGCACGCATGCACACATGAACACATGCACACATGCACGCATGAACACATGAACACATGCACACATGAACACATAAACACATGCACACATGCACACATGAACACATGAACACATGAACACATGCACACATGCACACATGAACACATGCACACATGAACACATGAACACACGTACACATGAACACATGCACACATGCAGACATGAACAAATGCACACATACACACATGCACACATGTACACATGAACACATGCACACATGCACACATGCACACAAATACACTCCTCACTAAAGCAGAGACACACAGACACATACACACACACACACACACACACACACACACACACACACACACACACACACACACACACACACACACACACACCACCAACAATCCAGAACATACCCAATAGCGGTTGATGGTGGGGTACATTATCACAAGACAAACAGTCATATCACGCATGTCAACATGCAGGACGTATGTTGCTCGATAGCATGCGGTGTGAGTGTAGACAGTCCTTGTTAATAACAGTATACATGGCTTTGATGCATGTGTGTTGTTGTTTAGTGATTGTCCTCACCCTGGAATGCAATGTGTACATGGACACAACATTGCTGTGCAAGTATTACAAGCTCTGCAATGTGCTGTGCACCATCACTCACAGGTATACATACCAAGGCTGGATGTTTATCTGTGTGTCGTATAGATATCTGTTACAGATTAGAGCATCTGTGTCTTTAGCAGATAATTGTGGACACCGGTTTAGCTCATGCATGCTATGTATACACACAGGATGAGTGGTGTGTGTATACCTGATGGAATACCATTGCTCAACATAGCCAATTTACAGTAGTTATGGTGAGTGTAGAACATATTTTGGACATGCCAATGCCAGCCATGACATGGCATGCTACAACACAACTGCAACATTAAACATCACACATACCCAATGTGTGTCATGTGACCTATACACTCAACAGCATTACAAGACATATATGTGTCACTTTGTGCAAATGGTGATTGCTATGCATATTGTGTATAGGTGCATATGTTTGCACACACACAACATTGAGGTGTATAGCAATGAATGCTATGTGTAGTACTGTGGTTACTGTAACTGGATGGCGTGTTGCATCATGAGCCATCATCGTGCAGCATCATGTGGTCACTCAAGGCTACTTATGTGTGCCAGACCGGCACCTATCATGCTGTACCTGAACCACAGTACCATGGCTATATTCACCATTTCACAGCCAGTTGTTACATGGGTTTGTAAGGTGCCCAATAGGGAGCATTGCCTAACATGAATGTGCTGCATGTTGGAGAGTGTCGCACTGCCCCATGATAGGCCTCTACCCCTCAGGTATATTATGTGTGTTGTGTGTATGACATTTGGGATACTGGAGTGTGACCTTAAGCGCGTGTCTGAATACGCCATGTGTAGCATATTAACATACACTGCATATGACGGAATTGTGTATGTCGTGTGCATGTGTATCGACTAACTATCCAATGTCCACTATAGTGTAGCCACAATTGTTTGGGATGCTCTGTGTATTGCATGTGTTTGAGGCAGCCACTCACGTTACTGAGATGTGCATAGTCTCACAGCAAACCTGCAAAGCATGCATTATGCGTAGGTGTGTTACATGTGTACATGGCCTACACCTCACCTATGACATGCACATTTTATTAGCAATAGTAAATGTAGAACACACTCACCAGCATGTGTCTGCTGCCTTGCTGTCACACCAAAGGGACCTACAAGGATATGAAACAGTTTGTCAGTGGCAACTGTGGCATTGCTACTGTGGGTTTGCAATCTTACAGTAGCACAATGATTGACAGTCACAGGCCTACACATCATGTTCCAAATTATCAGTATTTAACAACACCAGGCTCCACATCTTCTAACTATCTCACATATACATGATCTAAGAATAGAGATAACAGTAGGATACAGATATGCCATCTTACCTGCATGCTCCATGTGAACTTGCTGGGGGGCTCTGGTCTCCATGATGATGCATGTGTGCTGTTGTTGTTGTTGTTGGCCGGGAGCCCTCAGACTCAGGAGCAGCTCCTCCACTCTGGTGGGGGGGGTGGCAACACCACCACCTGTGGCAAGCTGTTGCCTACAGACATCAGACGCACGCTGCCGGACATGTCTAAGTCAATCACTGCAGTGATGTCGTACCTGTCCATAAGTCCGGTTATGCATGCCTATATCATTTATCCTACAGACAACATCTTGCCACAGCGCAGTCCACTCATGCTGGTCCTGGCTGGTTCTTGAAAATAGCAGGGTGTACTGTTGGATGAGACAGTTGGTTAGTATCTCATCCTCTGCAAGGCTATAGGCAGGATTGCGATGGTGGGACATGACCCTGGAAGATAATAAAACAATATGTGTGAGCAAGTCATGTGGCACACTTAACATTCTACAGTACAGATATCACTGAACTGCCATAAATAGCAAACTATTGTCTGTCAGAGGATACACACTTTCAATACCACATATCAGTGCTCAACCCACAACTGCCTGACACTGCCTGACATGCTCTATATATTAAAACATTTTCTGCACAGCAACAAAAAGAAAACACTATGTAAGACTATGCAACAGTACATGGCACACTGCATGCGACACAATGCACCACCTAGGCACAGGAGGTATATATCCAGCTAATGCATAACTAAATATACAATCCATTGCAGTGATTGTAAAGTCCAGTTACAGTATTACCAGTATACCACACTAGTTGTTGATGGAAAACCCCTGCCTACAATATGTGCACATTCGTGAATATAGAAGGCATACTGCTGTACTAGACTATACATGTTGCTAGATACCCACTTATATCCTGTAACACACATATGACCGAGGGCATGTTACAGGCATACCCATACACACATCAGACATACATACAGGACACAGAGGTATGGCAACCCAGATGAGCTTTACATGTGTATCATACAGTACTGTCTGTCAGTACTTACAAACCCTTATGCCTGAGGTATGTAATCTGTGAGGACTACAGGGAACACACAAAACAGTGTTTCCAAGCAATGTGGACATATACCATACTGTGCTGTTTAGGCCTACAGCTTCAGGTAGTACTACAGTTCATACAGGGGTTTGATTCACCAGCAGTACCAATCAATGAGCATACATGTACTGCTTTATCCTCCAATGGCACACCCCAGTTAACACAAAGGGACTACATCAGACCATATGCCATGCTGCTTTTTCTGGCTAGCAATAGCATACACATCTTTTGCTGGGATCAGAGCTAGGACACATAATACCATGACAGAAACAGTTTCCCGCTAAGCTATCCGACATATACACAACTGTGACACATTCACCATCACACTCAGTCAACCTCACATAGCAATTATTGCAACAAGTACATGAGGGTGTGTATTGGTTCATAGGTAGGTTATAGGCTATTGGCCCTAGGGCCTATAGAAGCCTAGCCAGACGGTACCCTGGCCTTTGACACACAAGTAATTTAGTTTCATGTGTCCCTGTCAAGCAGAGCCACAGAGGTGATTCCCGGGGTGTATTTCCTATCTCCCATCCAATCATCAAGACTATTTGTGACGAGTGCTACCGAGGAGCTTTGTTTGCTATTGATAGGTAGTTTGTTCCAGAGTATGGGATGTCTCTGAGATAGGAATCTATCCCTCCAGCATGTTCTGTCTATTGTGGTGACAAGGTTTAGGTCCCTAGAGTGTGTAGCTCTTAGGCATAGTGATCTGTTTATGTGGAGCATATCCAACAGCTCTGGGTTTGACATAGCTTTGTATGTTAGGCAGAGGTCACCTCTGGGTTGCCGATATGTGACACAGTGTAGCTGTGGTTTTGTCAGACGGTATGCATAGGGCACCTGTTTGAGGACAGTATTATTCTTTGTGAGGTATGTCTGTGGCCTTTCCAGTTGCTTTAGATGTCTTGTGAGGTATATACCAGAAGGGGCATTGTACTCTATAATGGGTTTTGTGAGTGATGAGTAGAGGGTAACACTGACCTCTTTTTCCCGGGATGACACAGCTTTTGTGATGAGGTGTGCCATGTAGACAGATTCCATGACTAGTGTGGCACTGTGATTATCAAGGGTGAGTCTACTGTCCACCTGTGTCCCATGGTCTGTTATCACACTTTCGGTGTTAAGTCGACTACCACCTATGTGGTAGTTCATGGGTACAGAGTTTTTAGCAAAAGGGATGCGAATGAATTTCAGACATTGAGCTTGAGGCCATGGCTTTGTCACCAGGCATCTGTCGCAGTAAATGTGACTCTGTCTCTCCCTGTCTCTATATATACATATATATATATATATATATATTTTATATATATATATATATATATATATATATATATATATATATATATATATATATATGCATATATATATATATATATTTTATATATATATATATATATATATATATAGATATATATATATGTATATATATATATATATATATATATATATATATATATATATATGTATATATATATATATATATATATATATATATATATACATTTATACATATAAACATTCATTGGTGTACATATAGATATACATATAGGCACATATACAGTCCACCTTTCATGGTGGGAATATCAATTATGCGAAGTATGTGAGGTATACAGTTATGTAATGATATTGCACAGTCTTGTGCGAAATGCATTGAAGGTGTTCTCAGCCCATGTGGCTTTAGCAGGCCTCACTGGCTGCAACACTACAAACCTAACAAATCACACCCACAGCGTTTAACCACCATATGTCATATACCAGCAAACAGCCATTGTCTACACTACTGTACAGAACACAGATGACATGGTTCAGATGTGTGACATTTAATGCTGAGCTACATATATCACAGTTATGTCCCACTGCACACAGCTACACACTGATTTGTCCATGGCAGTAGTTATGCAGGGCATCTGTGCATAGACATGTACTGCTGCCACATATTGATGTTTCAAAGTATGTAGAGTAGTCTTCAAATACATCTACTACATGCCAGTAAATACATATCTGTTACATACCTTTCCTTTGTATGTGTTCGTAGTTTTCAGTTTGCTGTATCTTTGGCTTTATTTTAAATTTTTTTTTGTTTCTTTTTTTTTTTAATTTATTATTTATTTTATTTTTTTTCCACTGGTGTGCGTGGGGGTTGTGCGTCTCTCTCTCAGCATCTGCAATGGGATGATTGCATGTGTGGCCAGTAAGTACAGCCTGCTTTTATAGGTATCTGCACATGTGCATGTGATGGCCTCTGCACCAATTGGTGGCCACCATTTGGTAATTGCATGCAGCCTGCTGTGTGGTAATTGCAGTACTCACTGTCATAGCAACCCAATGCTATAAATTGTTATGTCAGGTAGGCATAGCCCTTCCAGCTTTCCAAAGTGGGGCCCATTCTTGTTTGCTGTGGACACCATTGTGTAAATCAGCAGGTTGGTATACTTCTTATATCTGAAGCTAGGGGTGTAGCCAGTGATTTAAATGTTGTACTCAGACCTGAATGTTGCCACTTCCACTACACAGTTGTCCGTGTAGAATTGTACTCACCCCTACAAATGCTAACGCAAGATACATGGATGTATGTAGTTTCTTTTCTACTTATACAATTAACTGCCATACAAAAGTAGTTATTGAGATGTATTCATTTGGCACATGAACTGTTTGTGAACTGCTATACTGTGAATATTAATTTACCCACTTTTGAACAGTTTCTGCTTTTTTAGTGTTGATATTAGCACAGGCTGCTCAAGAAAACTGGACAAATTTCAGTACTGAGTATGCCTACCTACATTCTTGGTAGACCCTGAACACACAGGTTTATTGTACATTTGGTAGGGGTGCAGAAGGACAGAGAGCATTATGTATTAATGTGTGAACTTTATCTTGCTGGACTTAAAGGGTTGCTGTGTACCTCTTAGTTTACCAAGGCAAGTAGTCTGTCTGCGTAGCTCCCAACTGTGGACCTATCCAGATGGTAGCCAGAGGTTAGCCTGTTATACTTTGTCTGTGCACCACACCAGTCCTTTCAGCACTGGAACAATGGCATTGTCACAGTTGGTTGCTACCAGTACATGGCTACATCTGCACAGTGTGTAACAGCAGAATAGCTGATATGCCTGTGTGTTTCTGCCTCTGCCAGGCCTCTCAAACACTCAGGTACATATTTGAACAGACTCAGGGAAAAGTAGGTAGATGTGAGGTACACCTTTACAATATTAGAGACATTAAGTTGGGACTTTGAGAGAGACAAAGCATATGGATTAATACACATTTCCTGAAGT
Organism: Protopterus annectens; assembly: GCF_019279795.1. Classification (NCBI taxonomy): domain Eukaryota; kingdom Metazoa; phylum Chordata; order Ceratodontiformes; family Protopteridae; genus Protopterus; species Protopterus annectens. The sequence continues at coordinate 1,202,698,179 of NC_056737.1, forward strand.
ACAAGCGGTCTACAACTCTTACTTATTATCATTATTCATTAAGTGAAATTCACCACCTTTCTGTCCAACATGTCCAACTCTTACTTATTATCATTATTCATTAAGTGTAATTCACCACCTTTCTGCCCAACGTGTCCAACTCTTACTTATTATCATTATTCATTAAGTGTAATTCACCACCTTTCTGCCCAACGTGTCCAACTCTTACTTATTATCATTATTCATTAAGTGTAATTCACCACCTTTCTGCCCAACGTGTCCACTCTTACTTATTATCATTATTCATCAAGTGTAATTCACCACCTTTCTGCCCAACGTGTCCAACTCTTACTTATTATCATTATTCATTAAGTGTAATTCACCACCTTTCTGCCCAACGTGTCCAACTCTTACTTATTATCATTATTCATTAAGTGTAATTCACCACCTTTCTGCCTAACGTCAGTAGCTTTCAGAGGGATTCAGAGGGACACAGCTAAAACCTGTCTCAAAGTCAGGGACATGCCTGAAAATTAGTCACAGTTGGGAAGTATGGCCTCTGCCCTAATCAGATATGCTAGTGTTTGTCCTGCTATGATACTATGTGGGGGTTGTAAAGTGCTGCTGTAACATTATTTCCTGCTAGAATGGCTGGTTCTCTTTTCACAGTCATGTAATGCAATTCCACAAGAACTGCTGGCAAGGATCCACAGAACAGGATCTGTGTTATGGCATTCCTATTTGTCCTTTACATTCACTCATTCTGATGCATGATATATTGATTTCAGCCCCAATTTGTTGTATGTTTACCATGGCTCAGTGGTACTTCATGCAGTCTAGTGTGTCCAGGGTTCAAGACTGACAGAGGTATTTTATTTTGCTGCTGAGCAGAACAGGGGCCCTGACATACAGAGTGACTAAGGCACTTTTAAGCAGTTGTAAGTGGGTTTGTGCAGGTTTGCGTGATGCTTAGCTAAGCGCACACAAGCACACACAGGCGCACACTCGCGCAAACCCGCTAACTACTGCTTAAAAGTGCTTAATCCCGCTAACCCCCGCGCTCATTTCTTTGAAAGAAAAGAAAATAGGGAGATAGGAAAGTGGTGAAAAAGGGGTACAAAGAGGTGAATACAGTAGGGAATACAGCTTGGGATGTGCAGAACGGGTGTAGGGAAGGCCCATAGCTGCCTATTTCTTTAACAGCAACAGCTGTGCATATGCAATACATTTCGAGGGAAATATGAAACCTTCAACCCCTGTGAGAGGGGTGAGGACAACAAAGTATGTTGTACTGCCAATTAAATATCAGTTTATGTGTCCAGTGGACATGTGTGCAAAATGGGCAGCTATGTATGGGGCATAATTTTTTTTTGGTAGCAGAATGCCCCTTTTTTTTCAGGTGAGAGTGGAATGTGGGGTAGGGGAAGCAGGAATATTTGGGAAGGTAAGTTGGGGAGGTAAAGAGACAAGACAAACAAGACACATACAGGGGCGGAATATGACATGTGTTGGGTGAACACCACTGACAGGGAAGGATGTTTGGAAATTGCAAGCCCATGAGCCCACAGATGGCAACAGTGGAACTGAGATCCCCATCCATGGGCAGTCACCACTGCACCTTCACAGCTCAGAGGGTGGCTGTGCTGGGGGCTGTGTAGGAGGGGCAGGCTCACTCGTGAGTCATGCCAGTCATGCCTCAAGCTGGCAAAAGGGATCAGCAACAGAACGCTCAATATCCCTATGCACCAGAGCCCGGACCGTTCGGAGGGTGATAGGTGGCCATCCTCCATCCACGCTTGCGCTGGGGGGATGAGCCCCTTCCCCTGCAGTGCTTCCATCCGAAGGTGGCACATGGCCAACGGAGTAGGAGGTCCCAGGCTGGGCACCAGACCTGCTGGAGCGAGGTGTCATTGCCAGCGGAGGTGGGACAGGTGGGTCCGCTGGGGCCGGCCTTCCCATATGTTCTATGTTTAGGAGGATTTAATGAAAGTATGGGTTCATAGGTTCATAGGTTCATAGGTTGGTACTAGGCTATCAGCCCTAGGGCCTATACAAGCCTAGCCATAACAATTCCCTGGCTATTTCCTCCCACATTATTTACTTTCCTGGACCCCTGTCTAGCAGGGTGACTGACGTGATCCCTGGGGTGAATTTCCTTTCTCCCATCCAATCGTCAAGGTTCCTCTTGAAGAGGTCAAAAGAGGCACTCTGCTTGACATGTATGGGCAATCTATTCCAGAGCCTGGGGAGTCTCTGGGTCAGGAACCTATCCCTCCAGCATGTTTTGTTTATTGTGATGACAAGGTTTAGATCCCTGGAGCGTGTAGCTCTGAGGGATTGGGATTTCTTTAAGTGTAGCAAGTCCAACAGCTCTGGGTTTGACATGGCCTTGTATGTTAAGCAGAGATCGCCTCTGAGTAGATGATATGTGACAGAGTATAGCTGGAGTTTTTTAAGGCGGTCAGCGTAGGGCATCTGCTTTAGGCCTGTGATTCTTTTAGTGAGGTATTTCTGAGGCCTTTCCAGTTGTTGCAGATGTTTTGAGAGGTACATACCAAATGGGGTGTTGTATTCTATAATGGGTCTAATGAGGGATGAGTACAGTGGGACAATTACCTCCTTTTTTCTGGATGAAAAGCCCTTCGGGATGAGGTGTGCCACATAGAAGGATTTCCTGACTGTTGTGGTGATGTGGTTATCGAAGGTGAGACCACTGTCCACCTGTGTCCCTAAGTCTCTTATCACACTTTCTGTGTTTAGTGTACTACCACCTATATGCTAATTCATGGATACATGTTTTTTCCCAAAGGGGATAACAATGCATTTCTTGGCATTGAGCTTGAGCCCATGGCTCTGGCACCAAGCATCTGTTTCTGCAAGGCCCTTTTGTAGAGTATCCATATCATTTGGGGATTCAATAATGGCTCCCAGTTTGCAGTCATCTGCAAACTTTGTTAGCCAGAGTCCCTTAGTGTTGACCTGTACTTCAGAGAAGTATATGCCAAACAAGGGTGGCCCCAGGACTGAACCCTGAGGTACTCCACTTGTCACTTGTCTGGAGATGGATTTGGAGTCGGCTACTTTTACAGTGTGGGTTCTATCAGTAAGCCATTTAGCAACCCATTGGGTGACATAGGGATTAATGCCCAACTTAGTAAGTTTATCTATGATTCCAGAGTGGGGGATGGTGTCAAAGGCCTTGGCAAGGTCTAGATAGGCTGTGTGGACCACCTTACCCTTGTCCATGGCTCTGGAGACTGATTCAAAGAAGTCAATCAGGTTCAGGAGATAAGATCGGCCCTTCACAAACCCAAACTGGGTGGGGTCCAGTGTTTGAAGGTTGCCAATGTCTTTGTTTATAAGTTCCATGATAATACGCTCCATGGCCTTGCAGATAAGACTTGTCAGACTGATGGGACGGTAGTTTCCGGGATCCAAGTTGGATCCCCCCTTGTGGATTGGGATAACTGTAGCTCTGCGCCACTCAGTGGGCACGAAACCTGAGGTGAGGCTATGATTAAACATGACACTTAGGTGAGGTGCCAGTTCATATTGTAGTTCATGTAGTACACAGCCCTGGATGTCATCTGGTCCCATGGATGCTGTATTCTTGGCTTTAGAGAGTGCGTTTTGTACCTGTGTGGCCGTTATTACTGGAATTTGGCATTCTTCCGGTATTGAGATGGGCCATTTAGGGGTGAGAGGGGGGTGAAGTTGGCACTGAATCAATCTGCCAGGATATTGGCAATATCCTTTGGATCAGTATATTTAATGCCGTTCTGTTTTAGCTCAGAGCAGATCTGAGCATTGCCATTTAGATTCTTGACATAGTTATAGAATGCTTTGTGGTTGTCTTTGGAATATTTGGCAATTTTATTTTCGTAACTAGCTTTGGAGGATTTTATGAGGCATCTCAGTTTCTTACTGAGGCTAGTAAGGAGTTTTTGCATCCTGGGATTTTCCTCTTTTCTGCAAAAGTTTCTTCCTTTGTTGTAAAGTTTGTTTATGGCAGGGGACCACCAGATTGGCTTCCTTTTTTGGATGAGAGCATTTTGGTTCTATTTGGGATGGCACGATTCATGCATGAGTGGATGTGCTCGTACAGTGCCTTAGTGTAGGATTCAGCAGTTGAACTTTCAGTTCCCGTCTGCATGGGTGTCATGAAGTTTGTCACTTCTGACTTGAGTAGCATGAAGTTGGCTTTGGAGAAGTTTTTATGGTGGTTCTTTTACTGGGAGTGGGGTGGAATGTGGATGTTAAGGATGATTAGCTTATGGTCAGACCTGACTAACGAGGGGGTGACCATAGGTATGGAGCATTGATTTCCCATGTTGGTAATGACCAGGTCTAGGATATTGGAGCCCCTGGTGGGATTATGGATTAGTTGATCCAGGGCATTGGAATTTATGAATTCCAAGAACTGTTGCGCAAAGGTGTTGGGACATGAGTAGTTTTCCCAGTTAATGGCAGGGTAGTTAAAATCACCCAGTATTAGGGTGTTTGGTTCTATCTTAATATTTTCCAGTTAGTAACAGTTAACAGCATTCCCAATTAGTTATAACAGCATGCAGAAGTCTTCCCATTAACCCAATACACCAGAGTTCCAACAGTTAAACAGCAAGCATGACACATGCATATATGGGACAACAGTAGACATTACAACAGCATGCAGGTTTAATTGATGGCAACAGGCCACCAATATTGTGGTATTTGAACAGGGCACATACATCAAAATAAATGCAGATATTTATAAACCAATAGGACATATGTCCCAACAAATGTTTTGAGATTAGACATACCGATTGAGGTGTGGAATTGCATTTTGTATGCACATACAGTAGGGTGGAAAATGATAGCTCCATTAACAACTTATATAGCCTTATAGTTTACACTACATTCCTATTGACTGCAGTTATATGACCCCTACATGTATTATCACACTACACATTTGACCTTAGATCGTGAAATAGGTTTTGCTAGATCTTTATATAAATGGGCTGTATCTGACATAAGAACTGTCCGGGATGCAGATGTTACTGCTACATATTTTGTGAGTTGCTCAGACACACTACTGCTGAGATGATACACTGACAGCTCTACTTTCATATACTTATCTAGATATGTGTAGGTGACATTATCAGTTATATGTTAACAGCTCCCTACATTTCTGCCAGCACTATGACATTTCTGGGGAACACAATACCAAGCTACTCATGTGCCAGATTAACCTGTACATGCTGTTCATGAACCAACAGTTGAGGACTGTGAATATGCTTAAACGCTACTGGCACTCCCTTCATCCACTTTATATGGGCCTACCCAACTGTGTGTTAACAGCGTTTAATACAACAGTACTATTTCTATAATGCAAGAGTACAACATATCAAAGAAAATTACATGGACACACTCCAGGAATTATATCTTTATTAAAGACTTAAAACACTTTTGTAGAGGCTCTGTCATTTATTTTATATGACAGTACATGCAGAATAATTATTAGAGAATTATTATATCTTTATTTATTGTGTTTAAACACATTTTTCAGGCTCTCTCATTTATTTTACATAACAGTACAAGCAAAATACTTACTAACCTGCCTGGTGGTGCTGCCTTAGCAGCCTATCTGCATAGGCTTGCTGATTTGCAGCACAGATACCTGCAGCTGTGAAGTTATTGAAGTGATATTGAGACATACCTATCCATAGTATACACTAGAATAGCAATTCTTACATGCTTAATTCCATGGCTACTTACTCAGTAGTGGGGCATTTGGCATCCCATGGGCCACCTGGATCCACTGGTCCAGTTGATCTGTCTTGCGTCTTCTCAGGTCTGCATGGTGGTGTCTGACCTGCTCACCAATCCAAGGGACGCCTGTGGCACTGGTGAGTTCATGAGCTAGACCGTCCCAGGCTTCCGCTTTGTATTGGGTGCCCTGGTACTGGCCCCGCAGGAGTCTATCCTCATGATGGTGGACAAGGAGCCAAACCATAACTTTTGACTCCTCAATGCCCCAACGTTGCACTCGAAAACGAGAGCCCTCTCCAGCACCGGCCATTGCTGCCTGCAGATGGGAGCTACAACCAGTTATGGATACTGTTCCCACCTATGGAGCTTAAATATGCATCTTTTCCCACACTTTTTAGTGATTGGCTAGTTTTGAAAAACGCAGCTGAAGGTACACCTGCTTAGCAACTGGTAAACTTACATTGATATGTATATGTGTGTTGAAAGTGCGTACTTATGTAAAGATGTCATGGCTTAGTAGTTCAGTACTGTGATTATGGTGCACAGTATCCCAGGTTCGAGGCCTGTCATTGCTTTTTATTTCACTACTGGCCAGACCAGCTAGGAGGTGTGGCTATGTTTTACTGATTTTGCTAGACTTTGCCCAACATTGCTCTATGCTGCTCTACGTTGCTCTACGTTGCCCGATGTTGCTCTACGTTGCCCGACGTTGTGCTGTTTAGCACTGTGTGCAGCTATGCACACACATGTTCTGTTTGCACTAGTTGGCACGATGCGCAGCTCCACGCAATGCTATTGTGCTACTTAAAGTGCTGCTAAGCTATGAGCAATTATACTGAAATGTGTTTAATACTGGTAAACTTTGCTTAGCAGTGCTTCACTTTGCTTAAGATACATTACTTCTGCATTCATCAGTATGCATTACTATTTCACTTTCTTATATATATATATATATATATATATATATATATATATATATATATATATATATAAAATTCGTTCACTACTGCATAGGCCATTTCAATGCTTTTTACTAAAATTTCATTGGTAAATGGAAGGAATTTTTTTCATATACAGATTTGCAGTAGAAAATAAAAAGGGGAGTGGTGGGACTCGAACCAGGAATGCCTCCTCTTAGTGCGAGGGTTCTACCACTACGCTATTGCTATTTTGCTTAATTTGCATATAAGTTTCTTATTATCCTCTTCGATGTCTTACTGCTAACTCTAGCTAAGCAATGGGCAAACCCACGCAAATACGGGCAGCTATATCGGGAATGCTAAAAGAAATAAAAGCTTTATATTTTATTATTGTACTGGGGTTTAGAATGTGGGGGAGTGTAGTGTTGGGTATGTACATATTTGAGCGGACTCTCTCATGTCAGTTGATATTTCCCTATTGTTATACTTGCAGGGGCATGGATGTTTGGACTGCTCGGCAGTCCGACACGCCCCCTACACTCGTGCATGTTCAGTATTAGCCTTGGAGTTGAGGCAGCGTGCCCTCATTAATATGCATGGTGCGCTGCCGTCTTATTCTTACACTGGCATTTCCATGTAAGCCTCCTCTACTCTTACATGGAGGATTCGTGAGGGGAACTCTTTTAAAACCTTTTACATAGCAGGGTTTTGAAATTACTGATGCAAATATGAACAAGAAATATTTGACGCCTAGAGGCATCAGTAGGAGTTAACTGCAGATGCACCTGAAGGCATCACTCGGATGTAATGAGATAAAATAAAAAGAGAAAAAAACGAGAGGTTAGAGACAAAACAGAAAACATACACTATAAATTCACATATAATTTTACACAGCATTCAATTTCTTACTTAAAAGCAATTTTATTTTATATATCTTGATTGAATTAAAACAGAATATATGGGAAGTACTTATGCAGACTTTGGAATGACATTTTCATGGGAAGTGCTTATGCAGACTTTGGGATGACATTTTTATGGGAAGTGCTTATGCAGACCTTGGGATGACATTTTCATGGGAAGTGCTTATGCAGACCTTGGGATGACATTTTCATGGGAAGTACTTATGCTTACTTGGCAGGACAACGTTTGCTATCATGTTCTGGTGGGTTATCATGTTGCAGTCTTCTGCATAAACATAATGATGATATTTGTGCTAGATATGGATTGCTTTGCAGTATATTGCACTGAGAACACCCTTCATAAATACGTACATCTTATAAAATCAGTTAAAGACAGAACACCACACATATATAGACAGATCTCTCACTGTTACTTGGATGTAGTCCAGTGCTGCAGTTACAATTCTGTATGAATTATTAATTATTTTATACACACACACACACACACACACACACACACACACACACACACACACACACATATGGGTCTACCTTGTCCCATCAAAATTACGTTTCTTCAAAATGTAATTTTGCAACCACTTTTTCCCCAACAGTGTATTTTTTTCAAAAATGCACTTTTGAGAAAAAGCAACTAAGAGAAAAACAATGGAGGTTGTTGCTTAGATCGCAGCACTGTGGAAATAAGGGAATATTCCCTTTTCCCCACTGTAGTGCAATCTCGGAGTGAGAATATATAAGTAGTGTGGGGGTGGGAGATGCAGGGGTCTTGCCCCCCTTCATACATGTGGTTAGTATTGTCTTGTTTTTTTTTGTGTTTTATTTTTTTCGCTTAGTTGCTTTTTTGTGAAAATGCATTTTTGAAAAAATGCACTTTTGGGAAAAGGGGTCAGCTAATCACTTTATGCTCATCTCCTGCTGTCTCCTATAAAAAGACATCTGCTCTTCCGCTATAAACAGGAGACATAAGACAATTCTTGTTTACCTATAATTCACTTTTCCCCTTTACATTAATTATGCAAATATTATTTCTAAGCCATGCAATTCCCTGCGGTATTTGCTTGCCATTCATTTGTTCAAACATATATTAGTATCTGAATTCTCATACTTTGCTAATCTTCTTATAAACACAACTACAGTTTTGGTGGATTTTTTTAATGTTATACTTAACATGTAACAGACTCCAAATTTTGTTCATCCAGAACGTGCAGGCACAAAGAACACTATAGCAAGTTATGGAAGTTTTAATTTCCTAAAGTTCCTCATTAGCACTCTTCAAGAAAAATCTTGATGAATGGATGGGAATTAGGAAATTCACCTTGGGGATCACTTCTGTGGCCCTGCTCGACAGGGGCACAGGAAAATAACTTTCTTGGGTGGCGAAAGCCAGGGAACCTTGTTGGCTAGGTTTACATAGGCCCTAGGGCCGATAGCCTAGTACTTACCTATGAGCCTATGCACCTATAATCTGTACAAAATTGTGTGCTTGATAGTTGCCTTCCTTAACAATTCTAAGCATATAAGGGGATGATTTAAAATGTTTGCAGAAGTAATAGAGAGGTAATAATAATATTGGTAATTTCTCACTAAAGTATGTGGTAGACATTCACTTGACACTGCAACCTCCACTCTAATTAGGGTGTAGCACCTGATTGGCTTCAGACATCTTGTATGTGCAGTTATAATTGTGAAAGAAATAACATTCTTATACAACTGTTATTCTAATAAGTATTTCCTGGCCTATACAAACTGCCTGCATGCAGTTTAACTACTACCATAATGTAATACTAAAAGAAAATATACAAATGCAAACTTTTTTCTTTATATCTACTTGAACAAGTAGTTGTAGTATTCTCTTGCAGATCTATATCTGTGACTTTCAGACATATAGGTTCATAGGTTCATAGGTTTATACTAGGCTATCTGCCCTAAGGCATTTATAAGCCTAGCCCAAATTATTGTGGCTTACGCCACCCCTTATATGAAAAAATACTGTGCCCATTAGTTTGTTGTGCCTCTGTCCAGCAGTGACCCAGAGATGATTCCCGGGGTAAACCTACGATCTCCCATCCACAGGTCTAGATTTCTCTTGAACAGAGTCAGCGAGGTGCTCTGCCTCACATGGACCGGGATTTTATTCCACAGCATAGGGAGTCTCTGAGTGATAAATCTATCCCTCCAGCACGTCCTATTTATATCCGTGCTAAGGTTTAAGTCACTTGCTCCAGTGGTTTTGGTGGATTTGGATTTTTTGAGGTGGAGCATGTCCATTAATTCCGGGTTGGACATGGCCTTGTATGTCAGGCACATGTCACCTCTGAGCAGACGGTATGCGACTGAATAGAGCTGGCGTTTCTTCAATCTGGCAGCATATGACAGATTTTGGAGTCCCTTTATCCTTTTGGTGAGGAACTTTTGGGGTCTCTCCAATTGCTGCAGATGTCGGGTGAGATACATCCCGAATGGGGCATTGTACTCGATCATTGGTCTGATAAGTGAAGAGTACAGGGAACAATGACCTCACTAGATCTGGATGTGAATCCCTTCATGATCAGGTGGGCAATGTAGAAGGTCTTTCTAACCACTTTAGCAATGTGAGTGTCAAAAGAAAGGCCACTGTCAACCTGGGTCCCCAGGTCCCTGATAACCTCTTCTGTGCTTAGTGGATTGCCACCTATAAGGTAGCTTGGGGTTACCTTGTTTTTCCCGAAGGGTATGACTATACATTTTTTGGCGTTTAACTTCAGGCCATGGCTCTGGCACCAGCTATCTGTTTCCATGAGTCCCTTCTGAAGGATATCCGTGTCCGATGCACTTTCCACTATGGCCCAGTTTGCAGTCATCTGCAAACTTTGTCAGCCAAAGTCCTCCCATGTTGGCCTGTACTTCTGAGAAGTAGATGCCAAACAATAGGGGCCAAGGACCGAGCCCTGTGGGACACCACTTATGACCGGCTTGGAGTCTGACACAGCGCCAGCAACTCTAACCCTGTGGGTTCTGTCCTTAAGCCAGTTTGCAACCCATCTTGTGACATATGGGTTTACATTTAAGCTGGTAAGTTTTCTACAATACCCGAGTGGGGTATTGTGTCGAAAGCCTTTGCAAGGTCAAGGTAGGCTGTATGGACTGCCTTTCCTCATCAATGGCCTTGGTGACTATTTCAAAGAAGTCGACCAAGTTCAAAAGGCATGATCTTCCCTTGACAAAGCCAAACTGGGTCGGGTCCAATGTCTGCAAGTCCCCTATATCTTTGTTTATGAGCTCCATTATGATCCTCTCCATAGCTTTGCAGACTAGACTTGTTAAGCTTATGGGGCGGTAATTACCAGGGTCCGTAGAGGCGCCACCTTTGTGGAGTGGGACCACAGTTGCCGTACGCCACTCCTTGGGCACGTATCCTGTGGTAAGGCTGAGATTAAACAGCTGCCTTATGTGCGGGTTTAATTCCTCATTTAGCTCCGGTCCATTTGATGCTGTGTTTTTAGCTTTAGAGAGAGCAGCTTTCACCTGCGCATTTGAGATGTCCGGGAGGCTACACTTGGCTGGGATAGTTATCTCTCCTTTAGGGGGGGAGAGGGGGGTGAAGTTTGCACTGAACCTGTCTGCCAGTATGTTGGCAATGTCTGTGGGTTCAGTGATTTTTGTATCATTTTGGACTAATTCTGAGCATATCTGTGAGTTTCCACCCAGGTTCCTAACATAGCTGAAAAAGGCCTTATGATTGTCCTTTGAATCCATGGCAATTTTTCTCTCAAAATTGGCCTTAGTTGATTTTATGAGTGCTTGTATTTTTTACTAATAATGATCAGGGGTGACTTCCCTTTTATGGATTTTGTTCTATCATGTAATAGCTTTCTCCTCTTATTGTAAAGTTTGTTAATGGCTGGGGTCCACCAGACTGGACGTTTGCCCTTTGTGGAAAGAGTCTTGGTTTTATTTGGGATTGCCTGATCCATGCAGTCCTGGAGGTGTTCATAGAAGGCATTTGTAAGGGCTTCCGAGCTTGGGTTGTGGTTCCGTCTGACTCAGGGGCCTTGAAGGATACCACACCAATCTTGAGTAGTGTGAAGTTTGCTTTAGAGAAGTTATTCACTATGGTATTTTTGTTTGGGGTGGGGCGGGATGTGGATTTCCAGTGAGATTAGTTTATGATCAGATCTCACCAATGAGGGATATACTTCGGTGTGGAGCATTTTGTCCCCATGTTTGTGACAATGAGATCTAGTATATTTTCTCCTCTCGTGGGAACAGTGACTAGCTGTTCCATGGCATTTGAATTTATGAACTCCAGGAACCGTTGGGCTAGAAAGTTAGGGCTTGAGTAATGTTCCCAGTCTATATTCGGGTAGTTGAAGTCACCCAATATGATGGTGTTTGGAGATACATTTATACCCTCCAGTGTCTTCAGGAAGGCTGTGTGGGGTTCCTGAGTTTGAGAGGGTGGCCTGTAGCATGCTACAATTTGTAGAGCAGTTTTGCCTATGGTTAGTTGCACCTGGATGGTTTCCGAAGCTTCATGCGTTGCCACCAACCTGGAGGTGTGAGTATCCTTTATGAATATGGATACACCCCTCCTTTTGTGGAGTGGTCCGGGTTTTGGGGCCGAACGCATGATATGAGGTAAAACCTAATAGTGCCGGGGTGCTCTCAGGAGCCTTGAACCAGGTTTCAGTTACAGCACAGACATCGATGTTCTCCATACTGAGAAGGGCCTCGAGTGCATGCATTTTGAGATTTAGACTTCTGGCATTGAGCAGCATTACCCTCAATTTCTTCCCATTTTTGTTTTCTAGGGTGGTAGGTTTAGAATTTGAGCCTTGCCTAAAAAGGCACTATGGGGTGGCAAGAGCCTTAGCCAATATCCGGAATCCCAGGGTGACAGGTGCAAGCCGTCCCTTAAGCAGCGTGGCTTGTCAAGCATGTCATCCCAGGCAGACAGACACTGGATCCCTTTGAATGACACCAGACATTAAGCCAATTGTTAAAGCTGATCATCTTGTCTCTATATTGTGGCATCATTCTTGGTGAAGGAAGGATACTGCTCAGGGTTAGGGTCATACCTGCCTGGGCTACATAATCAGAGAGCTCCTCTATGTCTCTTTTCATGTAGTCCAGGGAGGTACGTCTCAGGTCGTTCACACCAGCATGGACAATGACTGTGTCATATTTGTACTTGTATACTTGTACTTACACATATATGCAGACTATAATTTTACTCGTACATATCTTACATTTCTATTTATAGAGCAATTATAACGTAAGCATTCCATATGTTTCTATTCAGATGCATTTCCATGTACAGATATCTTTATACATTCTTTTGCATTATTACATTACTGCAATAACATTACAGATACATTTCTGCAGGTACACATATTTCTTCTAGCAAATAAGTTATTTTTATTTTTTATTTTATTTTACATTTGTTGACCGGGATAGTCCGACTGGATGCATGTCCATTTTCAGCGGAGGCCCGGGGAGAAAAGCTCCAAGGGTAAGCAGATACAGCATTACATAATACCAGCATTACATATTACAAACAGACTATTTACAGAGATTGCATAAGTAAGCAAGTTAAACAAGTTCCACAGGTTACAGTTAGTCCTTAGCACAATTCAGGATTAAATTAAATTACACAGTAAACTGGTTAACAGATTTTTACACATTCGAGTTAGCCTGGCTTGATACATTGACATAGCCAGTTAAGTGACAAATGTTGTTTGAGTCTAGTTTTAAATTCACCTAAGGTGGAAAGTAAGGTAATATCAGCTGGAAGAGAGTTCCAGGATCTACTTACAGAGTTTGTAAAGAGAGAATCACTGGCTGTGTTATTAATTTTGCTAGTCTGAATTAGTAGTTTGTTAGAGGATCAAAGCGGTCTAGGATTGTTATAGGGGGTGATAATATTTTTAAGTGTAGGAGTATTGTCCGGATTATAGAGGATTTTATAGGCCATAATCAGTTGGTTATACTGGATTAGGCTAGGTAGTTCAAGCCAACCAAGCTGATTTAGATTGATGCAATGATGTGTCCTAAAAGGCAGCCCAATGGCAAACCTGGCAATCTGGTTGTAGCAAATTGAGAGTTTGTTAAGGACAGTCTTGTTCAAATTCGAGAGTAGAGGGGATGCATACAGTAGGGTTGAAAGAAGGTGAGAGCGAGCTATGGCAATTTTAGCTGGAGGGGTTAGGAAGGCTTTTATTCTGTAAAGTGACTCTAGTTTTTTATTGATGGTTTTGATAGTTTGGTTAACATGTAGGTCAAATTTGAGATTATTGTCTATGATGACACCTAATGGTTTTATAGATGGGTCAGGGGAGATTATTGTGCCATCATTTGATTTTATGGTAAAGGTGAAAGCGGTAGACCTACGTGTTGGTGAAAATAACAGCATTTTAGTTTTTTGGGATTTAGGATCAAACGATGTTCAGAAAGCCAGTTTTCTATTGTATTAAAGGTGGTCTGGGTAGCTGACCATAACTCTACTGAAGATGTGGCTGAGCAAATCAGAGTAGAGTCATCAGCATATTGGATACAGCTGACTTTTGGGATGACAGTATAAAGGTCGTTTATGAAGATGGAGAACAGCAAGGGCCCTAGTATAGAGCCTTGTGGTACTCCGAGGGTATTAGGTAGAAGGTTAGAGAGTTTGTTCTGCCAGAGGACAGCCTGCTGTCGACCATTCAGGTAGGATTGAAATCCTTGGACGGCTCCAGTATCTAGACAGAATGCTTGCAGGGTGTGGATTAAAAGTTGGTGATCAACCATATTGAATGCCTTGGAAAGATCCAAAAAGAGGGCTGAGGATATATAATTATTGTTGCGATTATGGTTTATGGTGTTAGTAAAGGCTAGGAGGGCTGAAGTAGTGCTGTGATGAGGACGGAAGCCATGCTGAGTGTCTGCCATAAGGCGATTTTGGATTAGGTGGTGCATGAGTTGTCTATGAATACATTTTTCCATAATATTTGCAAGTGGAGAAAGTATAGCTATTGGCCTATAATTGGAGAATTCAGTAGAGCTGCCTCCTTTGTGAAGTGGGATTACATAGGATATTTTCCAGATGGTGGGAATTTTAGCTTCTACTATGGTTCAATTGATTAGTATTGAGACGGGGTAAGCAATAGCATCAGCTGATTTTTGTAGGTACTCGGCAGGGAGTTGATCAGCAGAAAGTGTAGTGGGTTTTAATTTTATGATCAAGGTACAGATAAGTGAAGTGTTGACGGTTGGAAGCTGAACGCAAGTAGGTTTCTAGGGGTGCTACTTTCAGGACCAGGGGAGATAGGAGGTAGTTGGCTAGCTAGGGCTTGAATTGTCTCAGCAAAGAATTGGTTAAAACTATCAGAAACATCTTCAGGGGTTTTATCAATAGTAGCAGCAGGGATTGGGGTTGAAGTTTGTCCAGGATGTAGTAGATTATTTAAACCTGCCCAAAACTTCTGAGGGCTATGTAATATTCTTATAAATTTAACATATGTTAAATATGACCCCCCCAAAAAAATGTATTTTATATTTTCTATAGAGCTTTGGCATTCTTGCATCTACCTGGTCACTCAAGCAGCCAGGTGGTTTAGCCTACTCTTCTGCAAGTTGTCGTACATGTGATGGCATAGGTGATCCTTTTCACCATTTCCAGGTTCTCATCCACTTTGATCTTCTACTGTACACCTTTTATTTCCAGACATGACTCCCTGAAAAGGTAAGAGAATTATTTTGGTTTTCTTATCAGATCAACTTGGAGTGCAGCCTTTGTGTCTTATCAGGTGCCACTATGCTTAGAAAAGCCTGAACCAGAAGGAAGAAAGGAAAGTATGAGGAATGCTGTAGAACCACTCCCTCTGGGGTTTGACACCACCCTAACAAAACCCAGTTAACCAGCAGGGGCATTAGGCCAGGTACTGCTATTACTGGCAGTCTAGTTTAGCCAAAAATTCCATCACGTATATGTTTTAGGAATACATTCTTGTTTCATTTATATGGTGCATAAAACATGTTCATAATCATTTTTATTTGTTATTAGTTATAATTGCTGCTGTTGCTGTCCCTTGCCTTAGCTATATTTCTCAAGGTATTACAGCTGCATGTCATTCATTCTTTCATTTCATCAGCAGTAATATTTTGGGGGGTGGTGTCCATGACTATGTATTCCTATGTGTGTGATGACCAACTTTAATAACTATTGTGTATTTTGATGTGAAAAGTTATGCCAGACGATGTTAGATTGGTAGAGATTATGCTTCATGGTTGTTCAAACTGTAAGACATATAATTCCATTTTGTTTTTTCTTAATATATTCAGATGTGAGCATATCTGAAGCTATCCAGATGTTCCTACAGCATGCTGTTCAGTAAACCTGAGGCCAAGTTCATGAATTTTCAAGACTGAGCTATGTAGTACTCTGATTCATTAAGATAAATGTAAAAGGGTCTAACTTGCAAATCCATCACCACCATACTGACAAGCAATTACTCAAGTCAGGTAGCAAATATCTTAAGAAACTGTGGGCTTCTTAAAGTATTGAAAAAAATAATAAAAATATTAAAATTTAATGTGAAACTTCAAAATGATGTAAAATTAAGAGTTACATTCAAGAAATGTTTATTTTACTGTTATGGGAATTTTATCATAGCTAAAAAGGACAGTGTAAAGCTATCATTTGTAACTGGGAAGTCATTACAGCAGCAGCAGTGGGAAATGTGTAGAAATCAGTGATAAAATAATTAGCTTGGTGTTATGTAATGATTGTGCATACATACGTGTGTTTTAATTGTGAAGTAGTAGGGATGTGTAGTTGGCTGAACATTCATATGTCCTTCACTGTGGAGGACACTACAGTATAATAATTACAAGACTGTTAGGGGCCAGGAGAAGAAATGTTTTTTTTTTAAAGTGTTTACGTTACTGCTGTGAATGATGCTGCAGGCAGTAATATAGCACAGCTTTACATTGTTAGAGTGAGATTTTGCATGTGTATATAATTATGTGTTTTTTTTAATTTTTCTACATGAGGATGAAAGGCACACAAGGTTGTTGTGTTACCTGACTGATGGTTACAAGTTTTTGTTGTATGACTGTGGCCTTTTTATGTGCATAATGATGAAAAACAAAGGATCAGGGCAGAGAAACGACAAATTCAGCCATGAGGAAAATTGCGTCCTCATGGCAGCCCTTAGGAAATATGGGAAACATCTGTTTGACAGAGGGGGCCCAAATAAACTGAGAGGACAAAAGCCTGAAATCATGTTATCCTGGACATTAATGCAGTGGGTGGCAGAAACTGCACATTAACACAGCTGAAGAAGAGGGCAAATGATATGGTAGGATATACTAGAAGCATGTAGAGGAAGAATGCAATTGCCTTTAACAGTATGGGGGGGGGACTCCAACAATTATCCGATTAATACCAGATGAGGAATGCCTCTCTCCATCCATTTGCCTGACTATGACACAGACGATGATGTCACTGGAATGATCAGAGGTGATGTGGACACTGGCCACTACCTACATCTAAAGCAGTGTGATAAGAATGTGATACGAAAGAGGGGTACATTGAGTGAGTGTGATTATTTGACCGTTGCCTCACTATATCTCGACATTCTCTTTATTTTCTTTATTTCTTCCTTGACATATGAAGTAATGCGATATTCTGAAGTAATGCGATATTCTGAAGTAATGCTATATTCTGAAGTAATGCGATATTCTGAAGTAATGCTATATTCTGAAGTAATGCTATATTCTGAAGTAATGCGATATTCTGAAGTAATGCGATATTCTGAAGTAATGCTATATTCTGAAGTAATGCTATATTCTGAAGTAATGCGATGTTCTGAGGTAATGCGATATTCTGAAGTAATGCTGTATTCTGAAGTAATGCGATATTCTGAAGTAATGCGATATTCTGAAGTAATGCTATATTCTGAAGTAATGCGATATTCTGAAGTAATGCTATATTCTGAAGTAATGCTATATTCTTAAGTAATGCGATATTCTGAAGTAATGCTATATTCTGAAGTAATGCGATATTCTGAAGTAATGCTATATTCTGAAGTAATGCGATATTCTGAAGTAATGCTATATTCTGAAGTAATGCGATATTCTGAAGTAATGCTATATTCTGGAAGTGTCAGCAGGCATGAGAGATGATGTGGTGTTCCAGAACATGTTTAGTGATTTCAGCAAAGTCACTACATTTGATTACGAAATAGGTCTTGTATGTGTATGTGTATGTGTGCAGGGATATTCCAGTAAAGTACTAAAACTTGCAAAGTCATTGGAATATTCCAGTGTAACACTTTAAAATTGCAAAATCATTGTATTTGGCAGGATTTGCTGTTCCTTCTGGGGTGGGTAGCCAACACCACAGAATGATCTAGCTCCAGCCTACACTAAAAAGTGCTGACAATTTGGTTATATATAGCTGGGGCTCCCTGCATTCAGGCTGAAGCCTCACCTGTGGAGTAGATGCACTGCCCAGGATTGTTTTCCTGATGAAGAATCCTGCCTGACTGCAACGGAGCTTCCCAGTCAAGACTGAAGACAGGATGATGCTTTCTCTTTATCTGTGATGTGTACCCTTTTCTTTAAATGTATTGTCTAATTTCATATTTTAGTTAAACAGAGTTTGCTTAGTTTTCTCTTTTAGTGTAATTTACTGTTCGATTACATAGAGTTTAGGCAGAGATCAGCTCAGAGTAGGCTATATGCTACGGCGTAAAGCTGGAGCTTTTTGAGGCGGTCAGTGTAGGGCATTTGTTTGAGACCAGTAATCCTCTTTGTGAGGGACTTCTGTGGCCTTTCCAGCTGCTGCAGATGTCTTGTGAGGTACATTCCAAAAGGGGTGTTGTACTCTATAATGGTTCTAATGAGTGTCGAGTAGAGGAGAACAATGACCTCTTTTTTCCTGGATGAGAACCCTTTTATGATGAGGTGTGCCATGTAGAAGGACTTCCTGACCACTGTGGTGATGTGACTATCAAAGGAGAGACTACTGTCCACCTGGGTTCCAAGGTCTCTTATCAGGCATTCGGTGTTAAGTAGATTGCTGCCTATGTGGTAGTTCATGGGTAGAGAGTTTTTACCAAAGGGGATGACACTGCACTTTTTGGCATTGAGCTTGAGGCCATGGCTCTGACACCAGGCATCTGTCTCAGCAAGGCCCTTCTGTAGGATGTCCACATCACTGAATCAACTCATCATCCAGCTCACCATCCATGATCATCTGTGATAATTCTTTTATTTACAATTTGTCCTTCAAAAGCCAGAGGTAAATGTTTAAAAGTTATTCCTAAAAAAAAAAAAAAAAAAAATTATAGATACGGTAGGAGTAAAAGCATGCATATTAATAAACTGTGTATAGATTATAAAATGTATTCTCTGATGTAACAGATTATAGATATGTTTACAAAATCTTATGCAAAGCTGTTTTGCTCCACAGAGAGGATAATAAATTGTCCTAGTGACATCCAAGTAACTTCAGATATTGAAATCAAATTAGAATACATTGAAAAAGGTCATTCCAAAATGGTAGTCGGCTAGTGTGCACCCTATCCATGGAGCTCCTACTGTAATTTATAACTTTCTCAGCCTTAAAGTGCAGTGTAAAGCTATCTATCGGCAGTCGCATTCTTGGACTAATTAACTTAACTCTCCTATAAAGAAATCGGAAGAATACTGCTTATCTAAAACTTAAACAAGCAATTTATATCCAACTTAGCTCCTGGGATCCCTGCCACATGCATTCGAGAGGCCCTTGGGACAATTTACTGCATTACAACAAACGCTACCTACTAACCATGTCGGACATCACAGAAAATATGGAAACCCAATCTACAAAAGCAAAAATCTCCTCAGTCTTATCTCCGGAAAAAGATACAGCTTCCAAAAAGCAAAGAACTACTAGACTACCAGCTGACAACAATAAAACAAATCCAAAAGGAAAAACTGATGCCAACTTCCATCTTGATGAACTCAAATCAGCACTACAGCCCATCCATACTGCCATACAGGGTTTCTCTGAACAACTTACTGATTTTGGAAAGTCCATAAATCAGTTATTACAAAGAGTAAACACTCTTGACCACAAAGCGCAAACCAACGATCTACTGATACAATCCATATCGGATGATATGAGAGATAAAGCAACCCTGCTTTCTGAGCTACAGTCTAAGATAACGGATCTGGAGGCTAGAAGTCGCCGTAATCATATACTAATTAAAGGCCTACCAGAGTCCTATGATAACCAGAACTTATTGATAATATGCAGGCAGATATTCCTTGCTTTGCTGGGATCGGAAAGTACCTCTGAGAACCTAGTGTTAGAGAGAGCGCACAGAGCTTCCTATTACCGCCAGGATTCAGCAACTCCACATCAAATATACACCAAAATATTAAACTTCCAAAATGCGCAAAAAAATTTG
This sequence comes from Protopterus annectens, assembly GCF_019279795.1. Taxonomy (NCBI): domain Eukaryota; kingdom Metazoa; phylum Chordata; order Ceratodontiformes; family Protopteridae; genus Protopterus; species Protopterus annectens. Next base: position 1,202,718,162 of record NC_056737.1, read on the forward strand.
ATGTCAGCCAAAAAACAAAGAAATTTTACATGGAAGAGTCACAAGCTCACATTTACCCAAGATCTGCCTCATCAAATAAAAGTAAATAGACAAAAGCTAGCCCCCTATTGCACTGATCTGATCAGGAGAAGTGTGAAGTTCCAGATGCGCTATCCAAATACCCTGCAATTTTCCTACAAAGAAAAAAATACACAGCCATCACTTCATCGGAAGCAAAAGAGGCTTTCATCAAAGCCTTCAACTCACATCCTGCTCTTTAAATTGTGGTACCTGTGAGTACTTCTCTCTCTTCCTTCGCCAGAATTAACGATGTAAAATTACAACATGTTACATCCACCTGTTCTCATTAAGCATCCATGCCTTTCTCAAATTTGCTTGCGTGACTGTTTTTGTCTATAATAATTAGTATCAGGTACTTTTGTCTTTATAATTGACCTTCCGTTATGGTATCCTTGAATACCAAATCTGAATAGGAACCTTATTGTTCTCAGATGTGGTATCCTGCGGATCGCTCAGACTGGAAGACTTTCGACAGGCTTTTAAAGTGATGCCCTTCCTGTGGCGCTCATGGCGCAGTTTGTCTCATTGCTTCATATAATGTGATTAATTTGTCCTGTATCTGTATCTACTTACATTTGGACACCGATCTTAATTACAGGAGATAGTCAGCTGCGCAGTTATGTCTAGCGCACGATCGAACTTACAAACCTTTGTGAAAGTGTTATATTAATCTTCTGCCATGCCTACTGGACAGTTTGGGACTCACCTGTTATATTCAATTACATTGCACTTCATAGTAAGATCTCGTGCAATGTTACTAGCTCTGTAGAATAGGTTCAGTTTTCAGAGCTTAACGCTCACTCATAGGTAGTCTCAAAGTAGCGTGAGCAATTATAAACATGGCAGTAAATGTGTTGTGTTATACTATGGCTAAGATGTGTACTTCTAACAAATACTAACGCAAGTTGCTTCACAGTCTAATGCTTCTCGATATATTATCTAAAATTATGTATTATATCCTGTCAGTATTTTTCTTTTTCTTACTAGTTCAGGTGATACTCTCCACTTGTATTAAAAATATAACTATTCTGTCAGCTAAAATTGTGTGCATGATTGAGATGCACTGCTTGTGATGCTGTCTCCCCAGTTCCATTGATTTTATATATGTATAATTATGCCAGCCAGATTATATAAATGTACCTCAACTTTTGGTCGGCATTCTCCCAATCTTCTAGACATTTGAGCATAATGCTCATATTAGTTAAGTGTGTCAGCACATACCTAAATCCTGGATATGATAACAACTTTGCCCTATCTCTTCTCTTTTCTTACGTTTTTTATCCTATGCTAGTCTCTATTATTGCATTTTGACTCTTTCCTAGATACGACTAGTTTATTAAATATCTACTGTTCCTGTTAAATCAGTCTCTTATATCCCTCCTATACTCTTGCTTCTTTATATCTATAATTCTCCATTTGGCTATTACTGGACCTAGTTTAGAGCTCATGGAAGCTTATGCTTTAGGGTCCTAGTATGACCTGGTTATGGAAACAGATTGTTTTGTATATATGTATATACTTACTTACTGTTAGATTAGTCCTTCTTAGAAATTTACATATATTAGTTTTCTTTATAAGACTTGTTTTGCTAACCAAAACTAAATGGTCCTTTCAATATTGCTTATGTATTCCTTCTGCTAGTGAAGGGGGGTGGGTAGGCACTGGGGGAGCATTGAAGGAATACTTTGCTACCTTATCTACTGTTTTTACATACTATACAAGTCCCCATGTTACACATGATTTTTTCCCAGTATGGTCTCTAAAATTATTTTGTCCCTTAACCCTATTAATCAACAACCTTCAAATTATCAATACAATTTTTCCAGTAGCCTATGACATTACATATTGATTCATGGAATGTTAGAGGGCTTCATAATAAAACAAAAAAATCGCTACTTTTTCATCTGTTATTTAAGTCTCAGGCTAATATATGCTATCTCCAGGAAACACATACATACAAGAAAGATTGGGTCAAAGAGGGGGAAAAAAGTGGATAAAAGCCATCATCTCTGTGGGGAATAGCTCGAATTCCAAAGGGGTGGCTATTATAATCAAAAATAATTTTCAAGGTAGTATTATTGAGGAGAGGTATGATGAAAATGGCAGATGGTGCCTGTTTACCTCACGTTTATCCAACTTTAACAAACCAGTCCTATTCCTCAACATTTATGGCCCATGTTCCCAACAACATACCTTTATTATAGAAATACACAACATTCTTTCACTGTTCAAGGACCACTATACTGTTGCTGGTGGAGATTGGATTGCTGTAATAGACCCTAACTCAGATCGAACCAGTAAATCTCCCTTTTATAACCTTCAATCATCTTTGGCCATAGAAGAACTAATGTATGATCTTAACCTTATCGATCCCATCTCTTACAAGGACCATTTTGCTAAAGATGAATTATTCACATACTACTCGAAATGCTACAATACCTGCTCAAGACTAGACTTTTTCCTAAACTCTGACTCCCTATCTCACTTTAAAATTAACTTCTCTCTAGAACCCAGATTCCTATCGGATCACTCAAAAATCTCTCTCAATATTAATCCTGCCCCAAGGGTAGCTTCTCCACTCAACTATAACAACTGGACACTTAATAATAATCTGCTTCACAATAAAGATATTATTCAAGAAATCACAGAATCATTACTTAACATTAGCTCCAAGCTTGACAGCACCGGTATCCCTATGGATATACAATGGGCTGCATGTAAAGCTTGCATCAGCGGTATTATAATTAATAAAGCTTCTTACCTTAAAAAAATCTATAGGAGCAAGGAAGCTAAACTTACAAGTAAGCTTTTTCAATTTGAAAAACAACAAAGACTTAGCCCGGACCCTAGTAGAGACAAAGAAATAATCAATTCCCAAAATCAATTGCTACATCTACATCAACAAAATCTAACTCTATTTGAGCAAAAACTGATTGTGTCCTATTCAGAATGGGCACAGGTCCCGTCCAAGTTATTAGCAAAAATAATTCGAAACAGCCAAGATCCTCCTAGAATCTTGCTTATACATTTCCAAAACAAGATCTATAATTCGGACCCGGGAATTATAAAGCTATTCTCGCTCCTATACTCAGATATATATTCAAAAAAATATATAGATCCCGCCATTAACCAACACATGAATAGTTTTCTGAATTCTATTAAATTTCCTTCCTTAAATAAACCTCAATGTGACATGCTCTCAGCTCCCTTAAGCCTCCAAGAAATTAAGTCAATCATTTCAAATCTTAAAGTAAGTAAGTCCCCTGGTCCAGATGGCTTCACAGCCGAATTCTTCAAAACTTTCATCTCAGTAATCTCCCCTATTTTACTAAAGATATTTAACTATATAATAAATTATGGCATATCCGACTTACATTGGAACACCTTGAAAACTGTTCTAATTCTGAAAAATAATAAAGACAAAACAGACCCTCATAACTATCGCCCCAGCTCGCTGATAAATATTGACATTAAGATTCTAGCTTCACTACTAGCTAACAGACTAAAAAAAGTTTTATAATCTCCATGGAACAAGCAGGATTTATGTCGCATAGACATACGTGGAATAACACCCTGACATTAGACTCCTTAATGTATTTGTCTAAAAAAGAGAAAAACCCAATTTATGCCTTAACACTAGATGTGGCCAAAGCCTTTGATGGGGTAAATTGGGATTTTCTTTTCCAAACTATGTCCCATTTTAACATACCCCCCCCTTTATAGATATGATTAATGTTTTATATAAAAATTCTTCTACCTATCTATGGATTAACAAGAATATCTCCAAACCCTTAAAGATAACCAATGGTACAAGACAGGGGTGCCCTTTATCCCCCTTCCTCTTCAACATATTCATAGACCCATTATTCCTTTACATAGGCCAAAATACATTTCATACGATTCCCAAAATACTGAATACCAAAATACTTCTCTCAGCCTTCGCAGACGATCTAATCATCTATTTTCAACTTCCTAATACTGACCTAAATAAGACTGTTAATTCTATTAATGTGTTCTCAAAAGCCTCAGATTACCAGGTTAACTTTAAGAAGTCACATATTTTCCCTATAAACCCTCTAGGTCATAAACCAAAATACTTCCCTGCTTCTCCCTTTAAGACAATATTTGATATTAAGTACTTAGGCATCCACTTTGAGCACAACCAGTTGTCTATGTTTCAAAATAACTTGCTTAGAACTTGGTCCAAAATATCTCTTGATCTCCACAGATGGGAACGGTTGAAACTCTCTCTTCTATCTAAATCAGCAATAATTAAAATGAACATTCTCCCCAGACTCCTCTATTAATTTAATGTCACAGATCAGATAGTGTCTAAATCCTTTCTATGTAGGATCAGTAAAGAACTAGCCAAATGTATATGGTATCCTAAGTCAGTGAGAATTTCATATCTCAAATTAACTCTTCCCAAAACCAAAGGAGGCCTAGGCCTCCCGAACCTTCATCTGTACTATACAATCGTATCTGCCAATAGGCTGTTATTCATCTCGAAGCTCATTAATAAAGAGTATAATTCTTACCCTACCTGGTCCAAGCTATGGTATCAACAGATCTTAGGCACTAAAATTAATCCGGCTGCTCTCCCTTTTCTCTCTCTGGATACCATAGACAGTATTAACTTATCAGCTAACATAAAACAAAAGGTTAGATCCTTTCAAAACATGCTAAAACTTATCAATCTAGACAAAGCTCTCCCTTTGCTCCAACCTCTTCATTTAAATCCCAACATTAAAATTAACAACATGCCTTCAATCTTTCCAACTTCCCTCTGATTAAAAACTTCACTGTCTGGGATATACTCAAACACAATAATGAAACACTTACCAACTTCTGCAAAATCCTTAAAGTTAACAAGAAATATTTAACTATCCTTCGACAGATGCGTGATCTTGTTGCATCAAAATTTATCCAACTTTCAGACAAAGGTCAAGACCTCACCAAACTAGAGATTGTAATTCAAACCCTGACTTTACCGAGGAAAATGTTCTCTAATTCATACAAACTCATATCTTCCATAATCCACGATTCAGACTGCCTTTTCTCTAACTACTGGGATAAAGACAACTCTCAATTGTCGAAAAATCAGAAACTCTCCACCATAAAAAACACCCTAGATTTTTCCCCTTTTAAAAAACTCTTTTACACACAACTAATGATCAATAATAATGCATATTATACTCCCTTTATATTATCCAAGTTTGATCCAAAGAAATCCCCCTCTTGCCCCTGCTGCTCATCCCCATACGCAGACCTGATGCATGTACTATGGTCCTGTAATTACTCACATAAACTCTGGACCTCGCTAAAAATCCGCCTCCAGAAAATGGGCTACCATAAATCGACCCTCTCCTGGGAATTAGCCATCCTACATATCCCTACATGCGATCTCTCTAAATTTGACACACACGTCCTGTTTTTTTTATGTTCACTCATGAAGTTTTATATCTCTAAAAACTGGATGGACCGTACTAAATTATGTTGGAATAATTTTAAGGTAATGGCTCATTCATAAATTGCAGCACAAAAACTTATCATAAAAAGCCCCAAAAAAGTTGCCCTCTGTATAAAAGTCTGAGAAAGGGTTAATGCCCTCATTCTCACTGAAGGTTAATCTAAGTTCTCTAATTTTAAGTATTGGGACCTATCTTACTTTCTATGTTGAGTTTATAAATATTTTCCTATGGGAAGCATCTTGGTTAGCAAATTTGTATATTTTGTATAATTTGTTTATATTGTACATAATTGGTTATGAGGTTATAAGTTTCAACAGTGTTTTCTGTTCATGTTAAGTGTTCAGCATTTATTTCCTTATGTATCAACAACTCATTACTTGTTATTCACCCTACTGTTGTTACTTCTTATGAAACAAAAATAAAAAGTTTTTTGAAAAAAAAAAATAGAATACATTGAAAAAGAAATAGTAAAGCAGATCCAAGCAAAGCACACAGAGGAGATTGAATTAGTAATAATGACTTGAGAGCGCTTCAGGTAAACTTACCATTATAGGTGTTACTTCCATTGTTGTATAAATATGGAGGGATCTCTCATGATTGGAGACATGCGCTTGCTAAACCATCTTTAAGAGAAAGGGAAGTAGAATGACCCCTGTGTAATACAGATTCATAAGCTTACTTCACATCTGTTGTGTTTGTTCATCGAAGCAGATCTTCCCCGGGATCTACACCAGTAAACACACAATACTTGTGTAATGTTTCTTTCTGATATGCAATGTTTTTTGATATTGTAAAACTCCATACTATTTTTGTGATGTTTGTTTTGATATTGTAAAAGTGCATTTTAATTTGTGATAATCTGTGTATCTAAAATCTACTTGCATTGTATTTTCTGTGGAGCTTTTCTCCCTGGGCCTCCACTGAAAACTGGCCTCTGGCCCAGCCGGACATTTCCGGTCAACAAAATGTAATAAATAAATAAATAAATACATTCATGTTGTGGAAAAATAACAGAGAAGGGTATTATATTGGACAAATTATTGTCAGAAGTGGAAAGGTCGGGACTATCAGCATGCATGTGTTGAAAATATATTATTACCAGTAACATGATGATCTATAAAAGTATAATGGCAGCTATGAATGAAAAATTGTGCTGTGATGAAGTCAATATAGATTTCAGCTCAGTATTTGATAGGGTCATACATAAACCATTGATCAATAAATTAGAACAACCATGTGTCGATGTACTGTTGATAAGAAAGATAGCTTAATGGCTTACAAATAGGACATGACAAGTACTATACAGCAATTGGTCACTTAAAATTCAAGATTAGAATTAGGGTTTTCCACAGGGCTCTGTCCTAGGCATACTTGTATAGACTGTATCTTTCAGATCTAGCTTTTTCATCCGAGGTATTCTACAGTCCGTATGCAGATGGCTTCAAAATGGGTAAATTGATTACATGTGTTACAGATAGGGCATGTCTGCAAAAGAACTTGACTAAATTGACCATTTGGGCACAGAAGAATAATATGATGATAAATACATCAAAAACTAAGCATATGAGATTTGAGAGACATAAACTGAAATTGAATACTTAAGACAGCACACAGTAATTGAAACTAGATTCCATTAAGGACCTTGGTATATGAGTAGATCCAGTATTGACTTTTTCCAATGACATCAACCAACTGGTTAATGCTAGTTATAGAAACGGCAGTTGGTGAAGAGGTTAAGCTTGTGAGCTACAGTTCCTATGATGCAGAGTTGGATTTCCCTCAGCTTTTGACTACATATTCTGAGTTTGAGCAAATCACTTAATCAGATATTGCTCCTATGTTACCCCTGAATAGGGACTGTGTATGCAGTGAGTCTACCTGGTTAAGAAATAAGATTGTAGGTTGTATAAAAAGATTTACAAAGTCTAGAAACTCAGAAATAATGAAATCATTGTTTGTTAGTTATATTAGACCCAAACTTGAGTATGGAATAACAATATGGAAACTTTATAAGAAAACAAGCATGAGTAAACTGGAAAGAGCACAACAGAAATATACCAAGGGTATCCATGGATTTGAAAATTTAAGTTATTCTGAAATACTAAAATGTCTGGAATTGTAGACCCTCATGCAGATGTTAAAGAGGAGACCTTATTCACGTATATACAGAATTTAGAGACCACTACCTCTGAGAATGTTTGGGTTTTTCAAAAATAGTAGAGGATTAGCTGGCTGTGGTGGATTCTATAACCATCTGGATATACCAAGCTGATATAAGTATACTTTTTTGCACTTGATCTGTTTCCGTGATAGTTAACAAAACTGAACTGCATTTTTTATTTGCTTCATTGAATTTTGCTGGACCCTGCCTGTATTTTACACCCAAAGTGTAATCTACTGGTCAATACCTCTTTTTGTTTATCTGATTGCCTGAGGGTCTAGCTTGTCTTTTATACTACTGCTATAAAAGAGTTACATTTCTGTGAAATTGTGCTCAGTTGCAGAGCTGGTTAGCTGTCTGTGGTGGATTCTATAACTGTTTGGATATACCAACCTGATATAAGTATACTTTTTTTGCACTTGATCTGCTTCAGTGGTAGTTAACAAAACTGTACTGCACTTTTTTATTTGCGTCATTTAATTTTTCTGGTCCTTGTCTGCATTTTGTTTGTTTTGTTTTTCCTACCCTTCCACCCAAATGCTGTTGTTTTCTTAAACTTGGTGGCTTTTGAATTGCCTGCCCCTGCTGTAAATTTGATTTTGGACACTCCTCCCAGTGCCATCTCATTTGCTCACTCAACAGAGTACAGTGAGATCATTTGGGAAGGACTTCTCCCTTGCTTCTTTGATTTTGGACAGTCCTCCCAGTCCAATCACATCAGCTCAGCCTACTGTGTACAGAGATAGCATTTGGGAAGGTCAACCCCCCTTAGTTTGTTAATCTTGAATTATCTTCTGTTTTCTCCCTCTCCACTAAAAAAAATTATACTTTACTCAGCTGCTTTTACTGTAGTTGTGTTCTTCCTAGTTTACTACCTTATCTTGCTTTGCTGCGTGCTCTTAAGTGTTCAAGTGCTTTTGTTCTGCTGCATTTATTACTGCTTGTTAGTAGCCCGATTACATGTATCTGTTATTCTAAGCATCTTAGTTTTGGTTTTAGCACTTGGGCTTCAGGCCAGCTACTTCACATTTAAAAAGGTTTTTGTGCTCTACACTCTTGTGGGCAAACCCTTATCAAAACCCTTTCTCCATAAGTCCGCCAAAGTATTCAGAACAATATGTCCGGACAATTCCCATCAGTTTCTCCTTCCAGACATTTTGACATGAGCATACTGAGACAGTGTAACAACTGCCTCATGTTCCCTGACAACCTTCTTCTCCTAGCAAATAATTCTTCTACTTGTGAGAAATGCATCTACATCAGTAACCTGGAATCCATGGTCTCTCGTGCCACAGCCAGTACTCCTGACAAACAGGAGATTACCAGCACAAACACCACACCACCCACATCACATAGCCAAGTACAACACACACCCACATATGCAGAGGTCCACAATAAAAACTTACCCAAACAGCAGAGACCTCCAAAACACACTCACAAACATTCCACACACAACAGCAAACACATCACACACAGAAGACAATACATCAGTATCTCACAAACACAGCCCATAAGGCAGAACAATAAACCATCACACCCCACAAGACATAACAATAAACCAAACATACTAGTTATTGGCGACTCAGTTGTGAGACACACTGATGTCCCCCTCACCAGGCTTGACAAGGAGAAGGTCACAGTCAGCTGTCTGTCTGATGCCAGAATCCACCACATCACACACACTTAAGTCTCTCCACAACAAGTACAAGTATGATTCTATCATTGTCCAACATGGGTGTGAATGACTTGAGAAGTACTTCCTTGGACTATATGAAGACAGACATGATTGAACTGTCAGAGCATGTGTCCCAGGCAGGTATGACCCTAGCCCTAAGCAGCATCCTACCTTCACCAAGAATGATACCACAATGCCAACAAAAAATAATTGACTTCATGAATTGGCTTAGTTTCTGGTATTGTTCCAGGGGATCCAGTATTTGTCTGCCTGGAATGACATGGTTGACAGGCCTCAATGCTTTTCCAGAGATGGCCTCCACCTGTCACCCCTGGGATTCCGGATCCTGGCTAAGGCTCTTGCCTCCATCATTGCGCCTTTTTTAGGCAATGTCCCAAAGACAAACTTTTCACATAAAAGATCTGTCAAAAAGCAAACTGAAGGGCATGCTGCTTAACGCTAGGAGCTTCAACCTGAAAATGTACTCAGGAAGATGCCAATGTCTGTGTGGTCATAAAAACTTGGTTAAGGACTGCAAAGAGCACTCGTGCCTTACCAGGCTATACCTCATTCCACACATTCTGATCCCAAAATGAGGTTGGGAAGAATAAGGGTGGTGGAGTCTCTATCTTCATTAAGGACAGGCACCACCTCCAGACTGGTTTGCCAGCATGACACACTGGAATTACTACAGGTGCAACTAACAAGTGTCAAGGCACCCATCCAATTTATAGGCAGCTATAGACCCTCCCTCCATGACTCAGGATACCCACTCCTCCTACCTGGATCTACTTGACTCTATCAAGGTACCCCCTAACTAACACCCTTATCCTTGGTGGCTTCAACTATCCAACCACAAACTGGGTGAACTATTCCTGCACTAATGCATTCACCCAATGAATCCTTGATGTCATCAGTTCTAATGCATTAAACCAGCTTGTCTCATCCCCCACAAGAGGAGACAACATTCTGGATTTGGTTCAAATCAACATCGGCGATCGCTGCACCACTCCCATAGTAAGTTCTTTCCTGGTGACATCTGATCATTGATCTGTCTTATTCAAAGTTTCTATCCCACCCAATACCCCTCCAGCCATAATGGGAAATAGAAAATTCACCCTGGGGCATCACTCCACTGGCTCTACTCGACAGAGGCACTGGGAACTAAGGCTGGGTGGCACGATGGCAGGGTAATCCTATTGGCTAGGCTTGTAAAAGCTCCAGGGCCATTAGCAGACAACTATGCTTAACAGTATGCCAATGCAGTATACAATCACCTGTACAACTGCATGGACTCAGCCATACCCAACAGAACTAAAACCTGCTCACCAAGGAAACACAAACTTGTCTGGTGGACATTATCTATTGACAGGCTTTACAACAAAAGGAAGAAACTGTTGTCCAAGGGTAAAAAGGAACCAATTCCAAATTAGAAAACTCCCTCCTTAGCCTCAACAAGTAAATTAGATCACTAGTGAAAACCTGCAAAGCCAGTTATGAATATAAACTAGCCTCCAAAACAGAGGGAAACCACAAAGCCTTCTTCAGTTATGTCAGAAACCTTGATGGCAAAGCTCAGGTTTGGTCTGAATTAGTAATTAATGATATAACTTACACTGATCCTGTTGACTTAGCCAACCTGCTAGCAGATAGGTTCTGTGAAAACTTCACCCCCTGTCCCCCCAAAGGCCCATTATATATCCCAAATACTAGTCACACACCTCACATCCCCATAGATAAAGTGTTAAAGCCCCTATCCAAGGCAAAGAACACAGCTTCCATGAGACCTGATTGTATCCCAGACTGTATTCTCTACCATCTCCAGCAAGAACTAGCTTCGCCATTGAGTGCCCTATTCAACCACAGCCTAAGTACAGGCTTCATTCCAGCAGAGTAGAGAACTTCCATGGGTATCCCTTTGCAGGGTCTATATTCAATGTTCAAACATTCAGAATTTAGAATCTCATATGGTCGACACTGTATGACCGGATTTTTGAATGTTGGAACATTGCAACACAGATCTCTGTACAGCATGGAATGGGAAGATTTCCCTTTTCTGCACGGTAGTGTGATCTTGGAGTTGGTATATTTAAAGAGCGGAGGGTGTGGGTGTAGGGGGCTTGCCCCCCTGCTTGCAGCATTCAAGTAGGTGTATTAAGTAGTTTATTTTTTATTAGATATTTGAACTTTTGAAAGTTCGATCATATGGTGACGACCATGTGGCAGTCGAACTTTCAAATGCTCGAGTATCTAATATAGACCCCCCCCCTTTGCACAATGGTGGTGTGTGGTGTCACTACTGACCCTGGAAACTATTGCTTCATTAGCTTGACAAGTCTGATATGTAAAGTCATGCAGTGTAATTATGGATCTCAAAAACAAGGACATAGGCAATCTCCAAGTACTTGACCTCACCTAGTTCATAGGTTCATACGTGTGTGCTAGGCTAATGGCTCTGGAGTCTTTGCAAGCCTAGCCCATAGAAGTGACCTGGCATTGTGCCACCAGATGTTAGTTACCAGTGCCACTGCAGTGATGCCCGGGGTGACCTTTTTATTTCCCATACACTCATCAAGATTTCTCTTGAAGAGGGCCAAAGAGGTGCTCTGCTTGACATGTATGGGAGGTCTATTCCAAAGCATGGGCAGTCTCTGGGTTATGAACCTGTCTCTCCAGCATGTTCTGTTGATTGTGGTAATGAGGTTGAGGTCTCTGGAGCATGTGGTGTGGAGGGATTTAGATTTCTTTAGATGTAGCATTTCTAACAGAGCTGGGTCAGACATGGCTTTGTAAGTCAAGCAGAGATCACCTCTTAGTAGATGATATGAGACAAAGAATGGCTGGAGTTTTTGAGTCTGTCCATGTAGGACATGTGTTTAAGGCCTAGGATCCTCTTCATGATGTACTTTTGTGACCTTTCCAGCTGTAGCATGTGTCTAGTGAGTTACATGCCAAATGGGGCATTATACTCGTGTTAACCTGTGTTCCCAGATCTCTTATAATGCTTTCAGTGTTCAGTGGGCTCCCATCAATGTGCTAATTAGTGGGAACTGAGTTTTCCCCAAAGGAGATGACAATGCATTTCTTGGCATTAAGCTTAAGGCCATGGTTTTGACACCAGTCATTGGTCTCAGTGAGGCCTTTCTGTAGGATGTCTACATCACTTGGGGAGTTAATAATGGCTCCCATCTTGCAGTCGTCTGCGAACTTGGTCAGCCAGAGTCCCTCCATGTTAGCCTGGATTTCTGAGAAGAAGATGCTAAACAGGAGAGGACCCAGGACCATTCCCTGTGGACTCCACTTGTGACTGGTTGGCAGTCTGACTTGGAGTCCACTACTTTCACACTGTGGGTTCTATCTGTGAGCCAATTTGCAACCTTCCTAGTGATATAGGGGGTTGATGTCTAGTTTAGTGAGTTTATCAATAACTCCTGAGTGGGGAATGGTATCAAATGATTTATCAAGGGCAGATCTTGCCTGTTGAACCTGGTTGACTTCTTTGAGTATGTCACCAAGGCCCTGGATGAGGGAAAGTCAGTACATACAGCTTACCCTGACTTGGCCAAGGCCTTTGACACAATCCCACCTCGAGCATCATCAAAAAGCTAACACAACTTGGTGTAAATCCCTATCTCATCAGGTGGTTGGCCAACTGGCTCACTACTAGGACCCACAAGGTCAAAATAGGCTCCTCCACCTCCTACAGCAGACCTGTCACTAGTGGTCTTCCCCAGGGCTCTGTCCTGGGACCCCTACTGTTTGGTATCTGCTTCTCAAAGGTCCAGGCAAAGACAAAAGGCCTGTAGCTGACCACATTTGCAGAAAACTGTAAGTTGGGTGCTGTCACTGACTCCCCAAATGATGTTAACATACTGCAAGAGGGTCTCACAGCAACAAATGACTGGTGCCAAAATCAATACCTTAAACTAAAAAAACATGGCCCTACTAATTATCACATGAACAGCAACCCCCTAAGCACATAACCTGTGGTGAGAGACCCGGGTACTCAGGTTGACAACAATATCACATCTGACCATCATGTAACGACAGTGGTCAGAAAACCTTTTAGTTGGTTCATCTCATAAGTAAAGGGATTGCATCCAGAAAAAAGGAGGTTATTTACCTGTCTGTACTCCTCCCTCATTAAGCCTATAATTGTGTATAACACCCCATTTGTTGTGTACCTCTCCAAACACCTCCACCAACTGGAAAGGCTACAGAAATATCTCACAAATAGAATCCATGGCCTTCAACATCTGTCCTATGCGGACAGGCCCAAATAACTATCACTCTTCTCGGTATCATACAGATTGCTCAGAGGTGATCTGTGTCTTGCCTACAAGGCAATATCTGATCCTGCCCTACTAGAGATGCTCCATATCCATTAAATGTAACTCCTCGTGCATTACCCACTTGATAGACCTAAATCTAATATGTGATATCAACAAAACCTGCTAGAGATACAGGATTGTCTCCCAGAGGCTGTCCCGTCTCTGGGATAGACTTCCCATACATGTCAAATAGAGTATCTCGCTGACCCTCTTCAAGAGCAGCCTTGATGAGTGGATGGGAAATTTGTTCCAGGGATTCCACCTGTCCCTCAATGACAGGGGTGACAGGTGTTGACTGAGATTTCTTTTTTTGGGGGATAAAATCTTGGCTAGGCTTGTAAGGGCATCAAGACCATTAGGGTAGTAACCTCCTATGATCCCATGAATCATCAGACAAACTATGTAGAAGATTCTATAGGAATGAGAAGTGTACTAATTAGTTCTCTGAGAGAGCAGCTGATGCATGGAACAGACTACCAAATCACATTAAAGTAGGCACTAATTTAGATATTTGTAAGAACAGCCTGGACACATATTATGGGAACAACTATTTTGGTACATTGGCAGGCTAGAAGGGCATTATTGACCATGCTTGAAATATTTGCATGGATTTATGTATGTATGTAATGATGATATATTTTGCCTCTGAAGTCTCAAGTCATCGTGTATGACAAAATAAAATAATTTGATGTGCTGTATCTCATCAAGCAGCATACTTTAATCTGAGAATAATTTACATAATATAAAAATCAATGTGATGCATTTTCATTCAAATGGAACTTTTGAACTCCTGTTACATACTGAATTAACATACAACCTTTGAACTCATGTTACATACTGAAATAAAATGCAACCTTTGAACTCATGTGCAGCAAATTAGCAGCAGACAACCTCCCAAGTGAATACCTGCAAACCGCAGCTGATGCTCCGGCCTACCCAGTATCCATCTTGATTAACCGATCTCTGTCAGAAAGTTATGTTCCCACACTGTGGAAAGTATCACATATAATTCCCCTCCACAAAGGTGGCCCCTCCACGGAACTAACCAATTACCGCCCCATAGCTATTGTCTCTCCACTCTCCAAAATACTAGAGAGATGCATACACTCTCAGGACTCAGACTACCTCCTTACTAACAACCTCCTTTCCAATACTCAGCATGGTTTCTGACCAAACCATAGCACCACCACTGCCTTACTCTCCTTTACTAACACTATCCTTCAGCATAAAAACAATGGCTATCTCTCCTCTGCTACTTTCCTAGACCTATCTAAAGCATTTGACATGGTCCCACACAAACAACTCATCTCTGTCCTCAATAACCTATCCTTCTCTCAATCAGTCACCAACTGGTTTCAAAGTTACCTGTCTGACCGCCAATAATCCGTTGTATGGCAGAATGACATATCTCCCCAACTACCTGTCTCCATAGGGGTTCCCTAAGGATCCATCCTTGGACTCCTACTCTTCTCTGTTTTCACCAATAATCTAGCCTCTGCCACCAGGCATGGCACACATACAATACGCAGATGACTCAACCATCATCTGCTCAGCCCAGTCCCTACCCAAACTGCAAAAAAGTCACACAGGAAGCCTTTTCCTCTGTTGAAACTTGGTTATTCGATGTCAAATTAATACTCAACCCAAACAAAACTAAACTACTCATCTTCCAACCCACCAAACATACTAAAAACAACTCTCACTTTAACATCACAGCAAAAGACAACACCACTATATACCCAACTGAACACACCAAATTGCTAGGAGTAGAAATAGACAATAAACTAAAATTTGAAATTCACATATCCATGACCATAAAAAAATCCACAAAAAACTAGGAGTGTTCTACAGAAATAAGCAACTTCTCACCAAAGCAGCAAAGATTTCAATAGCAAATTCCAACCTTATCTCCACCCAACATTATGCCTCTCCAATATATACCAACCTAAGGCAATGCAATCTAAACAAGGTAGAGACCTGCTACAACAAAATCACCAAATTCGCCACAGGGGCATCCTACCATAGTCACCACTGTCTCTCACTTGCTGAACTGGGCTGGCATTAACTCCCTCACCTCCTTCAATGGTATCAACTCTCACTCGCCCACAAACTAGTAAACTATCCACTAAATGTCCAATCCCTCCAGAATCTACTCCAACCCTATCGCACCACCAGACCACTAAGATCCAGCAACAAAAATCACTTGCATATCACTAAAGCCAGTAACTCTGCTGGTGAAGCACTATAACTCTTGCGCCATAGCCAAATTATGGAACTCCCTCCCACCCACAATTACCTCTGTACCATCATGCACCCACTTCAAAACTTTACTAAAAGTGCACCTAAAAACATGCTGGCTATGCCCTTGCAACTTCCACTCTAATATCACCCATCCCATCCAACCACTAGCTTTCTTTCCACCCCACTAACTACCTTGATTATAGCAAGCTCAGATGTTAATAGCCAGTACTTATTATACAGCAGGAACTTCTTATTGTAACATTTGTTAATGTCTGTTATGTACTTCACAGATAAAGATTCTAGTTGTCTACTGATGTACTATGTTCTTCATCCCGAAATATGCTTGTAATTAATTGCTATGTTAATCAAATTGTTAATCGCTATGTAATCCAATGTAACTACTGTATGTTTGTTTATTTTAACTGTGGAGCTTTTCTCCCTGGGCCTCCGATGAAAATGGACCTACGTCCAGTCGGACACTCCCGGTCAACAAATGTAAATAAATAAATACTGAATTAAAATGCAACCTTTGAATTCATGTTACACACTGAATTAAAATGCAACCTTTGAACTCATGTTACATACTGAATTAATAGTTTTTGCTAATTATACTACAAGGACATTCAGTGCATGGATACGTCTATATACCACTTTAGATTAATTTATTGTACAGTACAGTTAAAATTGTGATCATTATTTTATATGTTGACTTATCACATCACCTAGAAGGAGACAGTGAGCAGTTTGGCATGACCTTTGGAAACAATAATATAAGTAACATTTGTAACATACAAAAATCATTTTGAGATGAGAGAGAATGTCAGATGAAGAGTGACACAGACTAGCTGACAGATATTAGTGAATGCATCAATTATGCTCCATGTTTTTTTTTTTTTGACAAGAAAGGAACCACTAACCTGAATGTCATGGTCTATAGTCCAGGACTAGACTCCATCTCTTTACCTTTGCAGCCATGTGCCATGCCCAAGCATGCCATATGGGGTCCCTTATTACTGCTGCTGACTGGTCAGCATTAGTCATAGTAGGACTGAAACTGGAAGCTGCAGTGGCAGCATGGGTCACGGATGGGTCACTTCATCACCAGACCTGAGCATGATCATGTTTTGCAAAACGTAACATGGCAGTAAACATCCTGCATTCAGTATTCTGGGTCATATTCAAGGGTACATCCAGACTCATTCAGGCACCTGAAATGGCTCTTCAGGAGGCCAAAGACCCTCTCGATGACAATACGGGTCTGGGTCTGGGATGTGTTATAGGTGTCCTGGATTTTTCACTGGTGCCATGAGCCATTGCTCTAGTAGATATACAGCATCACCTGAAAGACAAACTGCACACAAATCTGACTTGGGATTTTAACTAGACAATGTTACATGACAGTAAGTTTTTTTACCCTCCTTGCTTAATATATGCTTATAGTGTACAAGTTGTTTGTTGTCAAGTTTTCTCCAAGGGGGAAACATGGTCTTCAACCTACTTTAACTGTTTGATCACTTTTTGTTTTACAAATAGAATGGTTTAAGGTTAATTTGGGCAATGGATATGCTCTGAGTTTCTCTTTCTAGATGGAATGTGCTTTTGGTTCCTGCATTTGAAGTTGCTTATCAATGTCTCTTGACTCCATTCTTTGATCTTTAGCTTTATACATTTGCTGTAACAGAGTGCAAGAATATGGGAAATATGACGAGAAAAAGGAGTGCAGGTGAGCAAATGGGATATTACCTTGTGCTGGGATGTTTAGCTGGAGTTCACCCAGCCAATTCAATGTAATATCCAGCTTGGATAAATCTAGAGATGTTTGCTATGATGGAGACTATATGGCATGAGTAAGCCTGCACAAGGGCTGCGAGGAAATGGCTAATGAAATGAGCTGCATTTGGTCCATTGGTTAAGGACCTGGTCCCAGTTTACATAGACCCAAGCAATGGAAATGATGCAAGGCTTTCAGGGCCTGGGATAGGACTTTGTGTCAACTGTTTGCTGAGTTTTGATGAATGAGCAGAGGTGGTGCATCACAAGTGAAACTGAGCGATGAAAATAATGGCTTACAACCATAATATGTTCATTATGTACTTTTTCTTTCTTTCTTTTTCTTTCTTTCTTTCTTTCCTTCTTCCTTCATTCCTTTCTTTCTTTTTCTTTCTTTCTTTTTTATTTCCTTCCTTCTTTCTTTCTTTCCTTCTTTGTCTTTGTTTCTTTCATTCTTTCTTTCTTCCTTCCTTTCTTTTCACTTTCTTTCTTTTTATTTCATTCCTTCCTTCTTTCTTTCTTTCTTTCTTTCTTTCTTTCTTGCTTTCTTTCCTTCTTTCTCTCTTTCTTTCTTTCATTCTTTCTTTCTTCCTTCCTTTCTTTCCTTCTTTCTCTCTTTCTTTCTTTCATTCTTTCTTTCTTCCTTCCTTTCTGTTCACTTTCTTTCTTTTTTATTTCCTTCCTTCTTTCTTTCTTTCTTTCTTTCTTTCTTTCTTTCTTTCTTTATTCCTTATTTCCTTCCATTCTTTATTTCTTTCTTTCTTTCCTTTTCTTTCTTTTCTTCTTTCCTTCTTTCTTTCTTCCTTCCTTCCTTTCTTTCTCTCTTTCTTTCCTTCTTTCTTTCTTTCTTTCTTTCTTTCTTTCTTTCTTTCCTTCTTCCTTTCTCTCTTTCTTTCTTTCTTTCTTTCTTTCCTTCTTTCTTTCTTTCTTTATTTCCTTCTTTCTTTCTCTCTTTCCCTCTTTATCTCTTTCTTTCTTTCTGTCTCTCTCTCTCTCTTTCTTTTTTCCTTTCTTCCTTCCTTCCTTCTTTTCTTTCTTTCTTTCTCTTTCTTTCCTTCCTTCTTTCTTTCTTTCTTTAGTTCCTTCTTTCTTTCTTTCTTTCTCTTTCTTTCCTTCCTTCTTTCTTTCTTTCTTTCTGTTTCCTTCTTTTCTTCCAGCAATACAACATATGCAGATCTAAAACCAAAATGACTCTTTTTGGAAATGATAAAAATAGTTAGGCATGTTAAATCTTCTTTACAACTGCAAAAAGCAGGAGTTTTAATTTTAAAACAAAAAAGCAGAATAAATTAACTTTCAGAACTTATCCTGGACTGAGCAAGTCATGTTATTTCTTTAGCAAAGTTAAGTGGTGTGTCCATTAGAACAAAGTCAAATACAGAAATATACCACAGCAAAGAAATGCAAACTGAGTTGTGGATATAAAAACTTATAACAAACTTCTAAATACAATGAAATAAAAAAGAACAACAGAGTCATGGATTTACTAGATTAAGCAACGTTGTCCTCAAATATGTTCTGGCTTCATCAGAACTAGCCATTAAATAAAGAAAAACTTAAAAATATAACTGGTAATTACATTTAATTGTTTGTTCCAGAGAAGTCTGAATCCAGTTGAAGATGAAAGCATTTAACCAAGTAAATTGCTATTTTTTCATTATGATTATAATTTGTTGTAAGTATGTCAGCATTGTTACTCTTTGAAAACGGATGATCTATTTTTCAGGTAGAAGACATTGGAGGGCATTGTGTCTGACCAGCATAGCATTTTATAAATAAAAAAAAGGCAGACTGGAAAGAGCGACGTTCTAGATTTGTTAACTGTTGGTTAGATTTGTACAGAAAGGCAAGTTTTAGTGAGGTGGATGTCCCCACATGCTAAACTGGCAGCTCCAAAATTATAATTTTGTTTTCAAAGCAGTGCAGTTAGAAGTTAAAAGCTATACAACTTACCATTTGTTAGGTTGTAATATTTTTACAAATGAGTATTAGTTCCTTAAAACAGTAAAATAAACAATGTCCATTTATAGTATGCATAGGAATTATCAAAATGTACAATTTCTCATTAGATTTTCTTATTTTTTTCTGTGCAGAAATGCATTTGATCATCATTAGCAATAAGGGATTTTGTACCTACTTCAGAATTTCAGGTATGTGATATTTTTGTTCCATGAGTGCCTTGTATGATTATAAAATGTGATGTTTCTAATAAATATTACGATTTTTCTTAATTAATTAATTTTATGTGGTATGTTGGGCCAGGCTGATAGTTAAACTGGATAAATCAGGATACAGTACTCTTTGCATGACTTTATAACAGAACATCTAAAGTACAAGTACTTGGTAAATGACGACAGAAGCATAGCTGGATCAATCAACCTCCTACTCCCCAGCAAAAAAAAAATATTGCTGCAATAAGCCAGTCACTACATGACCTCCCCCCGGCCTGTTCCTTCTATTTGCACATCTACCAGGTGACAAGATGTATAACCCCCCACCTAGCCATTCAGGTCCCTTCTCTGTACACTGCCCCCGATCTCCCTTCCACATATTTTATTAAAAAAATAATTTCATCTTTTAAACTGCAGCAAATTGCTTGTTACAGGTGTAGCAAAAAGCTGATACAGTTCATGCCTTCCCTGCACAAAGGACTACTACACTCATAGTTTAGTCAAAAACACTACTGCAGTCATGGTTTAGTAAAAAAAAAAAATGTTCTTTTAAACTGTAGCAAACTGCTTGTTACAAATACAGCAAACATCTCTTACAGTTTCTAGTCTATCTGCATGGACTGCTATACTGCTCAGGTTTTAGTTTAAGAAAAGAAATGTTCTTTTTTTTACTTTTAAACTGTAGCAAACTGCTTGATGCAATGTATCAAGTAGTTACTACAGTTAAGACCACGCACTGTAAGGTACAGCGCTCAGGTTTGATCTGAAATGCAATATTGGCTTCTAATTGCTGGTATTGCTTTAAAGAGAGCTTCGGATTGGCTGATCATGTTCCCTCAACATTGTGCACAGAGGACAGTTGCCCCTCTTACCCTGCCCTAGCTATTTTAATTCATGATCCATTGAAATACAAATTTCTACCCCCCAACATATAACACTTCTTGAGTACATTTCCTTTTTTTCCTTGCCACATTGTGGCGGCTTGTCAGAGATGTGTGGCCACTGACAATGAATTAGTAGAAAAAGTAAAATATATCCGTAGGATTAGTGGACACCAGTGACTTACTCTAATGGCATACAGTTTTATTAGAGGCATGCCAACATAATTACGTATATTCTCAGTGGACACCAGTGACTTACTCTAATGGCATACAGTTTTATTAGAGGCATGCCAACATAATTACATATATTCTCCGTGAGTGAATGATTGTTACATCATTATCTCACCAATTTTTTATTCTTCTTTCTCTTGAATAAAGAAATTCCAGCACTTCTTGTCTTGCATTAAAATTAAAGCCTTCAGACACAACTCACTCAAGAAAATACAATCTTCTGCAATGAAGGTTTCCTGCTCCTCCCTCTGCTCTGCCATCAGATTTGAACCCACCACACTTTCCAGTGGCACCAGCCAGTAGATCCTTATATACAATGAAGTAACTGCAAACACCCAGTTTTAGCTATCTTGATTGGTTTTCAAGCACCAATCCAGCAGAAGTTGACAGTAATAGCTCTTATTTTTACTCCAGCTGTAATACTCTAGGCTAGAAATGTTGCACAATCATGATTTATTTTCTTTCTCAATTGAGCTTCCTCGGCATACTGATATAAAGTTACATTAGTCACAGCATTTTTGAGACCAGGAAACTTCACCTAACAGGTAGGTTCAGGTCCAGCCATGAATACTCCAGCTTCCATTTGCCATTTAGAACAAAATAATTTAGACTTCAAATGCAGCCATAAAAAGTAAACTATTTAAAACCTTGACTAGTATTTTCTCGATTCATATGCATGGCTCTTCTTCACATTTTTACATGTTTAATTACTTACAATTATGACCAAAGAAAATATGTAGAACAACCAAAACATCATCTTCTACTCCCAAACATTCTTCTCATGCGCCATAAATCAGGCCAGGGTCTGGTACCCCAATCCTTGTGGCAGAACTACAGGCAGAAGGAAAGTAACTGCAGGTCATCACAACAATGACAACAGAAACAGATCCAGAAGACATCAAATGCCAGATTTAATCTTCACAGATGACGAACCAATTAAAAATAAAGAAAGTCAGGGTGACAGATATTATTCATATTAATTAAATTAATGTAACAAAGGAAATACAATAATTATACTATGCTCACCAATGGCAAGGTCTGGCTTACAGAAATCTGCAGACCTGGACAGACACCTAACTTTTCCAGACTAAATGTATAATCCAATATGACAAATTCAACATCCGTGAACACATCACAT
Organism: Protopterus annectens; assembly: GCF_019279795.1. Lineage (NCBI taxonomy): Eukaryota > Metazoa > Chordata > Ceratodontiformes > Protopteridae > Protopterus > Protopterus annectens. Next base: position 1,202,740,292 of record NC_056737.1, read on the forward strand.
CCACGTGAGCACATATTTCAAAAGAAATAACATTTCCCATCAAAGTATCATCTAAGAGACTTAATGGCACATTGCCAGCTTTTTAGATGATAATATCACCACTTAGCTTTTGAATTTTGAAGGCAGTTGGAACAGTTTCATTGTCAGACACAAAAAGTTTTACAAAACTCTTCTGAATACTTTCTGGTCATCTAAGCTGTGGAAAGCAACTTTTTTGTTGTAGTTGTTAACACAGTACTGAAATATTATACTTTTTCCATCCGACATAAGAAATGACACCCCCCCCCTCCAAAAAAAAAAAAAACCCCAAAAAAAACAGAGGTGGTTGTTTTATCTTGTTAGTTTGTTTTTCATGTTTTGGAAGGCCTAATAGGCATAATACCATCCCATGTACTTAATGCAGGTGGTTCAGTTTACGTTGTCAGCTAAACAATATAATGCAAAACAATACTCAGAAAAAAGCAACTGCACTATTATAAACATGAGCTGCTAATAATATGAAATACTGCACATTTAAAAAAGAACTTCATTTATTTAACTTCTATACCTATTTGTCTCTATCTGTCAATTTCTATCTACCTACCTACCTACATACCTTTCAATCTATCTATTTATATGCATGTATTCATATAGAGGTGCAACTCAAAATGTTAAAAACATATTTGGTTGAAACGTTTTTGTGGGTGTAAAAAGATAAAATGCACAAATGAGTGAATGCTCATTTATGTAAATCTGACATGGTTGAGCATAGTTTTATATAGTGTAAGTAAGTAAGTAAGAGTGTGCAGAAAAATGAATGAATGAAAAAGTGATGGCTGTGAAGATGCACAAGGCTGTGTTTTAACAGTAGGTGCAAGTGTTTGCAGATTAGGATTAGAGCAAGGGTTAAGTAAGGGGAAAGATTCAATGTTGTGCATGTTTTGTGTTGTGGGTGTTCTGTGTCTTTTTGTGTTGTGTAGTGGTAATGTTAGGGGAAATAGTGTCTAGTAATGTAATGTGTAGGGTTGGGCTACTTCATCTATGCTGACTGTAATCGTAACCCAAACCCTATCCATACACCTATCCCTAACCCCACACATTATGTTTTTTAAAAAACCTTTCTCTAACAGTACCAGTACCAAAATGACTCTTAATCTCAGTTTTGTAGCTAGGGTTTAGTGATTTAGGGCTTGTTTTATTGGGAGAGAATTATAAAATGTGTGATTTGCTCTTATGATTCATTCGCTGTTTTATAATTCAGTTTTTGTTCTACTATTTGTGATTCTCTCTTTTGTGTTTTCAATCTTTCATGCAATAATGTAACATTTAAAATGTGTCTTTCCAAAATTAGTTAAAACATATCATCCTGTCATGTCTAAAAGCTATTAACTAATGAAATATTTACAATGCAACATTATCTAACAGTCTGAAATGTGTCTACAAAAGCTCTCAGGAGAAGATGGTATTATCAAACCTTTTAACAAAAAAAAAAAAAGATTTTAATTATTTTACCATACATTTTCATATGCCACACTCCAGCATAATTAAAAAAAATATTTTGTTAGTAACACTAAAATTATATCCATAATAATAAGACAAGTATACTTTTATTTTACCCTGCTTATTCACCTTAATGTACAGGCATAACATTCATTTTTTATTCACATCTATCCATCTAGTTGTCAGTTTTAAGTAGGCTCATTCAACATTTTATTGTTTTTTCCCTTTTTAAACAAATGCCTTTAAATATTAAATCATCCCCCACCCAATCACATAGACATCAACCAGGAAAATTAACTTTTCAAAGATAGTATCATTAAGAGATACAGTCTGAACATGCATGCAACTTAGGACAAAGGCACCCAGTAAAAATACTAAATATATAAAGCCAACTCTCCCAGCCAACTCTCCCAGCCCCCACCCTGGAATCAATAACAGAACAAGGAAATCTGAAGGAACTGCCTAACCCCCTCCTCCATTCAGCCATCCAAGAAGGGACAATGTCACTCAAGGTACTCTTCATCCAGTGGGAACCCGAGAAGAACCAAGGTGAGTTTCATGCTTGTCTTACCCATATCCAAGAATAAAAAAAAAACTATGGTAGATAGTGACATAAGGATTGAGCCACTTGGTATCCCCCCACTGCATATTGCTGTTATCATGTGTAGTGGTCATCTTTTACTAGTTTCTGGCATGTGGCAGTTACTTTGAGAAGACCCAGATCTTGGCATCCAGCCTATTCATAAAGCCTCTGTCTCATGCTTTTTTTCAAGTTATTATGAAGTTCATCCAGTATCAACAGATTTCATCTTTTCCACATCATAGGTATATCAAGACCAGCCTTAGCAATCTTAATTTATGTTTTGTCCAAGCTTTATGCTCAAATGGAAAAAAGAAAAGAAAAACAGGTCCCAATTTATCCTTTCTCACCATAATCCTTTAAAAAAGTCCAGCTTCCTTCAACCTCACAAAAATCTGCTGCCGGTCTTCCATCTCTTCTTAATGATGTTTATGTCATGCTGCAGATATTGCAGCATACATCCTAGTCAGACAAGATGGGACATAGAGAAATTGAGGCCTACACATCCTGCTCAGACGAGATAGGACATAGAGAAACTGAGGCCTACACATCCTAGTCAGATAAGATAGGACATATAGAAACTGAGGGCTACACATCCTAGTCAGACAAGATAGGACATAGAGAAACTGAGGCTTACACATCCCAGCCAGACGAGATAGGACATAGAGAAACTGAGGCCTACATATCCTAGTTGGATGAGATAGCACATAGAGAAACTGAGGCCTACACATCCTAGTCAGAGAAGTTAGGACATAGAGAAATGGAGGCCTACACATTCTTCTCAGACGAGATAGGACATAGAGAAACTGAGGTGTACACATCCTAGTCAGATGAGATAGGACATAGAGAAACTGAGGCCTACACATCCTAGTCAGACAAGTTAAGACATAGAGAAACTGAGGCCTACACATCCTAGTCAGACAAGATAGGACATAGAGAAACTGAGGCGTACACATCCTAATCAGATGAGATAGGACATAGAGAAACTGAGGCCTACACATCCTAGTTGGATGAGATAGCACATAGAGAAACTGAGGCCTACACATCCTAGTCAGACAAGTTAGGACATAGAGAAACTGATGTCTACATTGGCAACTGAAGTAGTTAAATGGTGAGATCTGACTGCCTACCCCAAGGATACCAGTTCTAAAGTTTTACCATCAGAAAACAGTGACACTCCTAAGGTCTGCTTGTGACTTCTCTGACTAACAACATGAGCTATGACACTGAATCCACAATCTTCTTGTAAGAAACTGAAGGGAGATTCCTCACAGAGAGGTAACCTTACCTACATTCCAACTATACCACTGCAGGTCTATGTTTTTCTTTAACTTAAGCCTCCATATTTCTGCGTAAATAATCACAGGCCTACAAATACTAAAACTGCTGTCCCTTCCAGCCCACTGCAAATGTTCATCTAACCTTCATTTCCTGTTAGACTAGTATAATTCCTATTTTTTCATGTACTAATTAATCCCAAAATGCAGGACCTCCCTACTGGCCGACTCTTTAAACATCTTGTCTGTACAGCCTGCAGGAAACAGTTTGAACTCTTTAATATTTAGAACCCAGGAATGACATGCAATCAACAGTCCACCAGCATATGACCTCCTTTAAGACTGAGCAGTGCTGTTCTGGAGAAAGAGAAAAGTGCAGTATCTTGTTGCCTTGGTCTGTGGTTGCACTTGTGTGAGGTGTTCACAACTGAGCAAATACTTGTCAGCAGTGCTGTGTGTGCCATGCTTACTGTTTTGTAAAAGTAACTGGAAAAATATAAAAGTTTGCTTATTAATAAAATATATATTTTTATAGTTAAAGTGCACTATCCTTTGAAATTCATTTTATGTAATGTTACTTTTGCTAAATAGCAGATATTAGTAGGGATGACTCAGGCAGCCACCCTGGGACCACATCTTCAGGGGATTCTGTGGCCACTATCTGAGTAGGAGACCACAGCTGCAACTACTATTTTTAACGTGGGCATGATTTTCTGTATTTCTATTTATTTTATTTTTAAGTAAAGAATTGGCACATTTCTTGACTTAATAAATACAGAAAATAGCCAGATAGATATTCTGCAGAGCTGTTAAAAGCTGCTGCATTTGCAACACCATAAGGGGTAGGTGTAGGGTCCAAATAGAGAGATGATAAAATCAGCAAGAAAAGGAGAGTAGTATTGTTGGAACTGAATTAATCCCCAAGTTTTGATTAGTACCTTCATGTGGTGGATCCTGTTTTCATAAAATCTTACCAAGACAATACTGATATATATAGACGGTACTTTATATAGCATATATCAAGCTTCCTAAACATGAGGAGAAGAGGTTTAAGATGACTTCTCTGCTTAGTTTAGCAGAAGCATATCAATGTCAAGCTAGAATGGAAATCAAACCAGAAGTAGATAAACATCAGGCAGCAACTGAATGTCCCAAAAAGCAAATGAAGTAATATAAGGAGTAGGACCAGATGAGATGGCAAAGAAATGTGGAAAAGGCATAAATATTGTGGTAAGTACAGAAAACTCCTAGAACAGCATCAAGTTGATTAGGATTTGAGGCAGGAATGGTTAAGGAGAGGTGATTTAAACCAAAAGATGAAAGGTTAATATTGGCGGCCCAGGATAGTGGGCTATTTAAACAATGGTTTACAAATTCCATTGAACATGTGAGAGAAACAAACAAATGCAGGTTATGTAGAACAGAAATGGAAACAGTCACACATCTTGGTGCTGGGTATGATATGCTAATGGCAGAGGGCCTATATATTGAAAGGCATAATAATGTGGTAAGACTATTACACTGGGGATTGTGCAATCATTACATTATTGAAGTAGCTGAGAAGCATTAGAAACATGAGCTGCAAGCATTATTTATTTATTTAATATTTGTTTTACTGGGAAAGTTTGAGTTGGAACAAAGCCAATTTTCAGTGGAGGCCCTGGGAAAACTCTCCAGACGCATATCTTTGTAACATGGGAGGAAACCGGAGTACCAGAAGTAAACCCACACAGATGGAGGGAGGACATGAAGACTCCACACAGAAGACACCCCAGCCAAAAATTGAACAGGAGAAGCTCTTGCTGTGAGGCGACAATGCAACTGCTGCACCACTGCACCATCCAGTATAGCGAATGATGAAGTTTATCTCATGTGGGATCATCCATTACCAACAGTTCAGAAAATACATGTGAGAAAACCAGATATAGTAGTTCATGAAAAGAAGACAAAAGTAGCATTGATCACTGAAATTACTACATCCAGTGATTACAGTGTCTTACATACAGACATATGCACAAAGACATAAAATAACAGGATATGCAGGCAGAAATGAGTGCAATGTAGAAGAAAGATACCCAGACAGGTCCAATAGTAGGAGTGAGGAGTCTCATAAAAAAGAATTTACAGTCATATTTAAATATGCTATCAATAAATGTAACTCTGTATGAGTTGCTGGAGGAGTCAGTTTTGGGCACATTGCAGGTGCTACAAAGAGAACATTTGGCTAACTTCAAAGATTGAAACAATACTACTTTCATAATGATTTCAGACAGAATCCAAGAATTCAGAATCGGTGAGACCACGTCCATCAAGAGACTGGTTACCAGCAAAGTACCCCAGGACTCTGTGCTGGGCCCGCTCCTGTTTGCTATCTACTTCTCAAAAGTCAAGGCTAACATTCAAGGACTATGGCTCACAAAGTTTGTAGATTACTATAAATTGGGAGCTATTATAGAATCCTCCCAAAATACCAACATCTTGCAAGTAGGTTTAATGCAGACAAATGACTAGTATCAAAGCCACATTGCCAAAAATGCATTATAAGTCCTTTGGGAATCTTTCAACCCAACTTAATTACTTGATTGCTGAAACACCCCTAAGAGCCAATCTAGTAGTAAGGGATTTGGGAACATATTATTTATTTATTTATTTACATTTGTTGACCGGGAGTGTCCGACTGGATGTAGGTCCATTTTCAGTGGAGGCCTGGGGAGAAAAGCTCCACAGTTAAAATATACAGACAGTAGTTACATTTGATTTACATAGCAATTAACAGTATGTAGACAGCAATCTGGCCTTTGACCATTACGTTGCTAAGATATGAAGAAAATCATTCTGTGTTGCCCAACTTATAGGTAAGGGTATGACATCAAGGTCCAAGGACGTTATAGAACCACTCTGCATGTTCCTTATTAGACCTATCATTGAATACAATGCCCCCCTGGTATGTATCTAACTAGGCACTTGCAACAGTTGCAGTACCCACAAAGATTTGTCACCAGGAAAATTCAGGGCATGAATACCCTATCCTAAACTGATTGCCTAAAGGCTCTGTCTCTGTATTCAGTCTCCGGCAGGCTTCTGAGAGTGGATCATATCCTGGCTTACAGGAATTCTACAGACCCAGCCCTGATGGTTCTGTTGCACATGTGCAAAACAAACAGCACCAGAAACATGATATCAGGAATCTGAACTGCACTTTGAACATAAGCAGAACATGTTGGAGAGACAGATAGGTGTCCCAATGGATCTTTGCACTATGGAATAGGCACCCCATCCATGTAAAACATAGTTCATCCCTGACTCTATTCAAATGAAACCTTGACAGTTGGATGGGAAATTATAAATTTGCCCCTGCTCTAGCCCCCAAGTCCCTTATGGACAGAGGCTGTCAATAAAAAAAGTATTTTCCTAACACCACTTACAAATCCTTAACTACCTTCACAATAACATGCCTACCCTGTATAGATGCCCATGATACTTGGGTAGCTAGGCTTGTAATAGTCATAGTGGTCATTAACCTAATAACAACCCATGAATCTATTATGTGAGCATTATTTTTTATTGCAATCAGACATCTAAGGTGTATATAGTCAACAAAGTGATTATAACTGCTGGGAAGATGTGGAGGTGTCTGTATATATAAGTAGATTATCATCTTGTCATCTTGTTTATTTTAAGCAATCATTAATCTTGGTTTGCAGGACAAATGTGCTTTTGTGTGAAGCTTATTTGGAGTACTTTACTTTGGCTACACTGGCAACTCTGTGTTTGCATGAACAAACAATACATTACTGTGACCATTACTTTTATCATAATGAGATATCTGAAGTGTACACTGTTAACCAAATTTCTATAATTGCTGAGAGTATAAGGATTGACTTGTCTGTAGAAGAAAATTATTTATGTCTTGTCATCTTCTCATCTTAGATCGTTTTTAGTCTGGCTTTGCATTACTAATGTGCATTTGTGAAAGTAAGCTAGAATATTTTATTGTGGCTCCTTTGTGTTTGAGTAAAACAAAACTAAAAATACATTACTGTTGCCACTACTACTATGATTTACTACTGTCAGATTTTTAGTGTGGTCACAAGCAAGAATATGGTTATAATTGCTGGGAATGGGGACTGTCCGTGGATGAAAATAACTGAGCCTGTTATCATGATCAAGTTCAATAGTTTAGCTTTTCAGGACTAATTCACAATAGTGCAAAGGAATCTGGAATATTTTAGTGTGGCCATTTTTTTATCACAATCAGCCACGAGAGGTGTACACAGTTTCTGTGGCTGTACTTGATGAGTATGGCCATTGGTGGATTTTTAATGAAAGCAGTTTGAGTAGTCATTTAGGGTTGAAATATTTAAAAATGGGTAATTTTGTTATTATTGCTTATTACATTTTGTTTCACCTATGCTGGAAAATGTTCAAGAGAACAAACTTAAAAGTGAACTCAAATTATTTATTAAACAGTAACTACAATTTAAAACAATCAGGTAGAAAAGCATACATTTGAACTACCAGGAATTTGAATCCAAAATAGCTTCTGCATTTTGAATGGTCCACACAAAAAGAGAAAACAATTCTGGAGGGACTTTCATTTGAGTACTGTACAGAGTCCACCGGTACACTTAATACCACCTAGTACCGTTTCTTATGACTATCATGGTAGCCATCTTGGGTGAATTTATACAATTTCAATGTGCTCTGCATAAAATAAAATGCACAAATGTAGATGTTATTTTAAAATGAGAGCAAATATGATATGTTTATTTTCTTCTGTGATTTCTATCTTTGTAGAAGATATTGTAGAGTACACATGGGAATTTGATTTTAGCAAAAGGTAAGGAGTCTTTCAAGAACTGAAAAAGGCTATAGCAAAATACATATGCAATAAAATATGTTGACTCTATTTGCGAGTACTCCAAATTCTAATTATACAAGAACATTCTTTCTGGGAGGTATTGATAAATATCTTGTCATCTGTACAATTTTTTACATCCTAATGTGGTCCATATTCGTCTTTCACAGCTATTTAGACTCACATTTAACTATTGTGATCTCTGACTACATTTGATTAATTTGACTATTGCTGATGTCTGTCTACATTCGATTTTGGATTGCAGTTATTCATTTAAGGTTAGGTTTTTTTATCTTAGGTTCATAGGTTCATACTAGGCTATCTGCCCGAGGGCATTTATAAGCCTAGCCCATAGTTTTGTGGCTTACGCCACCCCTTTAGTTTGGAGAAACTATGCCCATTATTTTGCTGTGCCTCTGTCGAGCAGTGACACTGAGGTAACCCCTGGGGTGTATCTGCGATCTCCCATCCATTGGTAAAGATTCCTCTTGAACAAGGCCAGCGAGGTGCTCTGCCTCACATAAACCGGGATTTTGTTCTACAGCATAGGGAGTCTTTGGGTGATGAATCTATCCCTCCAGCACGTCCTATTAATAACCGTGTCGAGGTTTAAGTCTCCCGCCCTTGTGGCTCTGAGGGATCTAGATTTTTTGAGATGAAGCATGTTCATCAAATCTGGGTTTGACGTGGCCTTGTATGTCAGGCATAGGTCACCTCTGAGCAAGCGGTAAGTAACTGAATATAACTGGAGTTCTTTCAGTCGGGCAGCATAAGACAGATTTTTGAGACCCTTTATCCTTTTGGTGAGGAACTTTTGTGGCCTCTTCAACTGCTGCAAGTGTCGGGTCAGATACATTCCGAATGGGGCATTGTACTCTATCATTGGTCTGATGAGTGATGAGCATAGGGAGACTATGACTTCCCTTGATCTAGATGTGAATCCCTTCATGATAAGGTGGGCAATGTAGAAGGTCTTCCTAACTACTTTAGCAATATGAGTGTCGAATGAAAGGCTACTGTCAACCTGGGTTCCCAGGTCCCTAATAACTTCTTCTGTGTTCAGGGGATTGCCACCTATATGGTAGCTAGGGGTAACCTTATTTTTCCCGAAGGGTATGACTATGCATTTCTTGGCATTTAACTTTAGGCCATGGCTCTGGCACTAGTTATCCATTTCTGTGAGACCCTTCTGAAGGATATCTGTGTTGGATGTGTTTTCAACTACGGCGCCCAGTTTGCAGTCATCTGCAAACTTTGTCAGCCATAACCCTCCTGTGTTTGCTTGTACTTCAGAAAAGTAGATGCCAAACAAGAGTGGGCTCAGGACTGAGCCCTGTGGGACACCACTTGTGACAGGCATTGAGTCTGACATGGCGCCAGCAACTCTGACCCTGTGGGTTCTGTCACTCAGCCAGTTTGCAACCCATCTTGTAATGTATGGGTTTACATTTAAGTTGATGAGTTTTTCAATGATACCCGAGTGAGGTATTGCATCAAAAGCCTTTGCCAGGTCTAGGTAGGCTGTATGGACTGCCTTTCCCTCGTCAATGGCCTTGGTGACTGTTTCGAAAAAGTCAACCAAGTTTAAAAGGCATGATCTGCCTTTGACAAAGCCAAACTGGGTTGGATCCAAAGTCTGCAAGTTCCCTATGTCTTTATTTATGAGATCCATTATGATCCTCTCCATGGCTTTGCAGATAAGGCTTGTCAAGCTAATGGGACGGTAATTTCCAGGGTCGGTGGAGGCACCGCCTTTGTGGAGTGGGACCACAGTCGCTGTGCACCACTCCCTGGGTACGTATCCGGAGGTGAGACTAAGATTAAACAGCTGTCCTAACTGTGGGTTTAATTCCTCGTTGAGTTCATGGAGCACACAGCCGGGGACACCATCAGGTCCCATGGATGCTGTGTTCTTTGCCTTGAGAGAGCAGTTCTCACCTGCTAGAGATGTTTGGGGGCTACAATCATTTGGTATAGATATCTCTCCTTTAGGGGAGTTTGCACTGAACCTGTCAGCCAGTATGTTGGCAATGTCTGTAGGATCAGTAATCTTCACATCATTTTGAACTAATTCTGAGCATATCTGGGAGTTTCCTCCTAGGTTTCTGACATAGCTAAAGAATGCCTTATGGTTGTCTTTAGAGTCCTTAGCTATTTTTTCTCAAAATTAGCTTTGGATGATTTTATGAGAGCTCTTAGCTTTTTACTTATAGTGATCAGCGGTGTCTTACCTTTTAAGGATTTTGCTCTATCTTGTAGTAGCTTCCTCCTTTTGTTGTAGAGTTTGTTTATGGCTGGGGTCCACCAGACTGGACGCTTGCCTTTGGTACAAAGAGTCTTTGTTTTGCTTGGGATTGCCTGATCCATGCAGCGCTGCAGGTGCTGGTAGAAGGCATTTGTAAGTGATTCAGTGGTTTGAGTAATGTTAACCGCCGCTCAGGGCCTTAAAGGAGACCACACTAGTCTTTAGAAGTGTGAAGTCGGCTTTGAGAAGTTCTTTACTGTGGTCTTTTCATTTCGGTGGGGCGGGATGAGGACCTCCAGCGAGATTAGTTTGTGATCAGATCTCACCAGTGAGGGGTATACTTCCGGTGTTGAACATTGTGCTCCCATGTTCGTGATGATGAGATCAAGTATGTTTTCTCCTCTTGTGGGGATGGTGACTAGTTGTTCCATGGCATTTGAGTTTATGAATTCCAGGAACTTTGGGCTAGAGTGTTTGGGCTTGAGTAGTGTTCCCAGTCTATATTAGGGTAGTTGAAGTCACCTAGTATGATGGTGTTCGGAGATACATTTATCCCCTCCAGTGTTTTCAGGAAGGCCATATGAGGGTCCTGAGTTTGCGAGGGTGGCCTGTAACATGCTACAAATTGCAGAGCAATCTTGCCTATGGTTAATTGCACCTCGATGGTTTCCGATGCATCGTGCGATGCCACCAATCTTGAGGTGTGGGTGTCCTTGATGAATATGGATACCCCTCCTCCTTTCTTGGTATTGTCCGGGTTTTGGGGCATGATACGCATGATATGAGGTAAAACCTGAAAGTGCTGGGGTGCTCTCAGGAGCCTTGAACCAGGTTTCTGTCACAGCACAGACATCGATGTTCTCCATACTGAGAAGGGCCTCGCATCTTGAGGTTGAGACTTCTGGCATTGAGCAGCATTACCCTTAGTTTTTTTTCTTTGTTTTGTTCTAGGGTGGTAGGTTTAGAATTTGAGCCTTGCCTAAAAAAGGCACTATGGGGATGGCAAGAGCCTTTGCCAAAATCCGGAATCCCAGGGGTGACAAGTGCAAGCCATCCCTTGCGAAGCAGCGTGGCTTGTCCAGCATGTCATCCCAGGCAGACAGACATTGATCCCCTTTGAATGACACCAGAGTTTAAGCCAATTGTTAAAGCTGATCATCTTATCTCTGTATTGTGGCATCATTCTTGGTGAAGGTAGGATACTGCTCAAGGTCAGGGTCATACCTGCTTGGGCTACATAATCAGAGAGCTCCTCTATGTCTCTTTTCATGTAGTCCAAGGAGGTACGTCTCAGGTCGTTAACACCAGCGTGGACAATGATTGAGTCGTACTTGTACCTGCTGTTGAGAGACCTGAGTGTATGCGTTATGTGGCAGATTCTAGCACCCGACAGGCAGCTTACTGTGACCTTCTCCTTACTCAGTCTGGTGAGCGGACGCCAGTGTGTCTGACTATGGAGTCACCAATGACTAGTGTGTCTGGCATTGTGTTTGGCCTTAAGGGCTGTGACTGCTTGACACTCTGACTGTGTGGTCTATGTGTTGCAGATGTTGTGTTCTGAGGTGGTAGTTGTTTGGGTGTCTGCTTTGGTGGCCTCTGCTGTTTTGGTAGATTTTTGATCAGAGCCTCAGTATGTCTTTGTGTGTTTATGTGTATGATTTGAGGTTGTGATGGTATTATGTGAGACTGGGTCTATAGTGTGTGTGGTTACCTTCTCCTCCTGTCTGGTCATGCCAGTCCTATGTTGAGAGAGCTCAGCCTCCAGTTTGGCCGTATAGTTGCATCTCGCATGTATTTGTGTTTTGTGGGAGGAGGAGAGGGTTGTCTGTGTACATGAGGCAATTGTAACATTGCCTCAATATTCCCAGGTTCACCAGCTGAGCAGGAGAGGACATTAGCAACTGATCCCTCGACATGCTAGAAGGAATAGACAGAAAAATTTAAGAAAAGGTTCTGGGGGATGTGGGTGACCGAGAAATGGGGTTTGCTTTTTTGGGGTACTTTCTATAACAAGAGTGCTGTATGACCCAAAATGGCCGACAAATTACTAGTTGCTGCTTCTAACCACTCCTCTGAGGACAAACAAGCAGCTCAGTACTCCCCACTCCCACTGGTGAGTAAAGAAACTACCTCTGGCCACACAAGAAAATGGAGGAACACAGAAACCAAATACAAAGCCCAGGGATCAGCAAAATCTGATCACTGGAACAACTAGCTAGGAAAGTTTAGGAAAGGAGAAATATTTTTTTTTTTTTTTTTTTGCAAACAGACAGAAAAAAATGCAGTAAATGCTTTGTTTTCGACTAAATTGCTATCAAAGGCTGGTACACTTGAGTGTATTAGCCTGTTTGTTACTTTTAAGCAATACTTTAGCCCACAAGTGCAATCAACAATATAAGCTCACAAAAACAGGAAAATAAGGTAATAAAACAGTAATATAGGCACAAACTGTAGTCAAAAAGCTCAAAAGATCGAAAAATGCAAACTAAAAAGTTTAAAAAATACTTATGATCAAGAAAGTTGCTTTTTCTGCTCTCTGCTGGCTTAGGAACTCTGCAGGGGACCACGAGGAGCTATGCCTAGTTCTTTAATGTAATCTTTACTCGCATGCTGCATTTTGTTTTGTTTTAGTTTTTTGTTCTTGTTTGAGTTTTAAAAGGTCTTGTCTAGGGTCACTTAGAAAATAATTCTTTTGCAGAAAATTATTGGTGGCTTTTGTGTTGCCCACCCTCTACTATAAATCTAATGTTGGACACCCCTTCCAGTCTCAACTTATCAGCTGATTCTACTGAGCACTGACAGATCAGTTGGGAAGACCCTCCCTTTAGTCTCTTAAATTTTAATTATCTTCTGTTTCTTACCTTCAACTTACTAAAAAATTACACTTTCTTCAGCTGCTTTTACTGCATTTGTGCTTATTCTTACTTTATTTAGCTTTTTGCTGCATGTTCTTAAAGTGTTCAGTTGCATTTAATCTGCTGCATTTATTACTGTTTGTTAGTAGCCTGATTACATTGTAACTGTTATTCCAAGCCTCTTAATTCTGATTTAAGCACTTGGACTCCAAATTAGTTATCTTACATTTGGAAGGTTTGTGGTCTACATTCTTGTGGCAGTAGAGATCGATTACACCCTTCTGAATTGGGAATTGCCAGTTGAAGGCTTATTCTGTCTGTTATTCTAAAAGTGTCTTTCTTCTGGTTTAAGCACCTTGGCTCCAAACCAGTTATTTTACATTAAGAAGGCTTGTAGTCTATACTCTTGTGGCAAGAGAGGATAGCCTATAACCTTCTGAGCTGGGAATTGTTGTGTAAGCCTCATTCTGCCTTTATCTGATTGGCTATAGGGCTAGTTTGTTTAAAATTCGAATCTTTGTGCCTGAGATGTTTCATGACCACACTACTTCAGAAGAAGAGTGTTGCTGGTTTCTGATAAACTCTACAAAAGCTATGACTTACATTACCATATCCACTGTTTCAGTACTTGTTTTTTCTCTCTGTATTAATTGCGTGTTTCTGTGTTGAATATATGTACTTTTTGACCTTTTTTACAATCTTTAGTTAGAACTCCCTTGGTTCCATTTTAGTGAGAGTAAAGGGGACCTGAGTCATCTTTTGGCCCAGGATTGTGTAAAGGAAAGAAGAGTGAGCTGTTTTTTGATTGGCCACAGGGTCCTGTTTGTGTTTTTTAATCAAATTTCCTCTGCTATTTAAGCATTACAGTTGCACAATGCTTGGCTCATAACCTCTGAACAAGCCAAGACTTACGTTACTACATCTGCTGTTTTGGCACTTGTTTATCACATTGCTTTTGTCACAGCTGCATTAATTAAGTGTTTGTGTGTTGAATATCTGCAATTTTTGACCATTTTACAGTATTTAGATAGAACTGCTACTCTCTGCGCAGTGGCATCTAGCAGTGATCTGTACAGTTGCCAACATCTTTTGTAGACACTGCTCTCTCACAGTATAAGTTTCCGTTAAAATACTCTTACTGTCTAGACAGATTTTTTTTAACTACTAGAGCATCTGGTTTGCATATACCTGAGCATTGCTCATCAAGTTCCTTGTGTTATTGACCTGTTCAATTTTTAAATTTCCCTCACACCTCCCTAGTAGATCAGCCACCATGGATATGCACTTCCCAATTCTCTCTGTGACCAGTCTGGTTGAGATGGGTATTCTGAGGCATTGTACCAATTACCTCATGTACATTGAAAACCACTTATTCTTAATAAAACAGATAAAGCATGTGAGATGTGTAAATACACTAACAATGGTGGCAAAACTCTCTCTTACAACTAAAACTAATCCTATAGAGGCTGTCAGTGACACATAAAGACCTTACGCATAAAACAACCTATGCTGAGACACTTAAAGGTAAACTTCCTAAAACACTAAGACCTTGCACACAGCACAATAAAAAAGGGACCTCAGCAATCACGTAAACACCCAGTGGCTGTACTGCTAAGCCCTTAAGGCAAACCAGCATGCAGTGACATTTCCTGGTCATTGGCAATTCTATAGTGAGACACACCAATGTCCCCCTAACCAGACCGAGTAAGGAGAGAGTCACAGTTAGCTGCTATTCCGGGGCTAGGATCTGTCATGTCAAAAGTCACATAGGCACTCAGGTCATTAACACCCACACGGACTATGACAGAGTCATACTGGTACCTGTGGTTCAATGAGATGCGCCTTCCTTGACTATATGAAATGAGACATGATAGAGCTCTCTGTGTCTCTCAGGCAGGTATGAGCCTAGCACTGAGCAGCATACTTCCTTCTCCAAGGATGATGCCACATTACCATCAGAAAATGATTGATTTTTAACAATAGCCTTAGCTTCTGGTGTCAGTACAATGGGGTGCATCATTTGAGGGGTTGGGGGGGACATGGTTGACAGACCACTTATCCTGCAAGGCTTTCAGATATTGGCTAAGACTTTTTCACCCCCATAGTGCCATGTTTAGTCAATGCCAAAGTGATAAACCTCCTGACTTAATTGAGCCTGTGAAGGAATATCAGAAGGTGATACTGCTCAATGTTAGACGTCTTAACACGCCACTCCACTCCCTGCAAGCCTTCCTCTCCCTGGAGAGTGTAGACATCTGTATCGTAATGGAGACTTGGTTTAAAGTAATGCAAGGTTATAATGCCTTTTACACCTTTAGACCAGCTACTGCACAGGAGGGAACTAAAGGTGGAGGAGTCTCAGTCTGTATTAAGTCCACTCTCACGTCCAGACTAGTAAAAGTGTGTTATCCACTGGAACTCATACATGTGCAACTCACCATAAACAGGGTATTCTACCATATCCTTACAACCTATAGGTCCCCCTCCTTGTTCCAGGAAACCCATACTACCTGTCTGAATGTATTAGAGTCCCTCACTGTTCAACGTGATATGATCATCATGGGGGATCTCAATTACTCTTCTATAGATTGGGAATCCTACACCACATCTAATGCACAAGCCCAGGGATTCTTAAACTTCATTAATACAAACACCGTGGAACAGCTGGTTCATTCTCCTACCACAGGTACAAACGTCCTTGACATTGTACTCACAAACATGGAGGAGTGATGTTCCTCACCCAGTGCAATGCCCTCACTTGTCAGAGCTGACCGTAAGGCAGTATTGCTTGAAATAAAAATGAAATCCAGGGACCCTGTGAAACCAAAGCCCTTTAGTAACTACTCCAAGGCTAACCACTCTCTATTAAGCAACAGCTTAGCTAAATTCCAAGCACCCTAATCCCATTAAACACCATAGCATATGCTAAACTATTTACAAAATCCCTGTACAAAAATATTGATACCTGCATAGAGTGAGCTGTACCTGTTTGTACTAAGAATAAGACAAACTCAAAAGACAAGCTACCCTGGTGGAATCACAATGTCAATCGGGTATACAACAAAAGAAAAACATTCTTGGCCAGGGTGAGAGGAACAAAGTCCAACATACTAAAAAACCCCTGAATGAGTTTACCGGAGCTGCTCAGAGCTTGGCATTTTTAGCCAAAGGTCTGGAGTGCATCTGAACAGAAATCCAAGGCATCCACTGAAATCTTCTAAAAATAACTATAATTTAAGTTTAAGCCTGCATTGCACTTTATAAACTGTATTTTTTTGAACTGCTGCTTCATTTTTACTGTTTTTTTCTTGCTGCTGCGACTGTTTCATTCTGCACTTTGTATCATTGCTACTTCTGACTTATATAGCACAGGCTAGATTCCAACTTGCTAAACCTAGACTGTTTGGCATCACTTGAGCACTAAAACCAACTATCCTACATCAAGGAGGCCTCCCTGCACCCTTGTGGCCATACCTCTCAACCATACCAAATTACTCATTTTTTTACAGATTTTGAGGCAAAATAATGGGGTGCCACAATTCCCAAGTGGCTCCCTTTCATTCCCAATTACTTTAAATAGTTTTTTTTTTAAAGTTGCTGCTGACGTCATCATGCAATGCATGCAGGAGTGTGCATATGCATAATGATGTTACTTCATGAAGCAGACTGCCCGCCCGCCTATGAAAATTTGAATTGGGATTGGAAGGAAATGGTATGGAGTACTCATAACAGAGTAGAAGTGAGAGGAGCTTTCAGAGCTGTTCAGTGTTTCACCATTTATAATTTACTGTTTATTTTGTCAACCCGACCCAAGTACATGATGTACTTCAAGTTCTGCACTGTAGTGCAGACTGCAGAGTCTGTTCAGTCTGCCCAGCTGTCATCCATGTTCCACAGTCCGTGATCATTCAGTCCCAGTCCCACTAGCCAGGATTCAAGAATTTACTTTCTCTGGTGACTCGACTACACCTCCTCTGGGACAAAGTAAACAAAACAAAACAAAAAAAAAGCACCTTATTGTTTTGCATAATAGCAACTGCATTATCTGCCAATTCCAAGTGTCAACAGTCTAGCAGTGCAAAACGTAAACTATTGATTTTGCTACATATTCACATAATAAAGTAAAAAAAAAAACACCCATAGGATTAATGGTATACTGCCAGCAGCAACAATAAATAGAAACATAAAACAAACAGGGAATAACAATGTAAAAAATAAACCGTTTATTTTTATGTTGATGTGTAGCAGTTATCCATTGTTTGTTTTATGTTTAAGTAGTGCACTCACAGGTGTAGCTGAAGTAAATATGGGTTCCTTCCTGGTGACACCCCTTCTTTAGGCCCAACACCCCAAGGTGGCAAATGATAACAGATTTTATTCTAGGTGACACTTTAGTTTTAAAGGACAATAGCGCAACAACAAACAAATTATTTCAACAGTGCACCAATTAGCAGTAAGGCAGAGTGAGATATGCATGTAATGAAACCATACATTTACCCCCTTCCCCAGAACTCAACTGAAAAGATCTTGACATTCAAACATGCACACGAAGGCAATATCAATGAGCAGTAAAGCTTTTATAATGCAGCAATAAAAACACGGAAAAAATGCAGTGTCATTGAGGGGGAAAGGGTTATAATACAACAGTACAGATATGAAAAAGATGCAATGTCATTGAGGGGGGGAGTTATAATACAACAGTACAGATATGAAAAAGATGCAGTGTGATTGAGCAGTAAAGATTCTTGAAGGCAGTAGTATTAACATGAGAAAAATGCAATGTCACTGAACAATAAAGTTTTATAATGCAACAATACCAATATGAGAAAATGCAATGCCACTGAACAATAAAGATTTATAATGCAACAATACAAATATGAGAAAATGCAATGTCATTGAAGAATAAAGTTTTATAATGCAACAATACCAATATGAGAAAATGCAATGTCACTAAAGAATAAAGTTTTATAATGCAACAATACCAATATGAGAAAATGCAATGTCAGTGAAGAATAAAGTTTTATAATGCAACCATACAAATATGAGAAAATGCACTGTCACTGAAGAATAAAGTTTTATAATGCAACAATACCAATATGTCACTGAAGAATAAAGTTTTATAATGCAACAATACCAATATGATTGGGAGGGTGGCCTAATAGTTAAGTTGTTAGCCTTACAAACACAAGGTGCAGGGTTTGAGTCTCACAAGGGATAATTGGCTAGGCTTAAAATGGCTCGCAAGGGCAGTTAGCTTAGTACTAACCTATGAACCTATGAACCTATGAACCTATGAGAAAATGCAATGTCACTGAAGAATAAAGTTTTATAATGCAACAATACCAATATGAGAAAATGCAATGTCACTGAAGAATAAAGTTTTATAATGCAACAATACCAATATGAGAAAATGCAATGTCATTTAGCAATAAAGTGCCTTTAAGGCAACAGTACTAACACCCTCTATCCCCTAGATCAATCTAAACAAACCAGCTAAGAGACAGTCTATTGTACCCTGTTCACTAGCCAGTGACTAGTTACAGTCCTACTGTTGGCATGATGGGCCCCAAGGTTGGAGCTCATATGGATCCCAGCTATTTGTAATCCAGAAAGCATTTATGGGGGAATCCACAATGTTATAAAAGTATAAAAAAATGATGGCTAAAAGCTTCTCACCACTCCGTCAAGAATATCCCAGTGACCAGGCACTACAGTTCCTCCGACGAGAAAAAAGGAAAATCACCCACCAGAACTCTGGAAGTCATCTATGGCATCTCTGCACTAGGCCCAAGGAAACTCCATTTCTTGCTGAATCATATGCCGGCGTGGAACTACTGGTTTCAGAACTTTTCTCCTGAATCCAAAAAATACCATCATCCAGGATTTCAGCAAGAGACAGACACAAACTGCTACCTTACTTCTCTGTGCCAAAACACTAGAAGAAAAAAAATCCAGTCATGTTGCAAGGCCTTTTTCCCTTCAACTAGTCTTTCAGTCTTCCCTCCTTCAGCTAGTGTTCCAGTCTCCTCTCTTTCACTTTTGAAATTGTCTTTTATATTCCTGAAAATGAGCTCCACCTTGTGGTATAATGGAAAACTGCAGTCTATTACATCTACAATGAAATACAGTGGGAGCTACACTTAAACTATTGATTTTAGTCATCAGTTCACACAGAAGGGGAAATGGTTAAATTACCTAAGATGTGAATTCCTTTACAGTAGTGTTAGAAGTAGCAGCTTGCTACATACCGATTCAGATTACGTTAAGGAAGTTCAAGGAGTATGTCAGCACTTGACTGTTTTTATGTAAGATGATTAGGTGCATGTTTCACGTCGTCTCCATTCTTTGATGGATTTATATGTTCAAAACACAAAGTGAGGCTGTTATTTGAACCCTGAACTGGCACAACACAAGGGACTTACTATGTTTTTTTATGAATGATTTTTATCAGCTGTATTGGATGGAACATTTGGTTGAGATTTTAAATATGCTAAATGAAAGTAATGTGATGGGCATCTTAAGATAGCTTTTACAATGATAAGTTATCTTCATGCTTTCACAAGTGGTCTTTTGATAAACAAGGTGGACTGGGAACTGTGGTTAATAGTGGAATCCTGTGGAGAAATGCACCATCTTCCAAACTGAGACATGTATGTGAATTTCATTGATGTAGCATACACTTTGATGTTTTTGTCTTGCAAACATGTGAGATGAAATTCAGATGTTTTTGGTGAATGTTGCTTGTTTTGAGGAAGATTAAAGAAAACATCAGAGTCTATGTGAAAGCTAAATACAGTCTCAGTTCTTTTCAGGAGCTGTGAGTGCAACCTTGTAGCATGCTCACTTTTATAAGTGTAAGAAAGTGAAGTACTCAAGAGATGTGTACGATATTTTGATATTTTAACTATATCACTGGATTATTTTAGGTTATGTGGTGGGGATGGCGTTTCTTATGCAGGGGGTTTATACTCTGCAGAACCACTGACTTAATACAGTGTCAAGTCCCATATGGGAAAAATGCTTAGTTAATAATCAATTGTTGTATTTAATAAGCAATCGTCATAGTTAATAATTGTATTTTAGTTTTTTACACAAGTTCAAAGTTTGATGCAGTTTCAAATGTTAATATACATAAAACACTATTGTTCTGGTCATATTTCGTGTTTAATTTTTGTCTGTTCTTCAATTTGCTTTTGAATGTTGGTATCCCACAATTCCATTGGAGTGGGTGGGGTTGTGTAATTATGTATGCAAATTTTTATGTTAATCAGTGTACAGATTTGTACCTATTTTTTCATGGGCCTTTGTCCAGATTTTTGATGTTTTCAGGTTTGAGAGGTATGCTTGTGGCAGAAGTGTATAGCTCAGAACCTATCTGAGTTGGGGATTGCTTGAATAAGTCTCTGTTTCTTATTGGTAGTTTGTATAAAAAACTGTTTAAATTCACTTGTATTTAAGGCCCATATTTGCGAGTAGCTGTGCATCTTGCAACTGGGGTTAGCAGTGCCATACCTCTCAAATGTCTAGATTTTCACAGAATGTTCAGATTTTTGCCTCATATTTTCAGTCTGTTCTTCATATAATTTGCAGTTTTCTGGGAAATCATTGAGGATTGAAGTCACTAAAATAATACTAAATAATGGCAGACATTTCAGTTTCAGACTTTATATCCTTTGGAAAATATATAATAATGCAAAACCTGTTATTCTAGCAACTTTTTAAATTTATAGGAACAATATTTAAAATCTTTCACGATTTTTGGGCCTCTGTCCCCCCATTGTTTCTAGCTTTGTCCGGATTTCTTGTGCTGAGAGGTTGAGAGATATACCGGTGCACTGTAGAGACATAAATGCCTAGATACAACTTTTTCCTTGAAAACAGTGAGTGGAACCCTCCCAGGCTTCCCTGCTGCACTGTGGCAACTCAGCTGAGCACTGAGCAGCATTGCCACACTTTTTAATCCCTAATCCTCAATAGAGTCAGTGCCTCCTGCTAACCCTAGAGCAAAAGCTGGTCTAACTTGCCCACCCCCTAACAGTACTTACAGTTTAATCTGCAACTATGGACAGTCAATTTGCCAACATTTCTCCAACCAACCTAACTGACATGGGCATACTCAGGCAATGTAGCAATTGCCTCGTGTGCTGACAACCATTTGGTCCTACAGCAAACAAATACAGCATGTGAGAGCTGTCACTGTACTATGAAACTGGAAATGATTTATTTATTTATTGTTTGTTAACCAGGAAAGTCCGACTTGGAACTAAGCCAATTTTCAGTGGAGGCCTGGGGAGAAATGCTCCAGACACATGTCTTTGGAATGTGGGAGGAAACCAGAGCACCCAGAGGAAACCCACATGAACACAGGGAGGACATGCAGACTCCGCACAGAAGGCACCTCAGCTGAGAATCGAACCGGAGAACCTCTTGCTTTGAGGTGACAACGCTACCACTACACCACTGCACCGTCCAAAATACACTCACATAACAATAAACAAGACAGCACACATGTTGTCAAAACACACACACCTCTCCTCTCACACAAGATAAAGTCATGATACATAAAGCCACATATGCAGAGGTACTCACTCAGAGACCTCCAAATGCAAACAATCATACATACTAGAGCATGAATAAAATGTACTACACATCACAGCTCACATAACAGTGTCTCAGAAAATAAGCTTCTAAGGCAGAACACCTCATAACCAAATGACCTGGTCATAGGAAATTTCATAGTGAGGCACACAGATGTCCCCCTTACCAGGCTGGACATGGAGAAGGTCATGGTCAGCTGCCTATCAGGTGCCAGGATCTGTCAATTCATGCATGCACTCAAGTGACTCAACGACGATTACCATTATGACTCTGTCATAGTACAGTTGGGGTGAATGACCTTTGAGACGTACCTGCCTGGAATATATGAAGAGACATGACTGAACTATCAGACTGTGTATCTCAGGCAGGTATGTCCCTAGCCCTAAGCAGCATTCTACCTTCATCCAGGATGACGGCACAATATAAGCACAAAATGATTGACTTCAACAAATGGCTCAGCTTCTGGTGTCAATCCAGGGGGATCCAGTATCTGTCAGTCTGGGAAAGCAAGGTCAGCAGACCATGCTACTTTGCCAGAGATGGCCTTCACCTGTCTACTCTAGGCTTTCAAATACTGGCAAAGATGCTTGCCTCCCTCATAGTGCTTTTTTTAGGGAATACCAAAACAACAAAATTTCCAACATACAAAATCCACTACAGACAAACTCAGAGTTATGCTACTTAATGCTAGGAGCCTAAACAGGAAACTAAACTCCCTGGAAACACTCCTCATCTTGGAAGATGCAGATGTCTGTATAGTCACCAAAACTTAGTTCAAGGCTGCTCAGACCACCCTGGCTATGCAAGGCTACAATGCCTTCCACACATTCAGACCACAAAACGAATGTGAAAGAACCAAAGGTGGAGGTGTATCCATCGTTGTTAAATCCAAATACACCTTGAGATAGGTTAACAGTATGACTCTCTTGAGCTACTCCAGGTCCAAATAACTATATGTAAAACACCCTACCACATCATTGCTAGCTACAGGTCCCCCACCATGAACCAGGAGAAGCACAGCCACCCTACCACATCACTGCTAGTTACAGGTCCCCCACCATGAACCAGGAGAAGCACAGCCACCCTACCACATCACTGCTAGTTACAGGTCCCCCACCATGAACCAGGAGAAGCACAGCCACCCTACCACATCATTGCTAGCTACAGGTCCCCCACCATGAACCATGAGAAGCACAGCCACCCTACCACATCACTGCTAGTTACAGGTCCCCCACCATGAACCAGGAGAAGCACAGCCACTCTACCACATCATTGCTAGCTACAGGTCCCCCACCATGAACCAGGAGAAGCACAGCCACTCTACCACATCACTGCTAGTTACAGGTCCTCCATCATGAACCATGAGAAGCACACCACCTACCTGGACTCACTATACAGTCACACACCATGGTCATGGGTGATTTCAGCTATCCTTCTATCAAGTGGGTTACATAGATGAGAACAAGCTCAACTGCCCTGCCTGGGGTTCCTGGACTTTGTTAATACAAATGATCGAGAACAGTTACTCTACACACCTACAAGCAGCTACAATGTTCTGCACTTAGTACTCACTAATATGGGGAGGGGGGGCACTGCACTACCCCCTGTGTTCTGCCCTCCATAGTAAAGGTCAGACCATAAATCTGTCTTGTTTAAAGTAACAATCAGACCTCACACCTCCACAGCAGGAATGAAAATGAGAAACTTCTCCCAAACAAACTATAACCTACTAATCGATGGCATGAAAAGTTTCAAACCCCTGCTAACACAACCAACAATGACTTCAATGCAGAGGAGTGCACAAATACCCTGTATAATCACTTAAACAACTGGGTTGACTCTGCTGTACCTGACAGGATCAAAACCAATTCCTCCTGTAAAAATAAGCCACCCTGGTGAACCACGAGTATAAACAGGTTATTTAACAAAAGGAAGAAAATGATATCTAGGAACAAGAGGGAGTTTAGTCAACAGAGAAAGAATACCCTCCAAGGCTTGAACAAGCAAATCAGATATCTGGTAAAGTCCTCTAAGCTAGTTATGAAGCTAAATTAGCTTCCCTAGCTAAAGACAGTTATAAGGCATTCTTTAGTTACATCCAAAAATCTAAAAGGGAATACCCAGCTGTGTGCAGAACTCACAGTGGATGGTACCACTCACACTGACCCTGAGGAAATTGCCAACCTGTTAGCAGACAGATTTGCTGCAAACTTCACTCCCCTACCCCTGCCAGCCATACTCCTACCCCAAAGTTTACTTGACTCCTGTCCTCCCCCCAGTATCTCCAATGAACAGGTTATCTCCACTCTCTCCAAGGCCAAAAACACAGGCTGCTTACTAAGCAACCTAAACCATGACATTGTAGAGCCAATTGGCACTTGGCACTAACTTTAACCATACCCTGAGCACTGGCTTTGTTCCTGCAGAGTGGAAAACAGCAACTGCAATCATCTTGCACAAAGGGGGTCCATCAACTGACCCTGGGAACTATAGACCCATAAGCATAACCTGCCTTATCTGCAAGGCCAGGTAAAGAGTCACCATGAAATTTATCAACAAGGAAATAGATTACCTTTAAACTCTCAACCTGCCCCTGTTTGGCTTTGTTAAGGGTAGATAATGCTTACTAAATCTGGTGGACTTTGAGAATGTCACCAAAGTCATGGACAAAGGCAAAGCAGTACATACTGCCTATCTTGACTTAGCCAAGGCTTTCAACACAATCCCTCACTCAGGGATCATCAAGAAACTCTCCCAGCTGGAGGAGCTAGTGTAGAAATTTTAACTCAGAAAACAACTCAACAGGATAGAGCAGAGGACACTCAACTTAAGGAGAAATCAGTGGAGTGGGAAGCATCTAATTAGATGACATATGAAGATACTTTGGAGCCTCCCATAGGAAACCAGTACACACATTTAGTTTGAGCTATACAGCAAGGGAAAGAACATGAGACTGTGGTAACTTTGACACAGTCAAAGTGGAGTGATAGGCAGTGAGTCCCTGCATGAAAGAGCAACAGATGACACAGGGCGAAACTGAAGAGAATGTGGCACAGGAAGATGCTCTGGAACTTTCTATAGAATGCCTGCAGGAAATGGAGAACAAAGAATGTGCCCTCGGTTTCGAAGAAGATGATATAAGAGAAGAGTTGCTTGCTTTAATAGAGATGTGTAGATCAGTATGTTGTATGTCTTTAAGAAGCTTTCTAGGGGCTTGCACAAGTGTATAAATATTGAGAATGTGAGAGCTTGACTGCCATTTTGTAGTAAGCTGTTGAGATGTAAGCATGCATGTCTGTGTAGACTGTCAGTTATTTAGTTCATTTATATTTTGTACTGCTGCTATACATCCTGATGTGTTTCTGTGTAATAAAACATATAAACAAATTACCCCACCTGTTCATCTTCAATGGTAAACCAAGACAAATGACATGGTGTCAGAATGGGATCCAGAAAATCAGATTCAGGACTGAGAAGGCACTCAGTTAATACAGAGGAATGGATCATCCCTACTGCATGTATAACTCACACAAAAAGGTCAGAAATGTATTTCAGGTATCAAGGCTTACTTAAATGATTTCTTATTCGCAAAATATAAAACAAAGCACTCAGAATGCTCTAAACGAATTTCTAAGTAAACGAAATGTCCGAAACTGCAACATATTAAAAAAATATTTAAATAACTATGGAAAATGTTTGAAATAAAGTACGAATCACATAAAATGTATAAAATAAGGAAACAATGGCATTTTTCACTATGAGCAACTTTTTTGCATTAATTAAAGCTATTGAAGATATCTGAAATATACAGAGAGTTTGCAAATTTTTGCAGTATTACAGTACAGTTATTTTGCAAAATACAACCATTTCAAAGCATATTTCACAAAGTACAGTATTTCGAAGAGTTTATTGTGCATTTGAATGTTCTTACAAGTATTGGCTGTATGTGCATTTTCGTATATAATTACAAGGACCATTTTTTTCAGTGTGTTTGAGCATATTTTGTTGGCATGGCTAAAGGATTTCATAGACCAGCTTCTCTTCTCTTTGACAATAACATTGCAGAGAATTGAAGAGTGCTTGAGCAAGGGTACAATATTTTCATAGAAGCTGCATTTTCTGATAAAGATGACCATGCAAAGGCATTTATTCTGCTTAATTTAGCTGGTTCAGAAGCCATGGAAAGAGAATGTTCATTTGTGTATGCACCTGCTTAATTTGCAGTGGAGGGGGAAACCATCATATAGTGGTACCAGCTGAGTCAAGGGAAGACCCCGACTGCTTAAAGTGTTAACTTAGAGAAACATGTAACCACCAAACAAATATTACAATGGAAAGGCACTTATTTTATGCAGGGGATCAAAAGCCTGATGAAACTTTTGCAGCATATATAACTGATTTGAGAAATAAAGCTAAAACCTGCAGATTTGGTGATTTAAGGGATGAGTTGATAAAAGACAGACTTGTCTGTGGTATTAAAGATGATGCTGTGAGAAAGATTTTGCTTTGTGACAGTGAATTAACTTTGAATAAGGCCATTGAGATTTGTCAGATATATGAGCTCACAGAAAAGCACACAAATATGCTTACAAATGAGAAATGCATGCTTCCAGTATCTTCTAGTTCTCATGTAGATAGTATGCAGCAAGTGGTTAAAAGAAATAGGCTCAAGCCCATGGCAGCAACTGTAAGCCCTGCAATAGTCACTGGGAAACCCCTCCCATTTCTAACAAATCGCAGGGTGTGCACAGTCGCAGTCAAGCACAAGAGTGAGTCAGCAAACTCAAAGCATGTGCCCCTACCCAGTTTCATAGTCAAGCGTCATAATTGTGGTGGTAATCATGTGTCCAAAAGAGAAAAGTGCTTAGCTTTTGGTCAGCAATGCCACAAATGTAATTAGTGGAATAGTTTCAAAAGCTTTGTAAATCAAGCATGGGGCATTATTTTATTAAAAGAGAACATTCAAAGAGACAAGTTGATCAATCAGAAAGCTGTGACCCTACTTTTTATGTTGATAGTGTGTCAGTGCTTGGTGAAACAGTCAATGCAGTAGATTTATGGGCAAAGAATGAAGTATTTTGTACTGTTTAGATAAATGAAAACCCACAGAGCTCAAAGTTGACACAGGTTCAAAGTGCAATGTTATGTCAGCAGAAACATTTGCTAGAGTATGTGCTGGTAAGAAGCTTGATTTGACAAAGTGTGTGAAGCTTGTTGCTTGTGAAGAAATTCAAACTGCTGATACTTTATCCAGATTGCCCAGAAATACTACTGAACAGCACAAAAATGAGAAACTTGATTTTGAAATCATGGAATTGAAAAATTTTTCTTCTACACATCTTGATGAGCTTAAATGTCAGGCAGCCTCAGCTCCAGTTCTTCAGAAGCCCAACCACTTTCTCGGTCAAGGATGGCCATCAAAGCAATCTTGCTTACCAGTAGAAGTGCAACCTTATTTTCCTTACAGAGAAGAGATTTTCTTTGACAATGGTATCATTACGAAAGGTCCAAAAGTGATTGTTACAAAATCCTTACAACAAGAGTATATTACTATTTTGCATCGTGGACAACCAGGAAGTGATTCTACCAAAAAGAAGGGTGAGAGGATAGTATTCCGGCCTACTATGTCACAAGACATTGAGAGAGCACTTTCATCTTGTTCCGTATGTAATAGTACTAAGCTACATCAACAGAAAGAACCACGTCAGCTAAACCAGATTCCTGAACTATTTTGGTCAACAGTAGCTACAGACATTTTCAAATGAAATGGTCAACATTACTTGGTGTTAGTAGACTCTTATTCAAATTGGTTCGAAATTGACCTACTTCCTAATCTAGCATCCAGTACTGTCATTACTAAGATGAAGCATCATTTTGAAGTCCATGGTAGTCCTCACGTTATTTGTGACAATGGTACACAGTTTACAAACCAGCAGTTCAAAAGATTTGCTGGAGTGAAACTTTACTCATGTTACAAGTAGCCCTAAGTACCCGCAGTCAAATGGTTTGTCAGAATGTGCAGTTCAAAGTGTGAAACAATTACTACAGAAGTCAAAATGAGACAATAGTAATGTTTTCTTGAATCTCTTGAATCTCAGAAATGTTCCTCATTATAAACATCTTGGTTCACCTGCACATAGACTTCTGTTGAGACAAATCAGAACCACATTACCAATTAGACGTTCATTATCAGTTCCATGTGTCAAGAACAACAGGTCAGTGAAACCCAATCTGTTAAAGAAGCACTTATCCCACAATTCCTATTATAATAAGACCAGCAAACCACTCAATCCGTTACGAGAAGGAGAGATAGTGAGGATGCAGATGTCCAAAGGTTTTGATCGGATTGGTGTCATAAAGAATGCATGTCCAGAGCTGATATCATACATTGTGGAATCACAAGGAGCAGAATTTAGGCTGAATCAGAAACATTTGATCCCAGTGTCCGAGCCTGTATTGCAGTCTCATACCTGCGAGAAGGACTATATCTCAGAATGAGTTATCCAGCATTCCAGTTGCAGAGGGCATTCCAGTAAATATCCCTGTTCCTGAGAAGAATCCAGAAACTTACAAGACCTATGTACAACAATAAACAGGACATGCTGGAGGGATAGATTCCTGTCCCAGCAACTCCCCGCACTCTGGAATAGAATCCCAATCCATATTCGACAGAGCTCCTCTCTGACCCTTTTCAAGACAAATCTTGATGAGTGGATGAGTAATCGTAAGTTCTACCCTGGGATCAGTTCAGGAGCCCTGTTGACAGAGGCCCAGGTTACTAATCTAATGGGGAGGCGAAAGCCATCACTCTGTGGCTAGGCTTATAAATGCCCATGGGCAGATAGCCTAGTACTTACCTATGAACCTATGAACCTATGAACTCCAGAATATATTTGTTCAACAATGACTGCCCCTGTTGCTAAACCCAGTTCTGATTGTTATATCATTAGATCAGGTCGCATTTCCAGACCATGTTTCAGATACATGGCAACTTGGACATGAACGTTGTGGTTGTTTCTTATTGCTTGTTAAATTACATGTTTCTTTTCAGATTTCATTATATTGTGGGTAATTCATTAAAGAGGGAGGATGTAGATCAGTATGCATGTATGTATGCATGTATGTAGGTATGCCTTTAGGAGGCTTTCCAGGGGCTTGCACAAGTGTATAAATACTGAGCACGTGTAAGCCTGACTGCCATTTTGTAGTAAGCTGTTGAGAGGTAAGCATGCATGTCTGTGTAGTCTTTCAGTTAATCAGTTTGTTTATATTTTGCACTGCTGCTATCCATCCTGATGTGTGTCTGTGTAATAACACATATAAATGAACTACCCCGCCTGTTCATCTTCAATGGTAAACCAAGACAAGTGACAAGATGGATAGACATATTAAGATCAATGAAAGAAATAGACTGCAGAAGGTCAATAAAAAACAAAAAGTTAGAAGTCTGATAAAACAAATGAACACAGTAATTAGGACTGTCATCAGGGAAAGTATTCTTTAGTTAGTTCAGGAAAGCTTAGTTATTAAAATAGAGTTTTTTTCTAGAATAATGGACTCCTATCCTGCAGTTTGATGCTACATTTCTGGTGACTGAATTCTGGTATTTATTGAGAGTTATTGATTTACAATCTTGTAATAATTTTTATTTATTATTAAATGTTTTTCATTACTTTACATTGCGGCTGGAAACCACTGTTTTTCTTCAGAGATTACAGAGTGCTTCTATCTGTTTGATACTCCCCAGATCACCTCAAAGGCTTGGCTGTTCTGGTCATAGCCTTCATTTATTCTGATAATTCATTTTCATAATTGGACACCCCTTTAGAAGGGCATGAAGACCCTCTGATTGGTGGCAGTGTTACTGTATTATTTTGGGAAAGAGACACAGCTGGAAATCTGTGTCAGGCTTTCCCAGAAGTGTTTGGACATGTGAGATTTACATTTACTTTGAGTGTGATTGCATCAGAGGTCTTAAACTGGGACACTTTGCTCTGAAGTGTGTAATAAGAAAATACATTTGGGTGGACAGAGATATATAGTCCAGTCCCAGGAAAATAGAGAGTGTTCCTTTTGTGCTCTTATGGGAAAATTGTGAAATATTACTTCTTTATTATTTCTGTTTACATGACAGTCTCATACTGGAGTCAGTAGTGAGGAATAAAGCTCATTAGTTACTGACCCAGGATAGTAAGGGACATCATTTAACTGTTGGCAGTCCGGTGAGATATTGGCCTGATGTCAAATTAATTGGTGCCAGTGATGTGGGATTTTTAATTGGAATTCAGTAGCCTGTGGGTAGTTGTCATTAAGGTGTGTACTCTTTTTTTAGAAAATGTTATTAAATTTTCATAAAATGTAATCACTACAAAATTTGTAATCAGAAACGTACATACATATTTAAAAGTAAGAAAAAAACTCTAATCTGAAAAATACAGTAAAAACGAAAATAACTATTTACAAGAGTGTCTGTCATAGGTTCAGAGAATGGTTCACAGAATGTTACTAGGCTATTGACCCAAGGGTCTTTCCAAGCCTAGCCATCAAATCCCAATATAATACTAGATGCGAGATATTGTCTGTGCCCAAGATTTTTCTAGCAAGGACTACCCATGTCCAGGAGAGAAGCTGGGGCAGACCCCATCAGAAATTTACAGTTTCCCATCCAGTCATCCAGGTTGCACTTAAACAGGATCATAGAGGTGCTGTGCTTGATATGGATTGGAAGCCTATTCCAGAGGAGTGGCAACCTCTGAAAGATATATCTGTCTCTCCAGTGGGTCCTGTTTATGTCGCAGGCTAGATTGAGGTCCCTGGAACTGGTGACTCTAGTCCCATTTGACTTAAAGATGTGCAGCATTTCCATTCGATTTGGGTCAGAGATAGCCCTGTACACTGTCGCTTGTAAGTAGTCTATATGCTACTGAGTACATTGACAGTGACTTCAGTTTCTCCATATAAGATGTGCTGGATATCCTGAATTTTCTTAGTTAGAAATGTCTAAGGTCTCTCAAGTTGCTGCAGGTGCCTGGTACAGTATATACCAAAGGGAGCATTATATTCAGTAATAAGTCTGATGAGGGATGAATACAGGGGAGTTATTACTTCTTTTGCTCTTGAGGCGATGTCTTAGCTAATGATGTGAGCGACATAGAATGAGTTCCTTACTACAGTAGACATGTGGCAGTTAAAGTTGAGTCAACTTGTGTTCCTAGGTCTCTCACTACTGAATTGGTACATAGGGTATTGTTGTTTATTTTATAATGAGCAGGGGCATTGTTTTTACCAAAGGGAATGAGGATGCATTTTTTAGCATTTTGTTTAAGACCATGGCTTTGGCACCAGTCATTGGTCTGTGTAACCCCCTTTTGAAGTACACAGGCATTGCTAGGGGATTCAATAATAGCACCTAATTTCGTTAGCCACAGCCCCTCCATTTTGGTCTGGACTTCTGAGAAGTATATGCCAAACAAGAGGGGGGCCCAGCATTGACCCCGGGGGGACCCCACTGGGGACAGGTCTGCTGGTAGAGGTAAAGTCTCCCACTTTGACTGAGTGTTGTCAATCTGTGAGCCAGTTTGCAACCAACTTGACAACATAGGGGTTGATATTCAACTGGGTTAGTTTGTCAATGATGCCTGAATGTTGGATAGTGTTGAAGGCCTTGGCCAAGTCAAGATAGGCTGTCTGCACTGCTTTGCCCTCATCTATGGCTGTGGTCACATTCTCAAAGTCCATCAGGTTTAGCAGGCATGATCTGACCTTGACCAAAGTGATCTGGGATGGATCTTGGGTTTGGAGGTCGCCTATACCCTTATTTATGAGGTCCATGATGATTCGGTCCATTGCCTTACAGATGAGGCTGGTTAAACTTGTAGGTCTGTAGTTACCTGGGTTTGTTGTTGAGCCACCCTTGTGGAGGGGGATAACAGACATTGTTTTCCATTCAGTAGGGACAAAGCCAGTCCTCAGGCTGTGGTTGAATAGAGTACCCAATGGAGTAGATAGCTGTTGTTTTACAACATTAAGAATGCAGCCTGGAATGCCATCTTGTTCCATGGAGGCTGTGTTCTTACCCTTGGGGAGAGCATTGATGACTTGCTCTTTGGAGCTGCAGGGAGGAGGAGGAGATAATGAAGACATGGTTTGTGTTATGCTTGGAAGGAATAGTGGGGTGAAATTTTTGCCAAACCTGTCTGCAAGCAGGTTTGCAATTTCTATAGGGTCAGTGTGTGCGATACCATCCACAGTTAGTTCAGCGCACATCTGAGTCCGACCTTTTAGGTTGTGGATGTAGCTGAAGAAAGCCTTATGGTTATCCTTTGCTATGGTTGTTAAATTGTTCTCGTAGTTACTCTTTGAAGATTTCATGAGTTGTCTTATTTGTTTATTTAGGCTGAGGAGGGTGTTGTTCCAGTTCTGGGATCTCACTTTTGTATTTTTAGACAGCAACCTCTTTTGCTTATTGTATAATTTAATGCTAAACATCCACCAGGATGGTTTGTTTTTTGTTGAGGATCTTGCTTTAATCCTATTCGGCATGACTGTGTCTATACATTTGTGTAGATGTCTATAAAGGGCATCAGTGTATATCTTAGTATAGCCATCAATGCCATATGTGGAAACTGTAGCTTGGGAGTCAATTATACCTTCCCTTAGGGGGGTATAGTTAGCTTTAATGAAATTGTTTAATTTGACTTCTCCTTTGGGGAGTTCTGGTGCTACTGCTACTTCAAAAAATTATTTATGATCAGATTTAACAAGTGCTGGCCCTACACTTGAGGAGTTGTATCAAGTCATCCATATTGGTGAGGCCCAGGTCTAAAACATTGGAGACGCTTGTGAGGTGGTGCACTATTTGTTCCAGGGCATTTAGTTAACAAATTCCAGGAACTTTTGTGCGAGTGAGTTTTGGCTTGTATAAGTTAATGGAAGTATAGCTGAAGTCATCCATGATTGGGGTGTTAGGTTGTACCTTAACTTTCACAATTAGGTCTAAATAAGCTCTGTGGACATCTTGGTTCATAGAAGGGGGCCTGCATCTGACAATGACTTGAAGGCAGGTCTTACCCATGGTAATTTCCACTTGGAGTAGCTCCTTAGAGTTTTCTTGTTTAACCAGTCTAGAGGTATAATTATTTTTTATACGCCTTCTAGTCATTCCTGTTGTTGCATGTCTGTTCAATTCAAGAATTTTTTTTTTTATTTTTGCTTGTCAGGCAGTTATTTAGCATTGTCACCTCACAGTAAGACGCTGTCCGGTTCGACTCTCAGCTAGAGCGTCTTCTGCATGGAGACATGCGTGAATGGGCGTACCTTCGTTGAAGGTTGTGCATCAGAGCTGGCAACTCGGCACGTAAAAATCTACTGCCAATCATTAGCGGACTGGAGTTCCGCTGTGGCAACCCCTAACTGGGAAAAGCCGAAAGACACAACAACAGTGAGGCAAGAGGTAATTCTGTTCATTGTCGATCTGATTGTAATAATTTCTAGATGAGTTACTTCAGTTGCTAAACTTATTAATTCTTTAAATGAGGGAGTTCATTAATTTTTCGTTTTGTGTGATCACTTTTCTGCAGATAATCAATACAGTCCACAATATGTTATATTTCATTCTTTTAATACAATTAGGAATAGAGGTATTAAAAATAATTAATGATTTCGATAAAATAAATGTATCTCCAAAACATGCCTGTAAAAAAGAATCAATATTATTCCAAAAGGGAACCAAGACAGTACAGTCAGTGGACATGTGTTGCCAATCTGCTTTAAAGTTCTTTCTTGCAACTCCAACAAAGGTGTTTTTTTTCTTCTTGTACATCAATTCAATTTTATGAGGGGTGAAGAAGGGCCTCTGTAAAAGCTTCCATGTAAACAAATGCCATCTAAGAGATGAAGTAGTATGTTTAGATGATAATAGAAATATGTTTTGTCTTCTTAATATGTCCATGCACTAACCCTGACTAATCTATCACTGTTACTAAATCCTTTTTAACTCTAATCTCACCACTGTGATAACTTTTCTGTGATTCTGTAATTGCAAATGAAAACAAATAGTGAATAGTTTGAAAATGTTACCTACCACTAAATGTGAACATCTTGCTCTAATTTTGTAAATAGTTTTATGAAATGTACTGTTCTATATGTACAATTTTTTTTTTATGTTTGTTTTATTGTAACCTTAAAAATTCTTGTATGTATGTATGTATCTGTCTTGGAGCTTTTCTCCACGGGCCTCTACTGAAAATGGACATATATCCAATTGAACTAGCCCGGTCAACAAATGTAAAATAAATGTAAAATAAATAAATAAATTATTCACTTGGTGGTCTGTTATTGATTTGCGTAAAATACTTCCAATATGTATTACTACATATGTTCATAGGTGTGTACTGGGCTAATGGCCCTGAACCCTTTACAAGCCTAGCCCCAAAAAATTGCCCAGGCACCATGCCACCTGATGTTAGTTCACATTGCCTCTTTCCAGTGGGGCAACTGGAATGATCCCAGGAGTGAACTTTCTGTTACCCATCCATTCGTCAAGATTTCTCTTGAAGAGGGCCAGTGAGGTGCTCTGCTTGACATGAATGGGAAGCTTATTCCAGAGTATGGGCAGTCTTTGGGAGATGAACCTGTCCCTTCAGCATGTTCTGGTGATTATGGTAATGAGGTTATGATCGTGTGGTGAGGGGGATTGGGATTTCTTTAGGTGTAGCATTTGAAGTAGGGCTGGGTTGGACATGGCTTTGTAAGTCAAGCAGAGATCATCTCTAAGTAGACAATAAGAGATTGAGAACAGCTGAAGTTTCTTGAGTCTGTCCATGTAGGACATATGTTTAAGGCCTATGATCCTTTTTGTGAGGTACTTTTGTGGCCTCTCCAGCTGTTGTAGGTGTCTGGTCAGGTACATGACAAACGGGGCATTATATTCAATAATTGGTCTAATGAGGGATGAGTAGAGAGAGATGATGACCTCTTTCTTCCTGGATGCAAAACCTTTGGTTATGAGATGTGCCACATAGAAGGACTTTCTGACAACAGTGGCAATGTGGTGGTCGAAGGTGAGGTGGCTGTGGACCTGGGTGCCAAGGTCTCTTATGACCCCTTCAGTGTTCAGTGGGCTCCCATCAGAGTGGTAATTCATGGGAACTGAGCTTTTTCCAAAGGGGATGATAACGCATTTTTTGGCATTAAGCTTCGGGCCATGGTTCTGACACCAGTCATTCGTCTCAGAGAGGCCCTTTTGTGGGATGTCTGCATCACTTGGGGAGTTGATAATGGCTCCTAGCATGCAGTCATCAGCAAACTTTGTCAGCCAAAGTCCTTCTGCATTGGTCTGGACTTCTAAGAAGTAGATGCCAAACAGGAGAGGGCCCAGGATCGAGCCCTGTGGGACTCCCCTCTGACTGGTCAACAGTCTGACTTGGAATCCACAGCTTTCACTCTGTGGGTCCTGTTTGTGAGACAATTTGCAACCCACCTAATGATGTAAGGATTGATGCCTAGTTTGGTGAGTTTATCAGTGATATCTAAGTGGGGA
Organism: Protopterus annectens; assembly: GCF_019279795.1. Taxonomy (NCBI): domain Eukaryota; kingdom Metazoa; phylum Chordata; order Ceratodontiformes; family Protopteridae; genus Protopterus; species Protopterus annectens. Next base: position 1,202,775,724 of record NC_056737.1, read on the forward strand.
CTGGTATCAAAGGCCTTGGCCAGGTTGAGGTAGGCTGTATGCACTGCCTCATCCACAGCCTTGGTGACTGCCTCAAAGAAGTCAACCAGGTTCAGCAGGCAGGATCCCCCCTTGACAAAGCCAATCTGTGTGGGGTCAAGAGTTTGGAGATTGCCTATATCTTTGTTAAGCATGTTTTAGTTTCCGTCTTTATCACTTTATACAATTTGGACAAGCGACCATGTCTGAAGGAATTTTGTTGCAATAAAAATATGATGCATTCAATCAATTTTGGGGCATGATCCCTTAACATTGGTTGCACTGACTTAATGTCCCCTAATATATATATATATATATATATATATATATATATATATATATATATATATATATATATATATATAGTCAACAAGATTGTATATCTAACCACATATCTTTAACCAAATCATATTTATTCCTAATGTAATCTACGAGTGTAGCTTTTCATCTTTCATTAACTGAAATCAGTACAACAGAGTCTTCTCTTTAAAGGCAACCATTGTTTCTAAATTTGAAGTATGGACATTACTTTGAGTATACGCTATAGGAAACATAGAGGTACGACTGCTGAATCCTACACAAATGCACTTTATAAGAACTTACACGAGTGCATGGATCGTGCTATCCCTAACAGAACCAAGATGCTAATCTCCAAAAAAGGAAGCCAATCTGGTGGTCTTCTGTCATAAACAAACTCTACAACAGAAGAAAGAAACTGTTGCAAAAAAGAGTAAAATCCCACGATTGGAGGAACTCCCTTGTCAGCCTCAGTAAGAACAAAACATGTTGGAGGGATAGGTTCCTAACCCAGAGACTCCCCAGACTCTGGAAGCAGAAGAACCGATTGGATTGGGATTGGGAAAGAAATTCACCCCCATGGATCCGTCAGTCGGCCTGCTAGACAGGGGTCCAGGAATGAATCCCTCATAAAATTCTCCAAAGCTAGGTATGAAAACAAAATTTCCACTGATTCTAAAGACAACCACAAAGCCTTCTATAGCTATGTCAAAAATCTCAATGGCAACACTCAGATCTGCTCTGAGTTACAGCACAATGACACTAAATATACAGAACCAACTGATATTGCCAACATCCTGGCAGATAGGTTCAGTGCTAACTTTACCCCCCTCTCACCCCCTAAAGGGCCCATCTTTATACTGGAAGAATGCAAAGTTCCTGTAATCACGGCTGCACAGGTAAAAACTTCACTCTCCAAAGCCAAGAACACAGCATCCATGGGACCTGACAACATCCCAGGCTGCCTTCTACATGAACTACAGAATGAACTGGCATCCCACCTAAGTACCATGTTCAATCATAGCCTCACCTCAGGTTTTGTGCCCATTGAATGGCGCACCATGACAGTTATCCCACTCCACAAAGGGGAGGCCACAACAGACCCTGGGAACTACCACCCCATTAGCCTGACGAGCCTTGTCTGCAAGGCCATGGAATGTATCATCATGGAACTCATAAACAAAGACACTGGAGATCTCCAAACCCTGGACCCCACACAGTTTGGGTTTGTAAAAGGCAGATCATGTCTCCTAAACCTGATAGACTTCTTTGAAGTAGTCACCAAAGCCATAGATGAGGGTAAGGTGGTTCACACAGCCTATCTAGATCTTGCCAATGCGTTTAAGACCATCCCCCACTCTGGAATTATAGATAAACTCACTAAACTAGGTATAAATCCCTATGTCACAAGATGGGTTGCCAACTGGCTCACTGAAAGAACCCATACTGTGAAAGTAGCAGACTCCAAATCAGACTTCAGACCAGTGACAAGTGGAGTACCACAGGGTTCAGTCCTGGGTCCTCTCCTGTTTGGTATCTACTTCTCTGAAGTACAGGCTAACACAGAAAGTCTTTGGCTAACTAAATTCACAGATGACTGCAAACTAGGAGCCATAATTGAAACTCCTAATGATGTGGACATCCTACAAAAGGGCCTACCTGAGACAGATGCCTGGTGTCAAAGACATGGTCTCGAGCACAATGCCAAAAAGTGCATTGTCATCCCCTTTGGTAAAAATTCTGTACCCATGAACTACCACATAGGCGGTAGTCTATTTAACACCGAAAGTGTGATAAGAGACCTTGGGACACAGGTGAACAGTAGTCTCTCCTTTGATAATCACATCGGCAAAGTGATCAGGAAATCCTCCTACGTGGCACACCTCATCACAAAAGGTTTCTCATCCAGAAAAAAGAGGTCATTGTTCCCCTCTACTCATCACTCATTAGACCCATTATAGAGTACAACGCCCCTTTTGGTATGTACCTCACAAGACATCTACAACAACTGGAAAGGCCACAAAAATACCTCACAAAGAGGATTACTGGCCTCAAACAGATGCCTTATGCAGACTGTCTCAAAAAGACTCCAGCTTTACTCCATCACCTACTCAGAGGCGATCTCTGCCTAACATACAAAGCTATGTCAAACCCAGAGCTGTTGGACATGCTCCACTTAAAGAAATCCCAATCCCTCCGAGCTACATGCTCTAGGGACCTAAACCTTGTCACCACAATAAACAGAACATGCTGGAGGGATAGATTCCTGTCCCAGAGACTTCCCATACTCTGGAACAGACTACCGATCTATGTCAAACAGAGCTCCTCATTAGCACTCTTCAAGAAAAATCTTGATGATTTGATGGATAATAGGAAATTCACCCTGGGGATCACTTCTGTGGTTCTGCTTGACAGGGGCACAGGAAAATAATTTTCTTGGGTGGCAAAAACCAGGGTACATTTTTGGCTAGGCTTGTATAGGTCCTAGGGCCAATAGCCTAGTACCTACCTATGAACATAAGGAAATCCATGCTTTATAAGCCAGATTTCTATATATAAAATTTCTAAAAGTATTTAATATAGTCAAAATGAAGTAAGAATCACTTCTTTGGTGACTTTTGACCATAGTGTAATCGTTTAATAACTAAAAATAAACTGTTATTTAATATAATATAATATAATATAATATAATATAATATAATATAATATAATATAATATAATATAATATAATATAATATAATATAATATAATATAATATCATTGCTAGTATATCTATTACAGTTAGAATACATAAAAAGGTTTCCTAAAAGTTCTTTCCATCTAGCAGTATAAGTATTGTTGATCCAAAGACATATTGTTTCATAACTGATGATAATGAATATAATTATATGCCTGGTAGTCCTATTCCCCCTACATCCCAGTGTTTTATATGATGATTTAATGCAATTCTTGGTATGTCAGGGAACCTAAGAAATTTCAAAATTAAAGTGTTAAAATCTTTAATACAGGTTATCATAGGAGGTAATGTTAATGACTGAATAATGTGTAGGATTTTTGGCAAGATAGTCATTTTGATGATAAAGAATCTTTCTTCCATTGTAAAAATAATCGTATTCCATTTGTCCATTATATTCTTTATCTTATTTACACAATTAGTATAATTTACTACATATTTAATATTATGCATTATGGTTATTCCCAATGTGTTTTATTTTATTTATTTAACGTTTGTTAACTGGGAAAGTCCAACTTGGAACGAACCCAATTTTCAGCAAACACCTGGGGAGAAATGCTCCAGACACATGTCTTTGTAACATGGGAGGAAACTGGAGCACCCAGAAACCCATACAAATGCAGGCAGGACATACAGACTCTGCACAAAAGGCACCCCAGCCGAGAATCGAACTGGAGAACTGCTTGCTGTGAGGCAACAATGCTACCACTGCACTACTGCACCATCCTTTTCTTTTCTTTAACAATATACTTAAGGAACTTATTTGGGATTTTATTCTTATTTATGTTTATCAGTAATATTTTGTTTTGTTATCATTAAATGTTAAACCAGATTTTCTTTGAAATAGTTCCATTACTAAAAAAGTTGCAGACATAGATTTATTATTATCACTCAATAAGATGTCATCTGCAAACAACTGAATTGTAGAAATTGAATTATTTGTTATTTTAATACCTTTATATCTGTATTTGATCTAACAAAATTAGCAAAAGGTTCCATAACTAGGGTAAAAAAGAGAGGTGAAAGAGGACATCCTTGTTTAGTTCCTTTTAATGCTTGTATAGAATTAGATGTGAAAGTACCTATTTCGGGGTCTATATTAAATCATCAAATGCTTAGAAAAGCAAATGATGATTTATCAACTCCATGTAAGTGAAAGCTTGCAAACTCGAACACTTAGAACAGTGACTTTCTTCCAAGGAAAAAAATTGCTGATCCAAAAAAAAAAAAAACAGCACTTAAAACATAACATAAAGTGGGACACACACACACACCCTACTTAAATATACCAACTCCAAGATCGCACTACAGTGACGAAAACAGCAAAGTAACAGACGCAGCCAAGTGATGTCTTTCCCTGGGAAAGAATTCACTTATATGCAGCTTCACCATTTTGCCTTTTCATCTTTTCAAGTTTGACCAAGACGCATTCTTTCGAATGCGTCTTCGGTCATCTAATAGGAACCCCCTATGATGACATATACAAAGCAATCTGTTTACAGAAGATTAGTAAGATGTGCAAAGTTAAAAGAAAACTTCTATTCTTCTAGAACTAGCAAAAGATATTTCCAGTTAACCAAGACAAAAGCATTATTTATATCAAGACTCATTAATGTTGTTTTCATTTGTGTTATTTGCATAGTCGATTATTGTAATTACTTTTTTAATATCATCATAGGTGTTTCTATTTAAAATAAACCCAGTTTGATCTTCATCAGTCATAGAAGGTAGAATATGTTTTAGTTTATCAGCATGAATTGCCATGAATAGATTATAGTCTACATTTAGAAGTGAAATGGGTCTGCATGAAGAGCATTGAGTAAGATCCTTGTTGGCTTTTAAAACTGAAGAGATAATGGTATATTCCCATGAAGGAGGAACTTTAGTTAAATCCTTAACTATAGAAAAAACCTTAAGTAATATGTGTAGGGTTTCTTTAGGTAACAGCTTGTAAAGTCCAGATATACTTCCATCATTACCTGGTGCTTTATTAGACTTCAATTTAGAAATTTGGGTTTGAAGTTCAGGCATAGAAATCGGTTTGTCAATTAATTTTATTTGGTCATTTGATAGTCTAGTTTTTATATTTTTCTAATAAGTGTTTTGATTGTTTCCTCTGAATCTATTAGTACATTATTTTAATTAATTTCATTGTTATAATCTCTGAATTCCTTTAGAATATTTTCTATTTCTATTACTTTTCTTTTCTTTCTATGTCATTAGATTTCTTTTATGTGACTGGATTTACTGAGTAATTTTGTTTTGGTGGCTAGATTGTGCATAGACTTTGGATTGATAGAAAAGTTAATTATTATCTTAAACTTCTCAAGATTGATTTTGGTTTTATGATTTAAAATGTCCAAGTATTTGCAATTTAGCTTATTGATCTCTTCTATGTTATTTTTATTATTCTGGTTTTCTAACTTCAACGTATCATGCTTTCCCTCTATTTCATGTAATTCTTTGCCCCATTGTTTTTTTTTTAAATTTGATAGCCAATTAGTAATTCTGCCAAACATATATGCCTTTAGAGTATCGCATATATAGATTTCTAAAGTATCCATTGTATTGTTAATTTCTATAAAGGAAGGAATTTATTTAAGAAAATAGTCTTTAAACTCTTATAAACCTGTTACATATGCTGGTATTCTTTTTATTTTAACATTATTATTAGATTTGGGGCACAAGGAAAATAATTTTCTTGGGTGGCAAAAACCAGGGTACATTTTTGGCTAGGCTTGTATAGGTCCTAGGGCCAATAGCCTAGTACCTACCTATGAACCTACGAACCTATGAACATAAGGAAATCCATGCTTTATAAGCCAAATTTCTATATATAAAATTTCTAAAAGTATTTAATATAGTCAGAATGAAGTAAGAATCACTTCTTTGGTGACTTTTGACCATAGTGTAATCATTTAATAACTAAAAATAAACTGTTATTTAATATAATATAATATAATATAATATAATATAATATAATATAATATAATATAATATAATATAATATAATATAATATAATATAATATAATATAATATCATTGTTAGTATATCTATTATTGTTAGAATATCTATTACAGTTAGAATACATAAAAAGGTTTCCTAAAAGTTCTTTCCATCTAGCAGTATAAGTGTTGTTGATCCAAAGACATATTGTTTCATAACTGATGATAATAGGTTCATAGGTTCATAGGTTCATACTAGGCTATCTGCCCTAGGGCATTTACAAGCCTAGCCCATAGTTTTGTGGCTTACGCCACCCCTTTAGTATGGGGAACTATACCCATTATTTTGCTGTGCCTCTGTTGAGCAGTGACACTGAGGTAATCCCTGGGGTATATCTGCGATCTCCCATCCATTGGTCAAGATTTCTCTTGAACAAGGCCAGCGAGGTGCTCTGCCTCACATATGCCGGGATTTTATTCCACAGCATAGGGAGTCTTTGGGTGATGAATCTATCCCTCCAGCGTCCTATTAATAGCCGTGTCGAGGTTTAAGTCTCCGCCCTTGTGGCTCTGCCGGATCTAGATTTTTGAGGTGAAGCATATTCATCAAATCTGGGTTTGACATGGCCTTGTATGTTAGGCAAAGGTCACCTCTGAGCAATGATGGCGACTGAATAGAGCTGGTGTTCTTTCAGTCGGGCAGCATAGGACAGATGTTTGAGACCCTTTATCCTTTTGGTGAGGAACTTTTGTGGCCTCTCCAGCTGCTGCAAGTGTCGGGTCAGATACATTCGAATGGGGCATTGTGCTCAATCATTGGTCTGATGAGTGATGAGTATAGGAGACTATGACCTCCTTGATCTAGATGAGAATCCCTTCATGATAAGGTGGGCAATGTAGAAGGTCTTCCTAACTACTTTAGCTACATGGGTGTCGAATGACAGACTACTATCAACCTGGGTCCCCAGGTCCTGATAACTTCTTCTGTACTCAGTGGATTGCCACCTATTTGGTAGCTAGGGGTAACCTTGTTTTTCCCGAAGGGTATGACTATGCATTTTGGCATTTAACTTTAGGCCATGGCTCTGGCACCAGTTATCCGTTTCTGTGAGACCCTTCTGAAGGATATCTGTGTCAGATGTGTTTTCTACTATGGCCCAGTTTGCAGTCATCTGCAAACTTTGTCAGCCATAACCCTCCTGTGTTTGCTTGTACTTGGAAAAGTAGATGCCAAACAAGAGTGGGCCCAGGACTGAGCCCTGTGGTACACCACTTGTGACAGGCTTTGAGTCTGACATGGCGCCAGCAACTCTGACCCTGTGGGTTCTGTCACTCAGCCAGTTTGCAACCCATCTTGTGATGTATGGGTTAACATTTAAGCTGATGAGTTTTCAATGATACCCGAGTGGGGTATTGTATCAAAGGCCCAGCCAGATCGCGGTAGGCTGTATGGACTGCCTTTCCCTCATCAATGGCTTTGGTGACTGTTTGAAAAAGTCAACCAAGTTTAGAAGGCATGATCTGCCTTTGACAAAGCCAAACTGGGATGGATCCAAAGTCTGCAAATTCCCTATGTCTTTATTTATGAGGTCCATTATGATCCTCTCCATGGCTTTGCAGATAAGGCTTGTCAAGCTAATGGGCGGTAATTTCCAGGGTCGGTGGAGGCACCGCCTTTGTGAAGTGGGACCACAGTTGCAGTGCGCCACTCCTGGAGTGCGTATCCAGAGGTAAGACTATGATTAAACAGCTGTCCTAGCTGTGGGTTTAATTCCTCGTTGAGTTCGTGGAGCACACAGCCGGGGACACCATCAGGTCCCATGGATGCTGTGTTTTTGCTGGAGAGCAGTTCTCACTTGGGCGTTGGAGATGTTTGGGGGCTGCAATCGCTTGGTATAGATATCTCTCCTTTGGGGGAGGGGAGAAGTTTGCACTGAACCTGTCAGCCAGTATGTTGGCAATGTCTGTAGGATCAGTAATCTTCACATCATTTTGAACTAGTTCTGAGCATATCTGGGAGTTTCCTCCCAGGTTTCTAACATAGCTAAAGAAGGCCTTATGATTGTCTTTTGAGTCTTTAGCTATTTTTCTCTCAAAATTTGCTTTGGATGATTTTATGAGAGCTGGATGATTTTATGAGATAATATAATTCTATGCCTGGTAGTCCTATTCCCCCTACATCCCAGTGTCTTATATGATGATTTAATGCAATTCTTGGCTTCTCAGGGAACCTAAGAAATTTCAAAATTAAAGTGTTAAAATCTTTAATACAGGTTATCATAGGAGGTAATGTTAATGACTGAATAATGTGTAGGATTTTTGGCAAGACAGTTATTTTGATGATAAAGAGTCTTTCTTCCATTGTAAACACAATATTATTCCATTTGTCCATTATATTCTTTATCTTATTTACACAATTAGTATAATTTACTACATATTTAATATTATGCATTATGGTTATTCCCAATGTGTTTTATTTTATTTATTTAACGTTTGTTAACTGGGAAAGTCCAACTTGGAATGAACCCAATTTTCAGCGAACACCTGGGGAGAAATGCTCCAGACACATGTCTGTGTAACATGGGAGGAAACTGGAGCACCCAGAAACCCATACAAATGCAGGCAGGACATACAGACTCTGCACCAAAGGCACCCCGGCCAAGAATCGAACTGGAGAACTGCTTGCTGTGAGGCAACAATGCTACCACTGCACCACTGCACCATCCTTTTCTTTTCTTTAACAATATACTTAAGGAACTTATTTGGGATTTTATTCTTATTTATGTTTATCAGTAATATTTTTGTTTTGTTATCATTAAATGTTAAACCAGATTTTCTTTGAAATAGTTCCATTACTAAAAAAGTTGCAGACATAGATTTATTATTATCACTCAATAAGATGTAATCTGCAAACAACTGAATTGTAGAAATTGAATTATTTGTTATTTTAATACCTTTATATCTGTATTTGATCTAACAAAATTAGCAAAAGGTTCCATAACTAGGGTAAAAAAGAGAGGTGAAAGAGGACATCCTTGTTTAGTTCCTTTTAATACTTTTATAGAATTAGATGTGAAAGTACCTATTTCGGGGTCTATATTAAATCATCAAATGCTTAGAAAAGCAATTGATGATTTATCGACCCCATGTAAGTGAAAGCATGCAAACTCGAACGCTTAGAACAGCGATTTTCTTCCAAGGAAAAAAATTGCTGATGAAAAAAAAAATCGGCACTATATTACCTTTGTCCTAGAACAGAGGTTTGTTTATCCTTCCCAGTGGTTGGCATTCATAACCACATCCAACTAGTGAACTTTACAATATAACATTCTTTTGATTTCGGATTGTTGATTTGCTTATTCTGGGTGGATTTTTTCTTGTGCCCTTTTTGGCCAATCAGGGTAATTGTTTTTTTACTCCTTTTTTCCTATCAGCCACTTTCACATTTCTTTGTGACTCAAATGGGGTTTATTTAAGATAATCAAGTTTAAGTATAAGGGATTTATTTACCAGCACCCTTGACAGTCTGCTCAGGAGATGTCACATAGCTTCTATTTTTTGGCATCTTCACATCACAGTTGACTAATAGAGTTCTTGAAGTGACTGAAACAAATTAGCAACTTATGGTCGTGGATCTTAACAAGCTGTTTCAGGCTTTTGTACAGACAAGGATGATATTCATGTATTTGGAATTAAACCTATAGAAGGGCTCAAAGGAGAACAGCCAGATTGATCCACTTGACGGTTGTAATTTGCTATTCACACAGCTTGGCAAGAAGGTAAAAACTTTACATACTAACATTTGGCATTTAAAGCTTTTTAAAGCTTATCAAAATCAAAATATCACCCCGAGGGGTTTAAGGACCAAACTGCAGCCATTAGTCAGCAAGCCTGATGATATATTATTAAGGGATTGGAACCTGGCACAGCAACAGGCGTCCATGTCTTTTGTTAACATTCTAACATCTTACTATGAAAGAACAATTGAGGTCAACATTTGTGATCTTCAAAAAATATGTGAGGAATTGAAAAAAATATGAAGAACAAACAAACTTTAAGGACAATCTGAGCAGACTCTCAAAGGAACTGACTAGCTTTGAAAATTATTTGAAAGATAAGAAGCTATACAAGTTTTCCAGAGACATGGAGGACTATGAAAGGGGTAGGCCGTTTGAGTCACAGAGAAGTGTTAGGTGTGCAGATGGAACAAAAAATACCACTGAGATACGTAAAAAAAGACCAAGATCCATATTGAAAAAAGACAGACCACTTACTACAACCTCGGGGGAGGAATCCTCCACTACTGACACCGAATCCATATACATTAGTGATTCCCCTGATTCCAAGAGGGGCCAGGGTCCAGAATACCCTTTAGGGGTTGGAGGCACAGGGGGGATGCAAACATAGGGATAAAAATCATAGAGGATAATTTTCAATCAATAGTGAAATAAATCTGGAATGCTCAAATGTGCATAATATTTCAAAACATGTTTTATCATCTGAAGAGGAATCATTGTTGAGTAAAGGTCTTGGTTTTATCCCGGGTTTTTTTTGAATGAAAGCATTTTTGTTTCTGATATATTATCTTTTTGTAGAAAGATTAATCTAATTTTTTTTTCGGCCAACAGGATTATTCTCAGAGATCTATTGATTTTATATTCTACAAATCTAATTTCAGTCCACCCATGGACAAACATGTTGCCATTTTCCAGCAGGCAGTGATTAAAGATTTGCATTACCATTTAGGCTCCTTAAATATCATTAGACATAATTTGACAAAGGCAGAACAAAAAGCTCTCATGGATCTTAGGGCTAACACTGATATTTCAATTCTACCAGCAGACAAGGGTGGGGTGGTGGTGGTCATGGACTCCAGTTATTACTGGGCCAAGGGAAGTAAACACCTGTATAACCCTCAGCATTATATGAACATGCCCACTGACCCCACTCCAAACTTTAAAAAATAAATTGACAATTTTTTTGCAGGAAGCTGTTGAGGAGGGAATTATCAGTGTTAAAACCAGACAACAACTAATGGTCAATGATCCAGGTAAACAATATCTATACCTATTGCCTAAAATTCACAAATCTTTGAATATGCCACTGGCTAGGCCTATTGTTTTGGGCATAGGCTCCCTCATGGAACAATTGTCAGCATTCTTGAATAAATATTTGAAACCGCTTTTGCAATATGTTAGAGCCAGGTTAAAGGATATGACTGAATTTTTACAAATTGTATCTGAGTCTCAATTGGAACCTCATTGGTTGATGTGCACCCTGGATGTTAAGTCACTCTATACCAGCATTCCACACTGGGCTGGACTAACAGCATTAGAATTTTGGCTAAATAAGACTAACAGTTATAGTCCAGGCTTCAACACATTGTTTATTTGTATGGCCGAGCATATCCTTACTAAAAACGTCTTCTATTTTCAACATGAGTGCTATTGGCAAATTCAAGGCACAGCAATGGGGGCATCTTTTGCCCCAATATATGCTGATTTATATATGAGATATGTGGAGGAGCACATCATATATAATGAACTACATAATCTGTATTTGCCAGAGATAGACATATGAAGACAATGTTTGGATAACTGTTGGCTTATATGGAAAGGAGGCAGTGAATATCTGGAGGAATTCATTGAATATCTCAATGGAAACAAATGGGGGGCTGAAATTACAGTCATCACATAAATGAGATTCACTTTTTGGATGTTCATTTACAATGGCAAGCAGACGACACGCTACGAACCACAGTTTACCGAAAATATCTACAATACAACAGCATGTTGCATGCCACCAGTCTCCACCCCAAACATACCATTAATAACATTCCAAAATCCCAGTTTTTGAGTTTGAAGAGAATTTGCTCTTCACAGCAGGATCTTACGCAATCCCATCATGATTTAGCTAACAGATTTTTAGCTAGGGGATATGGCAAACAGAATTTTAACTCGGCCATGCAATGGGCTAAAAACCAATCCAGGAACACTTTATTACAATATAAACATCAACCCAGGAAGGATAACAAGGGCACCTTGAGAATGGTCACCACATCTGGTAGAAATACAACACATCTTGTCGATGTCATTGACAAACATTGGAACATTTTGAAGACCAATGAACAATTGGATGATCTTTTGGGGGACAAAGGCCTTTTTTCTTATAGGTGGGGCAAACCTTTGGGTTCCCATTTTTCTCACTATAAAAAAATCATGCATCACGATGCGATTTATCATCAAGCAACACTAACAGGGGAGAAATTGATTGGTTCTTACCCATGCAGACATTGCACTTTCTGCAAACATGTTTTCAAAACAAAAACCTTTACCAGCAAAAACACGGGACAGGTGTACAACATTAACTGTTTTGCCAACTGTGGAACAGATTGGGTTATATATTTAGCCACTTGCACTTGTCAAGCTTTCTATGTGGGTCAAACTTCTAGACAATTTAGATTTCGAATGTCAGAACATTTAGGGGACATTAGGAATGACAGTGCCACCAATGCTCTTTATAGACATTCACTGATTCATCATACAGCGAAATACAAAATATCAGGCAATAGATCCTTCAAAACAAGGTGGCATAAACTATATTAAACATGAAGGAAAGGAAATGGATTGTAAAATTGGGTGGTTTATTCCCACCTGGATTAAATGATAAATTAGAATACTTTCCCTTCCTATCATGAGTTGGATACCATTGGGTATGATTTAGTACTCTGTGGTGGATATCAAGAGTACAACAGTTCTTAAAATAGAAAAACAAAAAACAGAATATTAAAATATCAAGGAAAAGCATAAAGGGGAATAAAACAGTAATTCCACATTGATTTTTATTGTGTACTGCATTGTCTTTTGTGCCTATTATTTGGTATCAAGAAAATTTTGTTTGGACAGGAAATGATGTCATGGATACCTAATTAGATTAAGTATATATTGCAGGGTTATTACTGCTATTTGAGATGTACCACTGATGAAAGCTTTATGCTGAAACTGGTCTGGTTCTTATAATAAATCTTCGTGCTTCCAAGGTGCTGGCTTTCTTTTTTCATGTTTGCCATATGTTGTGAACTAGATAGTATAGTGTATCTCATAGTGTTAAGTCTATTTATATCTTCTGCCAATAAGTGCATTTCCTGTAAAAAGATAACCGGAGAATTAAAAAGCTTCAGATGTCTATTTAAGTTACCTCTCTTGCTTCTATTGTTTAATCCATTAACACTTATAGAAATGCAGTTAATAAATATTATTTGCCCCATTGATAAGAAGCCTATACTTATTTCTCATAGGTAATGTTGCTCTGTTTATAAAGAACTGCTTATTAATGCTCATACAAATAGTAAATTCTGAGAGTAGATCTAGGAACAAAATCATTGCATTTGTGGGCTCTCGTACAAAAGGCAATAAGTAAGATTGTCATAAAACATTTACTTCTAAAACCCCTCCTCTCCCTCATGGAGTCTAACACTCCAAGCTTAAATAGTCTAACCATCCAAGCAAACCAAGTCATCCAATATTCTGACAAAGGTGTGCACTCTTGACAGCCACAAGGTAAACATTCAGAATTTCAATTCACCACAGTTTTATTTTCTTTAGTTAGATAGTCAGGGATAGCAAGCAAGGATGTCAGCAGAAGATTTTAGCAAGCTGACAAAGATCCACTTGGCTAAGGATTGTGAAGCCAGAGGATTGGTGCATGCCAACCTGACCAAGGAAAAAATGATTTCAGCCTTGGTTGCAGCCACAGCTCAGACCAGCCATTTAGAGGTATCTAGTTTGGTGCTGGTGATGTGCAGCCTGCCAAGATGGGACAGTCCACATTTTCTTCAGCGGATCTGAGAAGCCATCTGGAGTTAAGGAAATTGGAACTGGAGGCCAAACATCTTGAAGTGGAATAAGCAGAGAGACTGCACCTGGAAGCCCAAGGTCTGAGGCTGAGGAAAGGGAGAAGCAGCACCGATATGAGCTGGAGGCTGTCGAGAAATAGCATCAACGTGAACTGGAAGCCAAATGAGTGGAGGCTAGATGTTTTGAACTGGAATCAGCAGAAAGACTGTGCCTTGAAGACCAAAACCATGAATTGGAGGTCAGGTGTTTAGAAGCCAAGGACAATGAGAGACAGCGTCTTCATGAAATAGAGCTTCAAACCCTTCAAGTGGGCCATGGAGATAAAGGAGAATGGAATAACCTGACCCCAGAAGCCGTACAGGTCAGTAAATGTTTTCTTCAGTACAGAGATGGGGATGACTTTGATAGTTTTATTCATATCTCTGAGAGGGTATGTAGACAATATGATGTTGACAGCGAGCTCTGGGTTCGGTTCCTGACTCCCTTACTCCATGGTAAAGCTGTTCAGGCTGTAGCAAAGTTAAATGATGTAGATTGTTTGAATTATGACAAAGTGAAATGTTGCTTGCTTGACTGTTTCAAACTTACACCTGAAGCTAATAGAAATAAGTTTTGTGAAAACAGGCGCAAGGTAGATGAAAGTGTACATGATTATATTGCTGACTTAAGTACTTATTTTCACTGATCGGTGAGTGGGTGTCAGATCACTACTTTTGAGGGACTGGCAGACCTTTTTGTGAGAGAACAAGCCATCAGTTATTCTGCCTGATGACATGAGAGTCCTGTTAGCAGACTGTGAGTGCAACTCTGCAGAGGAGTTGGGGAGAAAAGAGGATCTGTACTTGGCAAGCAGAGCACCCCTGCATAGGAGAGGGGTACCAAGTCCTGTACATGGACAAAAGGGAACCCATGGGGGCAGTCTAAACCACTCCAACAGAGTACACCACTGACATCAGAAACTACTAATCCAAGTGCATGGTTAGGTATTAGATGTTTCAAGTGTAACTAGAGGGGACACATAGCAGTCAAATGTTCATCGAGGCAAGGTGAAGAAAAATAGGTAAGGGAGCCAGCAAGTGGTGATGACAAACTGCCAGTGGTAAGTTGTTTAGAAACAACTGGGGTGCCAAATTATCACCAACATTTATATCCTATCGTAGTAGATGATGAACAGGTAACTGCTAAGAGGGACACAGCTTTTGATATAACCATTGTGAGGCCTGCAGTGGTTAGAGAAGAGCAGCACTTGCTTGGGCAGCCCACTCCCATCAGAGCATTGGGAGGGACCCCATTCTAAATGCCTTTGGCTAGGGTTCATCTTGACTGGGAGGGTGGAAGAGGAAGCAAATAAGTAGGTGTGTTTGAGGTTATTCCTGCAGATGTCCTGCTAGGGAATGCCTTTGATGATGCAGGACCTTGTGTGCATGCAGTGACATGCAGTCAGGTTTGGAGACAGGCATGTAAGTCCAATAGTCTGGGAGAGACCCAGAAAGATCTCATACCTGAATCTAGGACTGGTGTGGTGGCTGCTTCAGAGAAGGTACTGTCTGGTAGTAGCAAGTCTGAATGTGAGCCACAGCTGCTGGTGAGTACTGATGTTCCCTTGGACATGATGACTGCAAGGATGGAAGTGAGTGGTGGTACCCAAAGTGACAGCGAGGCAAATATGTCAGAAGCGACTAGGCTTCCTGTGGAAGGGGAGCCGGGGAAGGTCATAAAGGTAGAGCTGAGACAGGCTCAACTTATGGGCCCTGTGTTACAAAGCTTGAGGGAGATGGCTAAGGAGGCACCTGAGGCTCAAGGATGAGGGGAGTATGTATACTGGAACAAAGGTTTGTTGTATAGAGAATGGACTCCTGCAGGTGGGCTAGAAGTTGAAATGATACGGCAGTTGGTAGGGCTTAGATCTTACCATCTGCCACTCTTAGCCATAGTACATGACATTCCTTTCTCAGGTCATATAGGCATAAGTTATACTAAGAGACATAATATGCAAAATTTCTATTGGCCTGGGATCGTGAAGGATGTGGTAGGATATTGTAGGACTTGTGAACAGTGCCAAAAATTTGGTAAAGCAGGCGACAAGGCTAAGGCTCTGTTAATGCCTTTGCCTGTTATCAAAGAGTTGTTTCAGAGAGTGGTCATGGATATTGTGTGACCCCTGAGTACTCCAAGTTCTACACAAAAGACATACATATTGGTAGTATTAGACTATGCTACCAGATATCAGGCAGTGGTTCTGCCATCTATCGAGGCAGAGAAGGTGGCAAATGCTTGGATAGAAATCTTCAGCAGAGTAGGTTTTCCACAGGAAATACTGACTGACTGAGGTACCAACTTCATGTCAGACCTGCTGATTTGTCTGTGGAAGCATTGTGGAGTGAAATATCTAAAGACTACCCCCTACCATACCCAGACTAATGGTCTTCTGGAGAGATTAAACTCTACATTGAAGTCTATGTTATAGGCATTTGCAGACCAGTTCAAAAGTGAGCGGGACAAGTATTTGCCCCATCTGTTATTTGTGTACAGGGAAGTACCACAGAAATCTGCAGGTTTTTCACCCTTTGAGTTGTTATATGAGCATAGAATGAGGGGGTCTTTAGATTTAATTTGAGACAAGTGGGAACATGAAAGTGAATGTCACAAAGAGTCAGTTGTGGCTTATGTTCTCAACGTTCGGACAAGACTTAAGGAGCTCATGAGTTTAGCTCAAGAGAACCTAGCAGTGGCTCAACAACAAAAGAAGGTGTGGTGTAACAGGAATGCTTGGGCCTGAGAGTATGTTGAGGACAGAAGGTGATGGTACTTGTTCCTGTTAGACATAACAAGTTACAAGTAGCTTGGGAGGGATCCTTTGAGGTGGTGAGGAAAATCAATGATGTGAACTACGTGGTAAACTTGGTAGGTAGGAGACAAGGGCAGAAAATGTACCATGTGAATATGACAAAGCCTTATCACGATAGGGAGGCCCTAGTATTGAGCATTCACGGTGAATGGCAGGAAGAGTCTGAAAGGGATATGGTAACTGATAACTGATCATTTGGGTGAGGCTAGGATTGACACCTCTGTGGAAGAGATCACCATATCACTGCAGTTAACTCCTAATCAAGTCTGGAAGATAAAAACAGTATTGCAAGTATTTGGGGATATGTTCACAGGGAGACCTGGGTGTACTGACTAGGTGCAGCACCATGTGGACAATGGATTTCAAAAACCTATTAAACAGGTTCATTATAGAGTACCTGAGAGAGTGAAGCAGACTCTGAAAGAAGAAATAAGGGAAATGCTAGAATTTGGGGTAATTCAAGAGTCTAACAGTCCTTGGGTTTCCCCAGTAGTGCTAGTGCCAAAGAAGGATGGTAGTGTGAGATTATTTGTAAACTACCGGAAATTAAACAGTTGCACAGAGTTGGATGCATACCCCATGCCAAGGACAGACAAAGTCCTAGAACAGCTGGGTGGGGCTAGGTATCTGACTACTATTGATTTGACTAAGGGGTACTGGCAGGTACCCTTGATTTCTGCTGCTACAGAAAGGTCAGCCTTTGTAACCCCTTGCACACTGTATGAATTTACTGGGATGCCTTTTGGAATGAAGACTGCTCAGTAACTCTCCAGAGGCTGGTAGACCATATCCTGGTAGGAGCAGGGGAATATGCTCTAGCATACTTGGATGACATTGCTATTTACAGTCACTCTCATGTAGGAACATCTCCAACATGTGAGTGAGGGCTTGGATAGATTAAGTAGGGCAGGATTAACCATTAAACACAGTAAGTCTCAAATGAGTATGGCAGATGTCAGTTCTAAGGACACAGAGGGGACACAGTGTGGGAAGTGGTAAAATTAGGCCAGAACCTGTCAAGGTGGAAACTATCCAAATGTGGCCAGTTCCTGTTACTAAGAAACAAGTGAGAACATTTACAGGGTCAGCAGGGTACTGTAGGAAATTTGTGCCCAATTATAGTACCATACCTACACTCCTTACTGACCAAACTAGGAAGAATAAACCGGACAAAATAGTGTGGATCCCAGACTGTGAACAGGCATGCCAAAAACTAAAAGAGATTTTGGGAGGACCCCCCCTGTGTTAGCCAGCCCAGAGTATAATAAAGAATTTATTGTACAGGTAGATGCTTCGAATATTGGGGTGGAGGCAGTGCTCAGCCATGTTTCTGAAGAAGGAGAAGAGCACCCAGTAGTTTATTTCAGTTGTAGACTCAAACCGAGAGAAGAATGTTATGCAGCTGTGGAGAAAGAGTGTTTGGTCATAGTGTGGGCATTGCAAAAGCTGAATCCTTATCTTTATGGGAGAAAATTCACTGTACTCACAGATCATAATCCTCTAACATTGCTTAATAGGTTAGTAAGCAGAATGCCAAGTTACTGAGGTGGAGTCTAAAATTGCAAGCATATTATATAACCATACAACATCACAGTGAGGTTAATAATGTCAATGAGGATGGATTGTCCAGTAGAGGAGTGGGTTAATATTGCCAGGTAGACAGATTTTTCTCAAGTGTCAGTTTTCAAGGGTCACTTGAAAATCATGCTTGAGTCATATGGGGGGGTTGTGAAGAAACTGAAAACATTGTCATCTGTGTTATCATGTCTGGTAGGAGATTTGTGCATATTCTCAGATTAACTTGTATTGTATGTTAGCATGCCTAATTGTGAAAATGTAAATAAGTTTTAAATTGTTGAATACTTCCCTGTTTAAACAGAATGTTTAAAGAATCTGTCACTGCTCTGATACATTTCTAACTGTGCATATTTGAGAGAGACACTCTAAAGTACAAAGTTTGGAGAATCAGCTGAACAATGAGTGATGCCATTAGAATGTTCCTGCTTGCTAAGAGATTATTTAAACAGCTGATTGATAGAACATTTTTTTAAATAGCTGACTGTTATATTTTGAAATTAGACAGTTGAGACTGCAGTTTGTCAAGTATTGAGCAGTTTGTTAAGTACTGAGCAGTTTGTCACATGCTGGGCAGTCAGTGGGCACCAAGAAAAAGAACTAAAAAAAACAAAAACGGTAAGCTTGTTTTGGCCTTGCTATTCTGTCTTAGAGTAGATCAGATACAGTATTCTTTTGTTAAATCAAAAAGCATAGTTATTACGATAGAGTTTTTTTCTATAATAATGGACTCCTATCCTGCAATTTGATTTTACATTTCTGGCGATTTAATCCTGGTGGTAACTGAGAGTTATTGATTTACAGTCTAGTAATAATTTTTACTTATTATTAAATGCTTTTCATTACTTTACATTGTGGCTGGAAACCAATGTTTTTCTTCAGAGATTAGAGAGGATGTACCTGTTTGATACTCCCCAGGCTACTTTGAAGGCCTGGCTGTTCTGGTCATAGCTATCATTTATTCTGATAATTAATTTTCATAACTGGACACCCCTTTAGAAGGGCATGAAGACCCTTTGATTAGTGGCAGCATTACTGTATTATTTTGGGAAACAGACACAACTGGAAATCTGTGCAGGCTTTCCCAGAAGTGTTTGGATGTGTGAGATTTAAATTTACTTTGAGGGTGAGTGTATCAGAGGTCTTAAACTGGGACACTTTGCTCAGAAGTGTGTAATAAGAAGGGTTTCTATCATGAAATCAAACATTAAGAATGCCGAATACTGGAAGGTCGAACTTGGTAGTTCGAAAGTTGAGAATGTCGAAGCCGCGGAAACCTGAATTTTTTCCCAGGGAAAGAATTCAGTTGGCCGTTTCTGCAGCTTCGACATTTTCGGACTGGGTCAAGTTAAGTGCATGGATGGGTAGTGACGGACGTTTGGGTTAGGGAGCGGATCAGGTAAGTGTGTGATAGTGACGGACTTTAAGTGTGCAGTAGTGATGGACTTTAGGGTTTGGGCTGGGTTAAGGATAGTGCATAGATAGTGGTGTATGTTAGGTTTAGTGTAGGTTTTGAAGGTGTTTGGTGTGATTGTGTTATGCGTGTGTTTTTTGAACAGCAAATTTTTTCCCTGGAAAAGAAAGCACCCCTGCACTACTAGGCTATAACTCATTCCACACCTTTCAGCCCCAGAACTTGGATCGAAGCTCCAAAGGTGGTGGTGTTTCCATATTCATAAAGGATGTGCACACCTCCAGACTGGTAGCCCAACATAACGCATCAGAGATACTTCAGGTGCAGCTAACATTGGGTAAGACAGTGATTCAGGTCATAGCCTGCTATAGGGGTCCAGGGAAGTAAATACTGTGGGAAAAAATAGCCAGGGAATTGTAATGGCTAGGCTTGTATAGGCCCTAGGGCCGATAGCCTAATACCAACCTATGACCCTATAGGTCCCCAACCATGTCCCAAGACTCACATTCCACGTTCCTAAGCACCCTAGATAATATTAGGGTCCAACCTAATACTCTCTTACTAGGTGACTTCAACTACCTCTCCATTAACTGGAAAAACTACTCATGTACCAATACATTTGCCCAATGTCTCCTGGAGTTCATTAATTCCAATGCCCTGGACCAGCTCGTTCATACCCCCCACTAGAGGTAGCAATATCCTTGACCTGGTCATTACTAACATGGGCAACTGTTGCTCTACACCAATAGTCAGCTCCTCTCTGGTTAGATCTGACCAGAAAATAATCACCTTGGAAATCCACATCCCTCCTAACCCCCCCCCCCCCCGCCACACAAAGGTAACCACCATGAAAAACTTTTCCAAAGCTAACTTTGGGCTCCTAAAAACAGAGGTGGATAACTTCACGGCACCCATGCAAATGAAGAATAGTCGTGTTACCGCCGAATCATACATCAATGCACTGTACGAACATGTACATAAATGCATGGATCTTGCCATGCCAAATAGAACCAAGATGTTCTCCTCCAAAATAAAGAAGTCAATCTGGTGGTTCCCTGACATAAACAAACTCTACAACAGAAGGACGAATGATGCGTAATAAGGTGAAATCTCAAGACTGGCAAAACTCCCTTATCAGCCTCAACAAAAAGTTGAGATCCCGCAGCAAATCCTCTAAAGTTAGCTATGAAAACAGAATTGCAGTAGATAGTAAAGACAACCACAAGGCCATCTATAGTTATGTAAAGAATTTCCATGGCAATACCCAGATTTGCTCTGAACTACAGCACAATGGTACCTCCTATACCAAGCTAACAGATATTGCCAGTAAACTGGCCGACAGATTCAGTGCCAACTTTACCCCCCCCTCCAAAGGACCAATCACAATACCAGTAGTTTGCCAGGCACCCAGTATTACTGCTGCTCAGGTTAAAACAGCACTGTCCAAGGACAAGAATACAGCTTCTATGGGACCTGACAATATCTCTGGCTGTATTCTACATGAACTACAGAGTGAAATGGCACCTCACCTATGTGCTCTATTCAATCACAGCTTCACCTCAAGCTTTGTCCCCACCGAATGGTCCACTGCTACAATCATCCCTCTCCACAAAGGAGGAGTGACTAAAGACCCTAGGAACTATCGCCCCCATTAGCCTGACGAGTCTGATATGCAAAGCTATGGAATGCATCATCATGGACCTAATAAACAAGGATATAGGGAATCTCCAAACTCTGGATCCCACACAGTTTGGTTTTGTGAAGGGTAGATCATGCCTGCTCAACTTGGTCGACTTCTTTGAGTCAGTCACCAGAGCTGTGGATGAAGGCAAGGTGGTTCATACAGCTACCGTGATCTGGCCAAGGCTTTTGATACCATTCCCCACTCAGGAATCATAGAAAAACTCACTAAGCTAGGCATCAACCCCTATATCACTAGGTGGGTTGCAAACTGGCTCACAGATAGAACCCACAGTGCGAAAGAAGCTGACTCCAAGTTAGACTGCTGACTAGACATGAGTGGAGTCCCACAGGGTTTAGTCCTGGGTCCTCTCCTGTTTGGTATTTACTTCTCTAAAGTCCAGGCCAACATGAGGGACTCTGGCTGACAAAGTTTGCAGATAATTGCAAGTTGGAAGCTATTATTAACACCCCAAGTAATGTTGACATCCTACAGAATGGCCTCACTGAGACCAACGACTGGTGTCAGAACCATGGCCTTAAGCTCAATGCCAAAAAATGTGTCGTCATCCCCTTTGGGAAAAACCCAGTTCCCATGAATTACCACATTGATGGTAGTCCACTGAACACAGAAGGTGTTATAAGAGATCTGGGAACACAGGTTGACAGCAACCTCTCTTTTGATCACCACATTGCCACTGTGGACAGAAGGTCCTTCTATGTGGCACATCTCATTACTAAGGGTTTTGCATCCAGGAAGAAAGAGGTCATTGCCTCCCTCTACTCTTCCCTCATTAGGCCAATCATCGAGTACAATGCCCCATTTGGCATGTACCTCTCTAGACACCTGCAACAACTTGAGAGGCCACAAAAGTACCTCACAAAGAGGATCTTAGGCCTTAAACACTTGTCCCATATGGACAGACTCAAAAAACTACAACTATTATCTGTCTCATATCGCCTACTTAGAGGCGATCTCTGCTTGATTTACAAAGCCATGTCTGACCCAGCTCTGTTAGAAATGCTACAGCTAAAGAAATCCCAGTCCCTCTGCACCACACACTCCAGAGACATCAACCTCATTATCATAATCAACAGAACGTGCTAGAGGGACAGGTTCATAACCCAGAGACTGCTCATGCTATGTAATAGACTTCCCATACATGTCAAGCAGAGCACCTTACTGGCTCTCTTCAAGAGAAATCTTGATGAGTGGATGGGAAATAGAAAATTCACCCCAGGGATAACTCTAGTGGCTCTACTCAACAGAGGCACTGGGAACTAAGGTCGGGTGGCAGTATGCCAGGGCAATCCTTTGGCTAGGCTTGTAAAGGCCCCAGAGTCATTAGCCTAGTACACCCCTATGAACCTATGTGCACTCCCATGAGTCAGTCTTCTATTATCAGTGATGCAGAAAAAACAATTAGAAATTCTATATAAATAGTTGTCTGTGTGCATCTTTCCCTTTTTAATTACTCATGCATTTTCTCAGTCATACCTGGAAAAAGCATGCTGATACAGTTGACAGTATTACAATCTATTATTATATAGTAATTATATTTGTTTTTATTTCTTTTTTTTTTGTATTATCACACAAGCACTCAGTAGTCCCAGTTTCTTTGTAAAATGAAGAGGAAGCCTTTAAATACAAGATCATGCTACAATCTTTTGACATTTCACCCCAGGACAGCAACATACATATTTTCCTTTGAGAAGTAAATTGTACAACTGTCTTAAAGCCTTCAAAATGCATGACATATCACACGACTTTGGCGGGAAACCAAATTGAGCTTCGACTATTTCTAAAAAAAGAACAGTCACCAGAAACAGCAACTGTAAATGCACAAGCTCATATAGCTCAGATTAGCTTCTCTGAGAATCACGGATTCCATTTAAAATATTGTACCACTGCATTTTTATAGCTTATAACATACAATACAATCAAACAAGCATATAAAAAATGAACAAAAACCACCTGGCTCCGTGGTAGGATGAAACAACAGTCTTTATTAGTTATAAAAAAGTTTGCTCAAGGTAACCCAAAAGGTTTTACGTCACAGTAAGCCACCTTAAAACTTGGTACTTCCTTATTGTACTGGTAGTACAGGTGAACCAATACCAAACGTTTCAAGTGTGTTTTTAAAAAGCTTATATAAAACTAGCTGGTGTGTTTACACACTGTGTATAAATCCATCAAGTCAAAGCACACTTGGCCACGAAAAAACCTTTTCTTAAAAACAGCTGTACACATGTAAAAGCCAAACAATATAAAAAGCTGGTGTATTTAAATAGTTCAGTACCTTTTCCTTGAGTAGTGCCAAGTTGAAGCACAGTTCCAGGTGTAAACTGTCAGCACACTGCCATGAAAGTTCCAATGGAGTGACTGAAAAAGCATCCACATTGAGTCAAACAGTCAAAATAGCCACATGGTAACAAATTCAAAAAGGCAAGTTGCTTTTAAGAAGTTAGTCCAGCAAAGGTGCTTCTTTAAGTTGTAGAACTTCTTTCACGTTGTAACAACCAACAGGTAGATGAAACCAAACAGAAAAAAGTACTTGTACACTTGAAGCTCTTCCAGCAAAAATGCTGGTGAAAAGAAAAGTCTATTTCTTACCCCAAGTGTAAACTGTCAGCACACTGCCATGAAAGTTCCAATGGAGTGACTGAAAAAGCATCCACATTAAGTCAAACAGTCAAACCAGCCACATGGTAGCAAATTCAAAGAGGCAAGTTGCTTTTCAAAAGTTAGCCCAGAAGAAGTGCTTCTTTAAATTGTAGAACTTCTTTCACGTTGTAGAAACCAACAAGTAGATGAAACCAAACAGAAGAAAGTACTTTTTTTTGAATTTGCTACCATGTGGCTGGTTTGACTGCTTGACTTAATGTGGATGCTTTTTCAGTCACTCCATTGGAACTTTCATGGCAGTGTGCTGACAGTTTACACTTGGGGTAAGAAATAGACTTCTTTTCACCAGCGTTTTTGCTGGAAGAGCTTCAAGTGTACAAGTACTTTTTTCTGTTTGGTTTCATCTACCTGTTGGTTGTTACAATGTGAAAGAAGTTCTACAACTTAAAGAAGCACCTTTGCTGGACTAACTTCTTAAAAGCAACTTGCCTTTTTGAATTTGTTACCATGTGGCTATTTTGACTGTTTGGCTCAATGTGGATGCTTTTTCAGTCACTCCATTGGAACTTTCATGGCAGTGTGCTGACAGTTTACACCTGGAACTGTGCTTCAACTTGGCACTACTCAAGGAAAAGGTACTGAACTATTTAAATACACCGGCTTTTTATATTGTTTGGCTTTTACATGTGTACAGCTGTTTTTAAGAAAAGGTTTTTTCATGGCCAAGTGTGCTTTGACTTGATGGATTTATACACAGCGTGTAAACACACCAGCTAGTTTTATATAAGCTTTTTAAAAACACACTTGAAACGTTTGGTATTGGTTCACCTGTACTACCAGTACAATAAGGAAGTACCAAGTTTTTAAGGTGGCTTACTGTGACGTAAAACCTTTTGGTTTACCTTGAGCAAACTTTTTTATAACTAATAAAGACTGTTGTTTTATCCTACCACGGAGCCAGGTGGTTTTTGTTCATAGTTGGTGACGTTTATTGGTGGATTTCGAAGCATATAAAAAATGCTGAACCCAGTCCTCTCCCAGCCATTTTTCAGCTTCATCAACCAAAAGCAAATTAAAGAAAAAACACATTTGACCATAAAAATCAATCAAGGAAAGCCCACTTAACATAAATAAGGAAGACCCCCCCCCCCAAAAAAAAAAACAAAAGACTGCAAACACAATGGCAGTTTAAAACACTGGCATATTTCTCAAGTTTGCAAAGCAAGAAACCAGAACAAAGGCACAGACACAATGCAATTTCAGAGGCACAACAATTGGGACAATTCTAGAACCTAGAAACCCAGAACATCAACAGAATAACAAGTTTTGCACTATTGTGCAACTTCCAAAGTGTACAAAATCTGAAACTCAAATGTCTGTCACTACTTTCTGATTTAAATTCTCAAAGTTTTGCTATTAATTTACCAGCTATAATTTTATAAGCAATAGACCAAAAACATAAGGCAAAACCAAGACAATCTACAGAAATCTGAACAGAAGAGAGGTTTGAACTTTGGATAACAGATTTCAACATCCAGCAGCCACACACAAAAGGCACTTTCACATCCAGCCATTATAGCCAATCCCTGTACATACAACAGAAGCACAGGAATCATACTGCACCACTTTTGTAATGCTCCAAGCTCTAACAAGGCATCAGTAAACCAAAATCATCTACGGTAATCTCAACACTCATTCCCAAACATTACCACATTAGATATGACTCAACTATATGGAACGCACAATATTATTATCCATTATATTAATATGAAAACAACTTGTTTATAAGGAAAGGAAACACAGATGTTTATAAAGCAGTAATATAGTATCAGTAATGAGGACTAAGTAACATTATATTTATTAATCTGAAGTACATGTAAAATGAACATCATAGCATATTATCTAAAAGTTAAGTATAATGTAAAAAAATACTAATTACCTCATAGAAGTATGAATCCTTGTTTCCTTCCTTTTATTTAGAGTAAGTATTAAAATAAAAAAAGAAACTTTCTCACAGAAAACAAAGATAATACTTATGTTCTGATGATGAAAAGATAATACGGAAATAAAAATTAAAAAGTTATTTTATCTTTTAGTTTTATTTCCTTTTCATTAATTTTCCAACCATTTGTTTCAGCTTGTCTCTTCAAGGAAATGTTGTTCCAGTCCATTTCCTCAATTTGATCCAGTATTTTTGTTTTATTTCTTTGTTTTTAGAAGTGACATGGCAGAGTCTGTCTTCAAAGTATTTGATTTCATCAAAAAGAAATATTTTAAGTCTAGCAGGAAAAAGTAAATGAACTTTAATCTGTCTTTTTTAAGTTCTTCATTATTGGGGGAAAAACTTTTCCTTTTAGTCATCATAGCACAAGAATAATCATTGTCAAACCTTATTATACTATCTTCAATCTAAACAGGAAATTTGGACCAAGCAGTTTTAAGAATTAATTCCTTGTCTTGAGATGAAAAGAATATAATAATAACAGGGCTCGGTGGATGATTAATTTTCAATGAAGAAGCAAACAAAGACTAATGTGCTCTTTCAATTCCATATGACATAGCTTCAGATAAATTCAAATTCTTAGGCAACCAGGTTGTAAGAAAGTTAAGCATGATTTTTCCTTCTATTTTTTGAGGCAGACCAAAAATACGGATATTACTTCTAGATCTTTTTTCTAGGTCATCAATTTTATTTAAAGGGAACATATTCTGTCTTAATAAGAATTCAATATTATTTTCATCTTCAGATAGCCTACCTTCCATGTCATTTAAAGCATCTTCAATTCTGGATATTTGGGATATCTGGTGTTTTGGATCTTGTGTATTTGTTCCATCTGTTCTGAACATTTTTCTTTAACATTGTCAATTTTTATCCATCTTCTCCATTTTTAATGAAAGTTCTTGTATATTGGTAAAAACTGACTGGAGTTCATTTTTTAGAGATATATCTTGTGAATTAACCTTTGAGTGACTCATTTCAGGTTTTACAGATAAAAAACTTTCTGATAAATATTTGACAGGAAAAACGTAAAATATATAAACATCTTCCAGATAAAAATCCTTCAATGCAATTACATAAAATATTCCTTTCAAAAACTATTTAGGATATCTTAGAATATAATTTCCTGTCAGAAATATGAATAACGTAGCAGAGCAGTGAATCTATGCTTCTAGCCTGACAGCATCTTGCCCATGCCCCTATTGCTTGATTTCTTGATGCTGACTGGAGTTGATGGTGATTTTTTTGGGGGGTGCTTGGTTTGCTCAAATTGGGCCTTAGACTTTTGCAACTTGAGTTCTTTCTCCTAAGTGTCTCTTATGACTGAAGATCTGAGTATGTGATTAAACAATTATAAAGTAACATTTTAACCATGATGTGAGCTCCTTTTAGCAAATGTATCACATTGTAACCATTTGTTCCACCTTGTGAGATGTAGTGCAATGTCCATATTTTCAAGAATGAAAGCTGACTATGCCTACTGTTTTTTTTAATTCTTTTACTTGCTGGTGCTGCCAGTGCTATGGCAATATCAAGCCATACTAAACTGTCTGAAAATGGAGAGCCCTTACCTTAAGAATTTAAGGATATGCAGTTTTAATTATGTCAATCATTAAAGCAGCAATGTTTTTGTTTTTGTTTTGTTTTATTTATTGACATGTGTTTACCAGGAAAGTCCAGCTGGGCAATAATGTACCCATTTTCAGTGGAGACCCAGGGAGAAAATCTCCAATAACTATTACATAATCTATTAGAAAAAAACATATAATGAGAATAATGTACAATAAGGGTTACGCATTTACAGTGATATGATTGAATATATGTACAATAAATAGAATGTGGAGGTTAAGTAATAATAGAACACACACTTTTATGACATAAAGTTTATGAAATGTAGATGTATGCTGAAAAAAGAAAGGAATAAGGGTTACTGAGAAAGGAAGTGATATTGTGAAAAAAGAATGTGAAACTGGAAAGAAAGACACAGGAAATTGGGAGAGACATACAGGTGAACAGTGAGAAAAAGTACAGTAGATAGTAGGGATTAGTAGTACAAAGTGGAGAATAGAAGGATAAGGGTTAAGTGAGGTGTAAAAGATAAGGTAGATAAGTCCAAGTGAGAGGTACTGTTTTCAGTCAGGATTTCAGGAGCAGATCAGTGATTTAGACATGACTCTGATTGTAAAAGTTAGACTGTTCCAGTTGCAACAGTATATACTTTGACTAGCTGACTTGGAGGGTTTGTGAAAAGAGAGAAGTTGTTTATTCTGAGATCTAAGGGATCTTTAGGGTAGCTGGTTATGAAATAATGAGTTGAGGGCAGGGCAGGCTGTAGGTTTGTGGATAATTTTGTATTATAAGTTGAAGATTGGTGAGGCTTTGTGGGAGCTCCAGCCAATTGAGAGAGTGCAGAGTTTTACAGTGATGAGTATGTGTCCCATTAGTTACACATTTGGCAATTTTTATTATAATACATTTTGAGTTTTAATTTTAGTGTCTTTTGCATATTAGTGAGGACTGGAGCACAATACAATAGTGAGGGTAACTGGTAGGTGATAGCAGGGATATAGTTGTTGGATGGATTTAAAACGTGTTTATGCCTGTAGAGAATTTCAAGTTTCTGATTGTTTTCTTGATGTGTTTGGATATGAAGATCAAATTTAAGGTTTTCATCTATTGTGACACCTATTAGCTTGTGATAGCCATGCACTGGTTCAGTAATCAAGGAGCCTCAATCCTCACCACTAACACCAGTAAGGGGCATCCACACTGGGAAGGATAACAAGTATACACACAGTAAAGTACAGTTTCCCTTAAGAGCACACAGAGATCACAGTTAGTCTGAGGCTGGTTTCTCCCTTTCTCTCCAGATCCACAGTAAGACTCCCCACTGGCACAGCTATAGGGTACAGATCTCAAACAAGTAGTCAAGCCAAAACCTCCACTGCCCTCTCTGTCCAACCAGTGTTTCATGTCCCTGACCAAGTAGCTGATTCACACACACTTTGAGATTTGAGTTATATACAAACACACAGAAACTCCTGAGGAAGCCTGGCACAGGTTCTCCAGCTATGCCCCTTCCTGCCAGTCTATATGTCAGTAATCACTGCCACCAACTACTCTTATCAGCTACTAAAAAGGCCCTTACCAAAGGGTGTCTAATTATTACCGCTCAATATTATTATCCAATCAGTAAGTGTGATGAACAGCAAGGCTTATTTGGAGTGGCTTTGTACAGTATCACTATATACATGCAATGTACTTTAGAGCTTAAATTATCTCTACACAAAACAGCCACAATTGAAAGATTTAAAAATATTTAATAATAAATAATAAAAACACAAGACAGATATTCTGAATTCAACACAGTGCTAGTCAAGAGTTCAGAGATCACAGGAAAATGCTTAAAATAATACTGTAGAATATTCTGACATAAATATAGAAAACAGCTAGACTAAATCTGACTAAATTCCTATCTAACTCTAAGAGCAATCACAGTTCTACATAAACTTACATACAGAGCAAAGGCAGAGTACTGTGATGTTCTTCAGATGAAATCCAAAATGCTGTGATTCTGTCTCTCTGAGAAAGTCTTAAATTATGTTATTCTTCTCCTCTGGTTCCCAGGCTAACAGAAACTCAGAGTTTTAAAATTTCTTTGATCTTTGATCTGGCCAGGAAACTACAGCAATAAAAGACATTGTATGTGTAAAATCTAGCAATTAACTCTTGTCTCAAAACTCTTGTCTCAAAACAATTGAAGGAATTCCTCAGTCCAGACATTTTGTCTCTGAGCTTTGTTCTATAGACAAATGCTGGGAGGTGGTCAATTAGAGTACCAGGAGGTGTACCAGCTGGGAGGTAGTCACTTAAGGTACCAGGAAGTGTACCAGCCTTAATAATTTTACAAAGATCTATAAACATGATCCAGTTTAGAATTGAGCCTGGTTATTGTTTTTGCTGTATCTAGTTGGTGTTATAATGAGTTGAGTGAATCCAAAACGATTCATGCTAGAGGATGGGAAGTTGGAAGTAAGATTCTGCCAGTTAATATCAACATCTCCTAGGATGATATTTTCATTGCTGGTTGTACCAGACACCCAGGGAAGGATATCTTCTAGAAAAAAAAAAAAAAAAAAAAAAAAATATATATATATATATATATACACACACACACACACACACACACACACACACACACACACACACACACACACACACACACACACACACACACACACACACACACACACCACATACTCAAATTGCAGCTGATCGAGACCAAAAACCCTAATGCACAAAACACTGACATTTCTAAATACCAAATGCCGATGCAGTCAGTCAGTAACGCCACTCATTAGATGCACTTCTTATTATTCAGAAATGCCGATACAGTCAGTCAGTAATGCCACTCATTAGATACACTTCTTATTACTCAGAAATGCCGATACAGTCAGTCAGTAATGCCACGCATTAGATGCGCTTCTTATTACTCAGAAATGCCAATACAGTCAGTCAGTAACGGCACTCATTAGATGCACTTCTTATTACTCAGAAATGCTAACACAGTCAGTAATGCCACTCATTAGATACGCTTCTTATTACTCAGAAATGCAGACTGATGCAAAATGTGTTATTTTATTAGCTTTTTTAAGAAATTAAAGTAATATTCAACATTGCTCCTGGTTTTATCCCCCATTATTTTTTATTGTGTCCATAATTCTTGACCAAATAAGTTGAAAGGTACGGTGCTACCCCAAAACGTTCAGACCTAATTAATTTCTGTCGTTATTTCAGCAACATTGTACTGGGTAGTTCATGTTGCTACATTTGCTTGGCACAGTTTTTTGTTTTTATTAGAGTTCTGTTTTCCTTGGGGGCAAAGAAAGCTAATATGCTTATTTATAGCCTCAGTAGCTTAACAGGTATCATACTTGTTTTTGGTACAGAAGGCTGTGGGTTTTATTCCCATCCCAGTTACTTAGATTATTTTTGTTGTACTGACACTGCAGTACAGCATAATGGAGGTGCTGCACTCCTGGGTATGCCAACCTTTGCATGGGTTGATAAACCGAGACCCCATCTGCCAGAGTTGAAAGTAGTTCAAATGCTATGTAAAAGGTCTCATATCACCTATCAAAAGGAGTAGGGGAAGTTCCTTGGTGTTCAGACCAAATTTCCCACAGTTACTATGAGTACCACCTTGGGTCTCCCTCGAAAAGAGGCCAGTGGCCTATTGAGACTAATCCGGTCAACAAAGAATAAATAAATAAATTATGGTTGTCACTATATCTCAGTTATTTTCATTATACCCTTGTTCTCTGACTGTTTTATTTATTTATTTATTTATTTGTTTGCAGTTGGTTTACCAGGATAGTCCATTGCGCCAAAAGAACCCGTTTTCAATGGAGTCCTGGGGAGAAAAGCTCCAATACAGACAAATTAGGTGCATACAAAAATTACAATAATGATTATACAGACTAGAAGATAAAACATTTAAGCTCAAAATTCAAGAAGCATTCAAATCAATACAATCTGATGAGGATTAATGAGAGGTAAATAAACTGAAACAGTAACGTGATATACAGAGCAGTTATTCAAATCAATACAATATGATGAGGATTAATGAGAGGTAAATAAACTGAAACAGTAACATGATATACAGAGGAGTTATTCAGATCAATACAATATGATGAGGATTAATGAGAGGTAAATAAACTGAAACAGTAACGTGATATACATTCAGAGACGTTGTTCAAAACAATACAATATGATGAGGATTAATGAGAGGTAAATAAACTGAAACAGTAACGTGATATACAGAGGAGTTATTCAAATCAATACAATATGATGAGGATTAATGAGAGGTAAATAAACTGAAACAGTAACGTGATATACAGAGGAGTTATTCAAATCAATACAATATGATGAGGATTAATGAGAGATAAATAAACTGAAACAGTAACGTGATATACATTCAGAGACGTTGTTCAAAACAATACAGTATGATGAGGATTAATGAGAGGTAAATAAACTGAAACAGTAACGTGATATACATTCAGAGACGTTGTTCAAAACAATACAATATGATGAAGATTAAAGAGAGGTGAATAAACTGAAACAGTAACGTGATATACATTCAGAGACGTTGTTCAAATCAATACAATCTGATGAGGATTAATGAGAGGTAAATAAACTGAAACAGTAACGTGATATACATTCAGAGACGTTGTTCAAATCAATACAATCTGATGAGGATTAATGTGAGGTAAATAAACTGAAACAGTAACGTAATATACATTCAGAGGAGTTATTCAAATCAATACAATCTGATGAGGATTAATGAGAGGTAAATAAACTGAAACAGTAACGTGATATACATTCAGAGACGTTGTTCAAATCAATACAATCTGATGAGGATTAATGAGAGGTAAATAAACTGAAACAGTAACGTGATATACATTCAGAGACGTTGTTCAAATCAATACAATCTGATGAGGATTAATGAGAGGTAAATAAACTGAAACAGTAACGTGATATACATTCAGAGACATTGTTCAAAACAATACAATCTGATGAGGATTAATGAGAGGTAAATAAACTGAAACAGTAACGTGATATACATTCAGAGGAGTTATTCAAAACAATACAATATGATGAGGATTAATGAGAGGTAAATAAACTGAAACAGTAACGTGATATACATTCAGTGGAGTTATTCAGAAGGAAACATAAAATGACATTACAGAGTAGATATTCTGAGGGAACATAAGCTTTGTTATGTAGAGTTGAGTATCATAAGTGTAAAGGAGGATGATATATCATAAATTTATGAGGGGAGGGAGCAAGAACAGTCCCATTGGGACCTCAGATATGTATGAAGAGATTTTTTGAACGTGTACTGGTTTGAGGTGGTACGAATGGATGGTGGGAGTGAGTTCCAGAGACGGGCAAGGTTAAAGGATAGTAAGTGTTTACCTGGGGGATGAGATGGTTTATGGACTTCTAATAGGTTTTGATTGTTAGACCTTAAGACTCTATTTGGTAGGTGCATTTTGAAGGCAGAAGACAGGGAGGGACAAAGAGAAGGACTAAGAATGAGCTTGTGAGCGAAAGTCAGCTGTATATATATGAGATGATTAGGTAATTCGAGCCAGTTTAGGTTTTGGAGAGAGGAACAGTGGTGGGTGGAGGACCTGTGGCCATTTGCGAATTTGGCGTTTTTATTATAGCAGGAGGAAAGCTGGTTTTTTAGAGAGGTCTGAAGATTGGTCAGTAATGGGGCCCCATAGAGAAGGGAGGGGATGAGAAAAGAGGAAGCGAGTGTGATTTTGGAGGAGCTTGTAAGGTACTGATTCTGACGGTAGAGCATACCTAGTTTTTGATGAGTTTTTTTAATATTTAGTTGTAGATGGGAGTTATAGCTAAGCCAATTATCAATTTGTACACCTAGTAGCTTAGTTTCAGACACCAGTTCAAGGGGTGAGTTATTTTGGCTGGTAATTGAGAAAGAGTTTATATTGAAGGAAGTGGATTTGGAGGGGGTAAATACCATAAGTTTTGTTTTGGAGGCATTGAGTGCTAAGTGATTTATTTTCATCCACTGTTTGGTAATTGGAAAAGCTTCCTGAGTAAGTTTTTGGAGCAGAGAGGAGGAGGTGGCAGAGCAGATAATGGTAGAATCATCTGCATATTGGATGATGTTTGCAAATGGAATTGATTTGTGGAAATCATTTATAAATATATTAAAGAGGAGGGGACCAAGAATAGATCCTTGAGGAACTCCAGTGGGGGTACTAAGGAAAGAGGAAGTGGCCTTTTTCCATAATACAGCTTGGTATCTATTTGATAGATAGCTGGAGAACCAATTTATGGAGGAGGGAGAGAGGTTAAGTTTTGACAGTTTGGTTAAGAGCAGATTGTGTGAGATAGTGACGAAGGCCTTGGAGAGGTCAAGTAGTAGGGTAGAGACAATGTGGCCGGAATCACGTGCTGTGTTAACAGTCTCAAGGAAGGACAAGAGGGCTGTCATAGTGCTGTGATTTGGCCTGAATCCGTGTTGTTTAGGGGTTATAAGGTTGTTATCTAAGAGATGTGGCAAGAGTTGAAGGTGGATACACTTTTCCAGAAGTTTAGAAATAGGGGACAGGATAGCAATAGGACGAAAGTTGTTGATGTTACAATTGTTGCCTCCTTTCTGCAGGGGGGTGATGAATGCTTGCTTCCACAGTTGGGGCACAGTGCATTCATGAATGGAGCGGTTGATTAGAATGCTAATGGGATAGGCAATTGCATCTGCGGCTATACTTAGGAAGTAAGAGGGAATGTTGTCAGGGGCATTAGCACATGGCTTCAGTTTCTGAAGGAGTTTCTTTATAGTGGAAGTGGGTATAGGTTTTAATGAGAATAGAGAGGGATGGAGAGAGAGAGAATTTGAGGGGGTGCAAGTGATGAGGCAGTTAGAGTAGTGGATAAGGTGGAAGATAGGCAGTGCGAAGTAGAATTGGGGATAGGGTTGTTTGCGGGAGAGGGAGGGGGTGTATTAGATAGCGAGGTGGGGCATGTGAAGGAGGAGGTGAGTTTGCTAATAGAGTCGATGAAAAAGGAGTTGAACTGCGTAGCTAAATCTAAGTCTGGGCTATTTGGGTCTGGGGTTGGGGTGTGTGGTTTGCTGGGGTTAAGGAGGGTGGATATCCCCTTCCAGAATCTTTGAGGGTTAGTTTTATTATTGTTTTGGAGTATGAAGAAGTATTTTTGTCTGTCTGAGGTTATTAGCTTTTTTACTTTATTTCAAAGGGTTTTGAATGCAATATGTTGTTCTGGGGTCTTATTTCTCAGATAGAGTCCCCAGGCTTTGTCTCTAAGGCGCATGGTTGATAGTGTGGTTTTGGTTAGCCAGGGGGCTGAATTTGTTTTTATTCTTTTTGTTCTTAGAGGGGCTTGGGAATCAAGTATTCCTAAGAATGTGGAGTTAAAGTGAGCAACTGCTTCTTCTAAGGGAAGTGTCTTTAGATTGTTCCAATTAATTGCTTTCAGGGAATCTACGAAGATTGATGGGTTAAAGCTTTTGTCATTATGAGTAGTGATGTAGTTGTGGGTGCGGTAGGAGATACAGGGGAGTCGATGAGTGAAAGTAGGCAGATGATCACTAAGAGGGTCGGGAAGAGTACCGCTATCTGAAAAATAGTGGGGATGTGACACTAGAATCCAGTCAAGGATGGTGCCACAGGAGGGGTCTTTTGATGGGTGTGTTATGGTGTTGATTAGTTGGGAAAAGTTATATAGGTTGATGTTAAGAGGGTTGGTTGGAGACTGGATGGAGGCCCAGTTAATATGTACATCTCCTAAGATTATGGTTTCATTGCTAATATTGTCAGAGAGCCAAGAGAGGATATTTTCAAGTGTAGGAATATTGTCCCCTGGGGGGATGTAGAGAGATGCTAGGCATATGTGTTTGTGCTTATTAACTTGTAGGAGAGTGAGGAGTACTTCAGCGTTGTTAAATGTAGGGGTAGGTTTGTCGTAGGGGGTAACTAGCAAGGAAGAGGAATATAGGAGAGCTCCATGTTTTATGGAGAGCTACATATGTTTTAAAACATCAGAATCATTAAGTCGTTATTGGGTATTATATCTCAATGGACTTGCTGCAGTAAAGTGATCTTGGAGGCTTTTTCCAAGAATCCACTTCTTTATATAAGTCATGTTCGATACAAGGAAATCATTTTTAACTTCCACATAAATTGACTGTCAGTAGTGTGAGTCTCAGACTTGTTGCACAGGTTCCTATCTTCATTTTCCTTTTTTTGCCTGAGTTACTCTGACTTGTGTTCTCAGACTAGCTATTACCTCTTTGACAGTAGTTGTAGATGCCCAACAAAATAAACTATCTGACTTGCATGTTGTAAGGCTTACAGTTTTTAGTCCAAGTGCTGACAGACTCTCTCCCTCATTCTTCCTGAGATGTTAAAGCAACTATTGCAAACCAGGAACTGTGAATTAACTGCTATCATTTCTTCTTCAAAGAACTTTTAACAGACATTAAAACTACTTTGCTATTCACCAGTGTCTACAGTGAGAAGATGTGGTATATGCTGAACATTGACATAATGTGCAGCATTTGTTTAAAAAATGTTTTCCTTATAATGCAGCACAGAAGAAAATAAGCCTCAGTGTTTCTGAATTTGGGTTAATTATATTTTTTCTCTTTCTACTGAGTCACAAACATGTTTGTATATGATGTTTTTCCACCTGTGTTTTATTGATAGCTACACCCTTGCCTCATTACACTGCAACCAAACCTTATTCCTTGAGCATGTGGATCACAAATTAATAATGCCTTGTCAACATGTCAGATTTGTAACATTATCACATTAGCTGGTTTTGAACGGAAATGGCATTTCATTAACAGTGGAATATAGGTGAGTTCTTACCGTTTATCATAATGGTGTTTTGGTGGTTTTTTCAACACATGCTACGTGGCCCACCAGCATGTTACTGTGCCTCTGGAGCCAGTCTTGGATACAAATAAGCAGATTAGGTATAGATTACATAGTGCTTACAATTCTTTGATAACGTATACGTGTGGATGATATAAAACAGTGATGAGCAAGTACAAGAATTAACATTTCAGAATGTGTAATTGTTATACAAACAATCTACTCAAAACAACACTGTGGTTGTCAAGACAAAGTTTGGACAAACATAAATGAGCAAGTTAAACGTCTCTTGATAGCAGTCTGTAACAAAGCCGTTCTAAAGTTTTCACTGACAGTCTGGTTGGAAGAAATTCCTGCAGAGAACTGAACTGTTATATCTGGACAGTTGAGCATTACATGTGGAGTTTGCTGCTCAAGGTACTCCTTTAATGTTTTTTTTTTACCAAACCTTTTGCGCTGCCCTACTTCCTGTTAGTGCTGTGCTGCCATCTAGTGGATTTAGTAAGACATAAAAGGAAGATTTCACTTTATTTTTTTATAAATATGATTATATTAGATTCTTCTTTGCTTACTTTGCAAGACGAGGAACTGTAGCTATTCAGAAATTAATAACAAAGATATAACTTTTTGAATATTGCATGCATAAAACCACATCAATCCAAAAAAATACAATTTGTTTTGCAGTCAATCGGGGGTGGAAACATGATACAATACAAGCTGAAGTTTGATATTTATTGTCATAGGTTCATAGTTTACAAGGTAAAATCAGACCATGGGTCACAATCACCTTAAGAATATCCACTCATATGGGGTATTTTCCATCTCCAAGAAAACAAAACAAGTCAGGACTAGGATTAATTTATAGGAATATAGCCAATCATTAAGGCTTGCCATAAAGTAAGAAACGTTATCACTCAGTTTTATATGTAATGAAAGATTATTACAGACATATGATTTTTCGCATGAAAGCATCAGAAATGTTAATAAAACAGTTGTAGAAGTTGAAGTAAACAGTTATAACAGTACTAAATGATAAGAGACCGAGGCAACACAGTGCTGGACATGTGAGTCTCTTTCATAAATGTTAGTTATACAAGCAAGGTGTGTGAAATAGCGCCAGTACTGTGGTATAGCTCCAAACAGTGTCCATTAGGGTTTTATGGAACAGGTAATTCCTTGTAAAAGACAAGTATGGTGCTTCTTGGCAGAAAAAATTAAATGGTTGCCATTTGTTAATGCTCACTAAACAGCACTTTGCTGTTTAGTGAGCATTACATTTAAAAAAGTAAACAAAGAAAAAAAGCAATGTGTGTGTTTATGTATGTTTGTGTGCATGCGTGTGTGTGTGTGTGTGTGTGTCTGTGCGTGCGCAGGTGAGTGTGTGTGTGTGTGTGTGTTTGTGCGTGTGTGCGTGTGTGCGTGTGTGCATGTGTGCGTGTGCGCGTGTGTGCGTTTGTGCGTGTGTGCGTGTGTGTGTGTGTGTGTGTGTGTGTGTGTGTGTGTGTGTGTGTGTGTCTATGCTCGAGTATGTGTGAGAGAGAATGGACACAGTGTGTCAGTGAGTGACAAGCAGAAACCTTGCATACTAATGTCTTTTGACTGCGGAGTCAGTCCACCACATGGATTGCCTAAACATAAAAAGTATGAATGTCTAATTTCTGGCATCATTGACTGACTTTAATCCTCAGTGATTAACCAGAAAATCAAACACTGAATGAGGGACAGAGCAGAGCGACGCAACAAAATCAGGGCAGTTAACATGCATGAACTGCAGGCTACAAAGCCTTGCATTCTATGATATTTGTTTCATTCAAGTGATCACAATGAGACATTTGAAGTGTATTCACCCAGCAAAGTGCCTGTAATTGTTGGGCACGAATGTGTGTGTGTGTGTGTGTGTGTGTGTGTGTGTATGTTTGTGTGTAGATATTAAATGCTTACATAACTTATATTTTGGATATAAAATACTTCCTCCAACAATTACTTATGCAAGTTTGAAACTTTAAACTCAGGAAACTGGGGAACTATTTTTTATCAAACATATATGTAAAAATGTATATAGTAATAAAAAGATACAAAATTTAACAGATAACCAATTATCTAACTGCAATAATTCCTTCCAAAATATGTGATTTTAGGGTATTAATGTCCTTCCAGGGGTGTAGATGTCCTCCACTAGTGGCATTGGCCTCACATCACCCCTGAGCAGGTATTTCCCCAATAACACACACCCTGCTTGCTTATAGTCCACTGTAGAGTATTTGGAGCTATGATGTTTGAGGATTGTGGGATATGGGTCGCACACACATGCCCTGAATGGAGGAAGTCATGCTTCCCACACCTACAAAGAAGGAGGAACTGAATCAGAGGACAGTGTAAGACAGGTGGAGGTGTGAGAGTTTATTTATTTATTTATTGGCATTTGTTTACTGGGAAAGACTAAATGGGCTATAAGTGCTCTTTTTCAGTAGAGCCACAGGGAGAAAAGCTCCAGATGCATAGAAATGTAATGCAAAAAGAAGAAATAATTAGCAAATAATTAAAATAGAAACATTGACAATAGTTACTAGAATAATAAAGTTTTGACATCTAGGAAATCATGATTACTCACTTTTAATTTCTCCAAGACTTTTGGGTTTCTAATACCATGATGGGACTGGACCCCATTCCTAAGTCAAAGTACAATTAAAGTTCATGAAATTAGTATTGATTCAATCTTTGATGTCAGCCAGAAGTGCTCTTCACAGCATCCACAATATACCTAGTAATGACTCTTTCTGCAATTCATACAGGGTTACATGTATTGGTAACATATCCAAATATGAGTGTAAATTCTTTTTTGTAAGTCCCATTCCTCCTACTACTATTGGAACTGTCTGGGTATCTTTCTTCCACATTGCTCTAATTTCTGCCTGCAGATCCAGGTATTTTATGACTTTGTGTCTCTCTGTATGCAGGACACTGTAGTCACTGGCTGTAGTGATTTCAGTGATCGATGCTACTTTTGTCGTCTTTTCTTGCACCAGTATTTCTGGTTGGTAGCATCTTTCTTTTGAAATGTTAGTAATGGGTGATCACATGTGATGCAAACTTCATCATTTTCTATGATGCTTTGTGGTTCATGTTTCCAGTGCTTTTCAGCCACTTCAGTAGTATAATGTTTACACAATCCCCAGTACAACAGTCTTGCCACATTATTATGCCTTTCAGTATACAGTCCTTCTGTCATTAGTATCACAACCAGCGATGAGGTTTGGGACTGTTTCCAGTTCGGTTTTACAAAACCTACATTTATCTTTTTCTCTCACATGTTCAGTGGACTTTGTAAATCAGTGTGTACATAGCCCACTATCTTGTGCCGCTAATATTAACCTTTCATCTCTTGGCTTGAATTTGCCTCTCCTTAACCATTCCTGCATTTGCTCCTGATCAACATGAGGTTCTTCCAGAAGTTTCCTATACTTGCAACTATATTTATTCATTTTCCACATTTCTTGCCTTCTCATATGGTCCTTCACCTTATATTCTTTCTTTGTTTTGTTTTTTAGCAAATTCAGTTGCTGCCTGATATTTATCTGTTTGATTTCCATTCCTACGTCACGCTGATATGCTTCTACTAGATTAAGCAGAGAAGTCATCTTAGATTCATTCTCCTCATGTTTCAAAACTTTCACTATATTTATGTCTTGTGAAGTCAGCAGATATGTATGGAAACCCATGATTGCAGATCTATACATGTAATCAATTTCAAGGAGGACAATCCCTCCTTTGGAACGGGGAATATATAATCTTTATATACACTGATTTTTGTAAATCATTTGGTGAGCATGAATCATCCTTCTTGTTTTCCTATCTAATCTATCCAACACATTTTGGGGCAAGTCAGTCATTCCAAAACTGTAAGTTAGGACAGGAAGAGCAAATTGTTTTATAGCTTGGATTTTGTTCTTAGATGTCAAAACTGTTTTTAGGATTAATTTAAGCCTTCTAAAGTATTCCTTACTAAGTTTTATTCACATTTGTTCATGTTTTATTGTTGACCCTTCATCAGTTCCGAAGTATTTATACACTCCTCTTGCTCAAGTTCTTTCATAGCACACTCTTGTCCCAAACTGATGTTTTCCTGCTTTGAAGGTTGCTTTTGCACATTTAACAAGACCAAATTACATTCTTATATCATCTGAAAAAGTTTTGACAACTTGCAGTTGTGCTTTCACTTCCTCATCAGATGAGCTATACAGTTTTAAATCATTGACAAAGAGAAGATGAGAAGTCTTTACACTTTGTTGTTTTCTAGGATCCAAATTATAGCCATGGCCTAAGCTGTAAAATAAACAGCTTAATGAGTTAATGGCAAGGCAGAATAGCAGCGGTGAGAGAGAGTCAACCTGGAATATCCCCCTTTGAGTTTTTATCCCTGGGATAATAATTTGTCCTTTATCATGGCTTACCTGCAAAGAGATCTGCCACTGTTTCATGGCTGATGTAACATAATCAATCAGTGTAGGGTATATCTTATACATTTTTAAGCACTCTTTTATCCATGAATGCTTTTTTATAGTCAATCCATGCCATGCTTAGATTCTTCCCCTTTTTACAGTTCTCCACTATGACTTTATTTAACAACAAATAATCCTTTGTTCCATATGACTTTCTTTTACTACCTTTCTGTTCTACTGCCATAATTGAGTTTTCTTCTAAATGACTATAAACTCTGTCGGCATCAATTCCCTTGTATAGTTTATACGTCATTGGAAGGCAAGTTATTGTTCTATAATTTTTAGGGTAGCTTGCAGGTTCACTCTTAAGTAGGAGTATTGTTTCTCCTGTTGTTAGCCAGGTTGGTGTCTGCTCAGGGTGTGCATATAAATAGTACTTACCCATGACTAAATCTAAGTGCAAAGATGTTAATACTTTTAACCAGAAGTTAGGTACTGCATCTGGGCCTGGGGTTTTCTAATTAGAAGTTTTTCTTAACTTTGTTTCAATCTCTCTGGCTGTTAACTTCATCCCATTTCATATCCTGTACATTTAAACTTCTTATTCTTTCTTTTACTTCTTCTATCCATTTAGCATCTTTGTTATGTTCCACAGGATGTTCATAGTTACTTCTCTAAAATGTATCAATTTCTTTTTTGTTTTTGGCGGACTTTCAGTTCCTTTTACCTTGTTTCCCAATTCTCTGTAAAACATTTTGTGTCATCAATAAATTGCTTATTTTGTACTTTTCTTTTATATTTATCTGCATATTTTCTAAGTTTTTCCATCTGTGCTGAGATTTTTAGTTTATTTGCAATAGTGCATGATAGACCCTGGTCTGTTCTAATAGTGTGCATTGCTTTTATTACATCTATCTTTATTAGTAATTTTGTTGATCTGTTCCCTCTTCTATAGTCTTCTAACAGTGACACTTCTTGTCTCAATTGCTTTATATGAGTTGCTGCATGAGAACAGAAGAACATAACATGTAACAATATAAGACTAGCAATCACTTTTATATTTACACTTCTGGAAAGGATATATACGATGCTTTGGAGGAATGATGAATGTAAAGAAGGGAAAAAGGTAATGAAGTTTGAAAGGGGAAGGGGAGAAGAAAGAAAGGAGACCAGGATGAGGAGATGGGTGACAGGGAAGAGAGGGGTATGACGTGAATGTAGAGAAGGTCGACGGGGCTTTGAGATGAGTGAAATGAGGAGAGGAGAAGGGGAAGACAGGACATAAGTAAGAGAAGCATTATGGTAAGATGGATAAACGGAGAAAAATGGTAGCAAAATGAGTGAGTTAGTGGAATTAATTCTGAGGGGGTGAAATCAGACTAGAAAGAGGGTGAGACTTAGGGTTATGTGATTTAACTTGGTTTAGAGCATGTGCAAATCCAAGATTTGGAAAGGAAATCTCTGTGTGTTTAAAGGATGGCAGGTTACAGTTGTGCCTAATAGATGATTGTAGGTAGTTCTAGATTTTGGCTACAGCATAGGAGAAGGTTTATTGGATTTATAGAGCGAGAGAGAGGAGTCGTTTATCTTCTGATCCTAGATGGCTATTAAGGAGGTATGAGTGGAGGGTAGAGTAAAGTGCTGGGTACCCTGCAGGTTTATGTACGATGTTGTGTTACTACAAGTTGAAGGTAATTTAGATGATGTGGTAGTTCAAGCCATATGAGTCACTGGAGAACAATAAAATGATGTGAATTTTAAGACGCAGTTGCAGCAAACTTAGCAATTTTATTATAACATGTTTCTAGTTTTGTTTTTAATGACGTTTGCAGATTAGTAAAGATTTGAGCACTTAATAGAGAGTAGGCAAAAGGTAGGTAATTGCAAGTGTGATTTTAGTGGAATCACTATTACATTGCTTGTGCCTATAGACGATTCCAAGTTTCTGATGTCTTTTTAATAGCATTTTGGATATGGAGATCAGATTTAAGATTATTATCTATAGTCAAGCCTAATAGTTTTGTATGAGTGACTATTCTAATTTCTGTGTTGTTCAGGGAATGGATCTTAAAATTATTTTTGTCAGGGATAATCATTTTTGGAATAAATAAAAGTTTAGTTTATTGGGGGAGTTAAATAGAAGTTGGGCTTTACTAGGCAAGGTCTTGATGGAAGTAAAAGGTTTTTGTGTTATTAGCTGAAGCTGAAAATTGTTTGAAGTACAGATGATGGCAACATTGTAAGCATACTGAATACGGGAACTCTGGCAGGAAGAGGTATGGAGATTACTGATAAAAATAGCAAAGAGTAAGGGGTCATGAAAGTCCTATCAGAGATGTGTGGAGAGATGGAGCCTTTTCATTTCACAGCTTGTTTCCTGTTTGATTGGTAGCTTGAAAGCGATTGAAGTATGGTGGGAGGGTGATAGGTCAAGGGGTTGACAGTGGACAAACAAGTTTTATGTGGGAAACAGTATCAAAAGCTTTTGACAGACCAAGGAATAGTAAGGAACCCAGTTTACCAGCATCCTTAACCTTGTTTGCAGTTTCTGTAAAGGATAATAGAGCAGCTGGTAGTACTGCGGCCTGGTCAAAGGCCATGCCATGTGCAGATTTACATTTGGTTGTGGATGAGATGGTTACGCAGCTGTTTATGAATGCGTTTTATCAGAATCTTATAGACAGGGGACAATATAGCAATGAGGTGAAATGTTGAAAAATCACTTGCATTTGCCACCTTTGTGTAAGGGAATGATATCTGACTTTTGTATTTACAAAGAGTAAGATTCCAGC
Source organism: Protopterus annectens (assembly GCF_019279795.1). Classification (NCBI taxonomy): domain Eukaryota; kingdom Metazoa; phylum Chordata; order Ceratodontiformes; family Protopteridae; genus Protopterus; species Protopterus annectens. The sequence continues at coordinate 1,202,819,385 of NC_056737.1, forward strand.
ATACAAATACTAATTGGATAGGCTGTAGAATTTGCAGTCATTCTAAGGTATTCTGGAGGGAAGTTGTCTGCGGACATAGAGCAAGGCTTAAGTTAAGCAGGAGTTATTTTTACTAAGGTTGTCAGAGCTGGCTGAAGAGCAAAAGATGGTATGTTGGTTGCCAAGGATTGGTTGATAACAGGATGAGAATTTTTGTTAGTCATGGAAGAACAGACAGGAGTGGGAATGGAGGTACTTTGATGGGAGGTAGTAGATAATTGTTAGGTGACTGAAGTTAAGTTGGGAATGCTATCAATGAAGTGATTGCTGATACGTTGTGCTGCTTGGGTAGCTGAGGTTTCTGGGCATGGGGTAGGGTGTTTATATGAGCCTGGATTTAGTAAAGATGCCACAAAAGGACCAACACTTCCTGGGATTATGTTGGTGAGGAGGACTTTGGCTGACAAAGTTTGCAGACGACTGCAAACTGGGCGCCATAGTGGAAAGTGCATCAGACACAGATATCCTTCAGAAGGGACTCACGGAAACAGATAGCTGGTGCCAGAGCCATGGCCTGAAGTTAAACGCCAAAAAATGTATAGTCATACCCTTTGGGAAAAACAAGGTAACCCCAAGCTACCATATAGGTGGCAATCCACTAAGCACAGAAGAGGTTATCAGGGACCTGGGGACCCAGGTTGACAGTGGCCTTTCTTTTGACACTCACATTGCTAAAGTGGTTAGAAAGACCCTCTACATTGCCCACCTGATCATGAAGGGATTCACATCCAGATCTAGTGAGGTTATTGTTCCCCTGTACTCTTCACTTATCAGACCAATGATCGAGTACAATGCCCCATTCGGGATGTATCTCACCCGACATCTGCAGCAATTGGAAAGACCCCAAAAGTTCCTCACCAAAAGGATAAAGGGACTCCAAAATCTGTCATATGCTGCCAGATTGAAGAAACTCCAGCTCTATTCAGTCGCATACCGTCTGCTCAGAGGTGACATGTGCCTGACATACAAGGTCATGTCCAACCCGGAATTAATGGACATGCTCCACCTCAAAAAATCCAAATCCACCAAAACCACTAGAGCAAGCGACTTAAACCTTAGCACGGATATAAATAGGACGTGCTGGAGGGATAGATTTATCACTCAGAGACTCCCTATGCTGTGGAATAAAATCCCGGTCCATGTGAGGCAGAGCACCTCGCTGACTCTGTTCAAGAGAAATCTAGACCTGTGGATGGGAGATCGTAGGTTTACCCCGGGAATCATCTCTGTGTCACTGCTGGACAGAGGCACAACAAACTAATGGGCACAGTATTTTTTTCATATAAGGGGTGGCGTAAGCCACAAAATTTGGGCTAGGCTTATAAATGCCTTAGGGCAGATAGCCTAGTATAAACCTATGAACCTATGAACCTATGATTATTTTGCATGTATATGTAGTATTATCTTTTATCCTTACACACACGCACGCACACACACACACACACACACACACACACACACATATATATATATATATATATATATATATATTTTTTTTTACCTGGCTACGGAGTTGTTTGAATAGTTTCAGGTTTGTGCGAGTTTTTTTTTTTGCAATTCTTTCCGTGCTTTGTTCCTTGAGGAGGTAAGATCTTTACTTGGTCTTGATAGCCAAGGGGAATGAGGTATTTTCAATCTTACTATCGGGGGGGGGGGGGTAGGCTGTCAAGGATGTTAAGATATATGGTCCTGAAGTGATTTACAGCTATGTCTAGAGAGAGAATTGAGGATCCTAGGCCTTAAACACTTATCCTATATGGACAGACTCAAAAAACTTCAACTATTTTCTGTCTCATATCGCCTACTTAGAGGTGATCTCTGCTTGACTTACAAAGCCATGTCTGACCCAGCTCTGTTAGAAATGCAACATCTAACAAAATCCCAATCCCTCTGCACCACATGCTCCAGAGACCTCAACCTCATTACCACAATTAACAGAGCATGCTGGAGGGACAGGTTCATAACCCAGTGGCTGCCTATGCTATGGAATAGCCTTCCCATACATGTCAAGCAGAGCACCTCGCTGACCCTCTTCAAGACAAATCTTGATGAGTGAATGGGAAACAGAAAATTCACCCTGTGGATGACTCCAGTGGCTCTACTCGACAGAAGCACTGGGAACTAAGGTCGGGTGGCACTATGCCAGGGAAATCCTATGGCTAGGCTTGTAAAGACCCCAGGGCCATTAGCCTAGTACACACCTATGAACCTATGAAGGCACAAAAAGTTGTGAAAGAGACACAATGTCAGTGTGGTAACCTAATATTGACCAGTACATTGCAAGGCCAGTGTCAAATTACTAAGCTACCAGTTCTGAATTGTCTATAAACCATGTCATGAACAATCTATCTAATATTTCTTGACAAAGATACCTGATGAGTTTCAGGGTAACATCTAAGATATTACATAAACAGAATATGATTAGCTAACAAAGAACAGCAAACTTTAAGACCATATTCGCAGGATATAGAATATACAATTACATGTCTGAGCCAGCTCTGTTAGGAATGCTACATCTAAAGAAATCCCAATCCCTCCACACCACAAGCTCCAGAAACCTCAACTTCATTACCACAATCAACAGAACATGCTGGAGGCACAGGTTCCTCACCCAGAGACTGCCTATGCTCTGGAATCGACTTTCCATACATGTCAAGCAGAGCACCTCGCTGTCCCTCTTCAAGAGAAATCTTGAGTGGATGGGTAATAGAAAGTTCACCCCGGGGATAACTCCAGTGGTTCTACTTGACAGAGGCACTGGGAACTAACGTTGGGTGGCATGATGCCGGGGCACTTCTATGGGCTAGGCTTGTAAAGGCTCCAGGGCCATTAGCTTAGTACACACCTATGAACCTATGAATATGGATTAATTGATGACACTGAGAGAACCACTAGAGTGTTTGCTGGCTGACTTTTGTAAGATTGTGGGATGTTTTGAGTGCCTGTTCTTTTGGTATATGAGTAATGGATCTATTTGTGTAGGTAGGTAAGTGGTCACTTAGTGTGTTTAGAAGTGTTCTAGAATTAATGGATTTACTAGCATCAGAAACCAGAATCCAGTCAAGAATGGAGCCTTAGTCCATAGTTTTGTTAAACCTGGTTGAAGTATTAATACATCATGTGAACCCAGATAGGTTCAGACTAGAGGATGGGATGTCAAAGGTCAAGTCTTGTGACTTGATGTTAACATCTCCTAGAATAATAGTTTTACTAAGATGTCCAGGATAGGAAATCTTCAAGTTTGGGAATGTTGTTACTGGAAGGGATGTAGAGTTCCATGATACATAACATTTTTGACCTTTTATTTTTAAGGAAGGAGATAGAAATTTCTGCATTCGCAAATTTTGGAATGGTATTGATAAAGGGGGTAATACGCTCATGAGATTTAAGATAAAGGTGAGCTACACTATCATACTACCAGCTTTCTTTTGTACACTGTCAGCTCGGATTATGTTGTAGTCAGGGGTTAAGGATTCAGGGTCTGGAATGTTTGGTCAGTGGTAGCTAGGATATCTGGGGTGTAATAGGTTATCCAGGTGTGTAGATCTGAGATTTTATTATATATGCTATAGGGGATTACTGTGACCAGCTTTTTGGTTTTAAATGGAATTGAATGAGTTAGGGGGTAGGAAGACCTGGGGTTGGATAAATATCACTGCACTGAGAGATATTAGAGGTAAACATTTTGCCAGAGATACTGTTCTTTGTTTTGAATGGTATTATTTTTATTTTAAAGTTAAGTGGGTGAGGGCAGTTTTTTTCAGTTTTAAATGGTGAACTGGATTTGTGTTGATTAGATTGGGTGAGATTTCATGGTAACTGTTGGCAGTTATTTCAGCAGAGTCTGACATTGTGGTAGTTGTTGGAAAGTTTAATATTTTTGATCAATATTGGATTGCAAAGTGTATGAGGACAGGGAGAGATACGCTGAGGAGTGATAGAAGTAGCGTAATGAAGTAGGAGCTGCGGAGTGTTTATATGTGGGCAGGTGGGAGGAAAAGTAGTGCAACTGATTAGTGGGAGGGAAAGGGGGAGGGTATTTGAATGAGTTACGTCAAACAGTGGGTAGAAGAGAGTCTGGCTAGGTTGCCAGGATAATTGGATAACAGAGTAAATGGGGGGGCAAGTTGTGGAAATTTAGAATGTAGAGGTAGAGGGGTTGGGTAGGATTTGAGAATAGGGTAGGATACTGGAGTCACCCCAAGCACAGCAAGAGTAAATGGAGCAGGTAGCACTGTCAGAAGGAGGTTTAACTTGTACCCCAAACTCTATCTATTTAATGGCAAGTCTTGTAGCACTGAGGACTGTCAGAAGGAGGTTTAACTAGTACCCCAAACTCTATTTAATGGTAAGTCTCGCAGCACTGAGGACTGTCAGAAGAAGGTTTAACTAGTACCCCAAACTCTATCTATTTAATGGTAGTTTAACTAGTACCCCAAACTCTATCTATTTAATGGCAAGTCTTGTAGCACTGAGGACTGTCAGAAGGAGGTTTAACTAGTACCCCAAACTCTATCTATTTAATGGTAGTTTAACTAGTACCCCAAAAGCTATATATTTAATGGTAAGTCTCACAGCACTGAGGACTGTCAGAAGGAGGTTTAACTAGTACCCCAAACTCTATCTATTTAATGGTAGTTTAACTAGTACCCCAAAAGCTATCTATTTAATGGTAAGTCTCGCAGCACTGAGGACTGTCAGAAGGAGGTTTAACTAGTACCCCAAACTCTATCTATTTAATGGTAGTTTAACTAGTACCCCAAACTCTATCTATTTAATGGTAAGTCTCGCAGCACTGAGGACTGTCAGAAGGAGGTTTAACTAGTACCCCAAACTCTATCTATTTAATGGTAGTTTAACTAGTACCCCAAACTCTATCTATTTAATGGTAGTTTAACTAGTACCCCAAACTCTATCTATTTAATGGTAGTTTAACTAGTACCCCAAACTCTATCTATTTAATGGTAGTTTAACTAGTACCCCAAACTCTATCTATTTAATGGTAGTTTAACTAGTACCCGAAACTCTATCTATTTAATGGTAAGTCTTGCAGCGCTGAGGACTATCAGAAGGAGGTTTAACTAGTACCCCAAACTCTATCTATTTAATGGTAGTTTAACTAGTACCCCAAACTCTATCTATTTAATGGTAGTTTAACTAGTACCCCAAACTCTATCTATTTAATGGTAAGTCTCGCAGCACTGGTAAGTGTAAAAGTAATCTGTTAATAACTAATTTTCCATTGCAATTGTTCGTAGAGTACTCTGTGACTCTTCTGATACAGAAAAGCTGAGCTGGGGAGTTAGTAAGCTTACTGTTGGTTTCAGGCTACTGGAATTAGTGACTCAGATTGTCCTGAATGGTCCAAACTGAAATTAGAATGTTTTAAGTTCATGTACAAGAAGTTTATTTTGTGTGGAAGAAGAAACTTAAAATACGTCTGTAAGAACGACAGAGGATTATATATGTTACTACATGTTTAAGCAAAGTTTGTACTCTTATTTTATAACTATAGTCTATCTGTGTTTTGTGGAATCTGGTGAAGTAAATTAAAAGTGTAAAATGTTCCTTCACCAGGAAAATTTAACCAGAAAAACTTGAGAATTAAATTAAGATAGTGAATGACATTAAATATGTGTTTTTGCTAAGCTAATAAGAGCTACACATTCCACAAACTAATACATCTGGTTGAGAATTAAATCAAAATTTGTTTTCTGCTACTGCTAACCATAAGTCAACCTCAGCCTCACCCAAAAATGGAGTTGTGGGCAGCAGCACAGACTTTAGGTGGTGACTATCGGGGGAAGAGTTTTACAAACCAGCCACTTTCTGCATTAACTGTAGTGCACTGTATCCTCTAGGTATGAGAACATGGATCGCAGACTGCATGCCATGTCGGAAATAACCACTCAACAATGTAAAACTAGGCTGTAGTTAATTTGGCCATGTTGACTAACCTCACCAAAGATGGGCATGGGTTTTTACTGGTGAGAATGGACTGAGGAGCCAGTCTTCTCAGACTGCTACCAGAGACCCATACTAATGGAAGAAGAAGTCAGTGTGCCCCCTACTGGCTGGTGTGTGTCCTGCCATCATGCCCAGCAGCTCTGGCTCAATGAGCTACTGGTTGGAAAATTTTCAGTTGCCAAGGCTGGGTAACCTGAAAAAAGCTCTGTTAAATGAAAGCTGGATGTAAAACCAATTTACCTGAAGACCTCTCAACTATCCAGATTTTTGCAGAATGTCCAGAGTTTTGCCTCACATTTTTAATCCATTCCTCATAAAATGTGTTTTTTTTTCTGATAAATCATTGAAGATGGAAGTCACTAAATAAAGCCATAAATTTAAGTTTCATATTTCATATCCTTTAGGAAAAGCATGGCAATATGAAATCTATTATTCTAGCAACTTTATATATTTGTAAGAGCAATATTTATCTATATGATATATATATATTTGGTTTCAATCAGCTTATTTCATCTCCACCAAGCTACAACAAAAACTCTTGTAGATACTCTATCTTAAACTGGATTTTCTCTAATGACACAAACAAAATCCTTTCAAAAAGAGCCTCACTTGATACTTTAAGTGATCCTACCCATCTTTGCAATAAGGCATCATAAAACTAATCAGAAACAGCATCAGTGCTGCCCTGTTATTAACCTCCCCTCCTTTCATAAGGACCAATTCATCACAGCACTAATAAAAAGTCATCTGGTGGGTTCTTCAAATCATTTGACTTGGTGAAGTTGTAGTTGTGTTCAACTCAATGTTCCTTAACATACTAAATGAGCTAGCTCCAATAAGAGCTAAAAGAATTAAATTGAATTTCAAAAAGTACTAAATTCCTCATGAAAGAGAGAGGCATAGCCCAGAAAAAATGGAAGCAAGTTAAAGCCACAGCTGCCCAGCAATACTATAAACATCTCAATACCACAAAAGCACAGGAAAAATTATTTTATTATTTTATTTATTATTTCCAGTTAGATTACTGGGGAAGTCTATTTTCAGTGGAGGCCCGGAATAAAAGCTCCATGAAACAGATTACAGTAAACATAGCAGTCCAATAAAAATAAAAGTACAAGTACAAATACATTCAGGCAGTTAAAGTCAAAAGTCAAAAGCTATTTAAAATATTTACAGAGTGTGAGAGATCATATGGGAATTAGCTATAGAAGGTTATAGCCAGCTATAAGGTGCTTAGGAACTCAGGAGGATACCCTCCCTGGGGCTTTTGTTAAAGAGTTCTATGTAGGGAAAATGCAGTTACATTTCCATTTGGAGGAGAGGTAGGTGTAAAGCTGAGTTTTGAAGTTGTTTGTGTTTGACATTGTCCTTGGTGTGGAAGGGAGAGAGTTCCATTTCTTACCTAAGGAGAAGGAGAGGAGAAGTTGTTCAGCAGGACGTTTAGGTTTGTGGACAGTAATTAAATGAAAACTGATAAAAAATCCATATACAGGTAGCACATTATAACAACCCAAAGCTTTTTGGACTACAGTCAACCAGCTGTCAAAACCCAGTACACCAACACAACCTACGTCTACTTCATCTAACTGTACTGACAGCAGAGCTAGTGAGTTCAATACCTGTTTCATCCAAACAGTATCCTCTCTGATTAAACTCTTAGCACAGGCAAATACAAGTTTCTCTCCTCCTTTGTTAGCCCCCAAACAGTTGCACTCAAACCAGTCTCAATTTCTACAATCAAAAAAACTGTTACTAACCTTAAAACCTACCACTCTTGCTCCTCATAACATACCATTTGAGTAGTTAAAAGCTACTGCCGCTGCTCTAGCTTTTCCTTTCTCTGTCCTGATCAACTCTGTCTCTGAAAGCTGTGTCCCAGCACCTTTGATGTCTGCAGGTAGGTGATTCCAGGTAGCAGTGTGGAATTCCATCCTGGCAATGAACACATATTCAAAAAGCTATGGGAATTTCCCAGTAAGGACTCCATTTATTTTGAATTTCCCATTAAGGACTACATTTGTTTTGTATACTTTAAGAAGGCTTTTGGGAAGTGCTGCAACTGTATGGAGTCCCTGTGTCATCGCTCAATACAGTCTTGTTTTTCATGAATGACAGCCATGCCTGCATTCCTAGTGTTATGGTCAACAGGTTTAATGTGTGTGTGTGTGTGTGTGGGGGGGGGGGGGGTGACTGCATCAAGGGTATCTTTTGCCTCCAATACTGTTTTTGTTTTTTCCCAAACAGCTTATCAAGGTACAACCAAAGTACAGGCCACATCCACTCTGGGGACATTAGAGTTACATCTTTGTTGTTTGTATATGATATTGTTCTATTGTCCTTGAAGGACAGTGACCTACAGCACAAGGTAAAGTGATTTACTGAAGAGTATGAAATCACTAATATGAAAATCAGCACCTTGAGATCATAGGTTACGATCACAGGGTGGCTGTCTTTGTCTTTCTGTGACAGAATGGTCATCTCAACAATCCAAGATGATTTCAGAGCACAACCAATGCTTCTCCATGTTGAAAGGAGTCAGTTTTCCTTGTCAAAATGTACCAGGCATAATCCACTGAAAATAGGGCCCACAGCAGATCCAGGATCCATCGGAAGGAATAATTTCCACAGTTTGCCTGAGAACGTCTTGTATTCCTATAAGAGCTGGTGAGTGCTGCAGGGATAAGAAAATCTGTTCTATCCTATTGCACTTACTACAGCTCCTTTCTAGAATAAGTGATTTAGGAAATGAACATACATACAAATCTGTGTGTGGGTGAAAGTCAAAAGGTAGAATCACATTTGGTAGAAAGGTTTTTGTGGGTGTAAGAAAAAGAGAAAGCATGCACACATGAGTGAATGCTTATTTGCATGAATCACATATGGTTGAATTTAGTATTATATAATGTAGGTAAGCAGGACCTTGCAGAAAAAATTATGTTTCATGAAAAAGTGCTGGTTGTGATGATGAGCAAAGACTGTTATAGTAGTTGTGAGTAAGGGTTAGGTAAGGGGATAGAGTCAGTATTATGCATGCCTTGTGTTGCATGTACCACGTTCTGATGAAGTCGTGATTATAGGGGGAGAAAGTCTTAATGTTTTGACAATAAAATTTATATCCGTAAAATTGTAGCACCTAGAGTCCTCAACTGGTTTTGAGCCAAGCTTTATGTGGTTATTAGTTGTATACTTGGCTGGTACATCTTTGTGGTTCTATATATATATATATATATATATATATATATATATATATATATATATATATATATATATATATGGATACACTTCATAACACTGAAAGCTCAAAACACTGAAACTCAAAACACTGAAACCAAAACACTGAAACTTCAAAATCTTGAACACTCAAAACACTGAAAACACATATCATACATATACTGAGTTTAAACAACATAAATCATAGCACTTTCCACCAAGTGTAAGCAGGGAGGCAAGCCCCCCTGCACCCCCCATGTGGGGAGCTGCGCGCCCCCACACCCCCTGCTACTTATATATATCAACTCCAACTTCACTACACTAAGTGCAGTCTTGGAGTTGATATATTTAAGTAGCAGGGGGTGCAGGGGGGGTGCACGGGGGGGGCTTGCCCCCCTGCTTACACTTGATGGAAAGTGCTATGATTTATGTTGTTTAAACTCAGTATATGTATGATATGTGTTTTCAGTGTTTTGAGTTTCAGTGTTTTGAAGTTTCAGTGTTTTGGTCTTCTATATTATGAAGTTTTCTCATTTTCAGTGTTTTGAGCTTTCAGTGTTATGAAGTGAATCCATATATATATATATATATATATATATATATATATATGGGGTTTACTTGATCTGACCAACATTTCAGAATGTCGAAAAGCATATGGCCAAGACCATATGATCGACATCCGAAATGTCGACCATACAAAAAAAAAAAAAAAAAAAAAAACACAACAAAATGTTACCTTCACACTGCAAGCTCCCCCCCAGCCCCCACAACTTAAATATACCAACTCTGAGATTTTACTATAGTGCGGAAGATGCAAAGCTTTCCATTCTGCACTGCTTTGAGATGCCAGTTCCGCATGGTCGACATTTCATATGGTCTTGACCATGTGAAGGGGACTCATATATATATATATATATATATATATATATATATATATATATATATATATATATATATATATATGTATATCAACACACACACACACACACACGCACAAATACATACCAATACCACAAAAGCACTTTTTAGATACTCATATAACTCCTTATAGTTATTACTTTGGACTACTATCCTTCTTGTCAGTATACATTTTTGGTCTCCTCCCTCATCTATACACTAATCACTTCTTCCCTCCCCCACCAACAAACTCATACCGTACAGCTTTCATCGCCCAACCTAACCGCTCTCCACTACCGTAACTTTCTGTGTACACCCTGCAAACAGCTCCTCGCCCTTTACCATACGTCTTTCTCTCAATTTTTCTTAACATTCCTTACATTAATATACCACACTGCCACCATCTTACCAAACCTCGGCCTTTTTCTACCCACCATCTAAACTCTCACCATCTCAACTCACAATGAAAATAAGTCAGTTGCTATTGCTTGGCACCCTCACAACACTATCTCACTTCACTAACCACTATAATATTCCCATGTCATATCCCATCTCCCTCACAAATACACGTACATTACATCACAAACCCCTCTTTCTCTCCCTGTCTATCTCTCCTTCTCTGTATCAACACACATAATCAGATCTGTTCTCTTATAGATATATTAAAGTTAGGAATAGGACTTTATCATCAGTACTGAAAGTCAGATACAAATACAAATGACTGCAAACCTCTACTCACCCGACCTCTATTCTGAAACTTAGTGGAGATATTCACCGTCACTCTGGACCCACACATCAACTACCCACCATGGCCAACCCATTTGCTTTCAACATTAACCTCAGAAGTATCTGCCACAAAATTCATAATATCCATGTATGTCTAGATTTTTACTCCTCAGACATTCTAATTGACATGGAAACCTAGATAAAAAAGAAATAACTGACAGCAAAATTATTCCCCCAGGTTTTAACATACACAGAATGAACAGAAAACTTAAACAAACAGGTCTTATTGGAATTATTTATAAAAACAACTTAGAAATAACTCCAGCCATCTAAATATCACAAAATGTAATAATGCTGAACATCTGACTGCATATCTCAAAATCGACCAAGAGAAATCTGTATGTACCTCAGTAGTATTCATTTCACCAGACAACATTACCCCGTTCAAAAATATCCTACACTGGATATCTGACAGCATCCCCCAGGAAACCTTCATCTTAGATATTACCCCGTCCAAAAATATCCTACACTGGATATCTGACAGCATCCCCCAGGAAACCTTCATCTTAGCTGACCTGAATATAGAATGGCAGTCTATAAACCAACAGCATCCAAAAGGACTCTATTCACCTATTTGGCTTCACCCATCTAATAAGCTCCACCGCCAGAATCAACAAAAGTACTAACAGGCAGTCCATGCTGGATTTGATATTCAGAAACAAATCCCATAATATAAAATCCTCTGGTTGCTTACCATATCCTATAAGCTACCACTTCTCAAACTATGTAATCAGACAACAACATGGTTCACCCAAACAAAAAATCGATAAACAAGTATGCAGTTAAGCCAAATTTAACAACGGCACATTTATTACAACCCTTTCCCACTACAATTGTAATGTTGTAAGAGTAATGCCCTAGCAGTTACTCACTTCAATTACACCTTCCAAAAAATACTAAGTGATTTAGCAACAGTGAGGACAAGAAGGGTAAAAAATGAAATCAGCACCGTGGCTGACAAAAGACAACAAACAGGTTGTACTGCAGAGATAAAGCATTGGAAAGAATGGTATAAGAATAAATCACGTTTACCAAAGATTTAGGCCGGGATTCACTAATCCTCCATGTAAGACTAAATAAGTCTTACTCAGAAACTGCACTTGAATGGTATGACATCAGCATGCCATGCATATTCATGAGGGCACGCTGATTCCACTCCAAGTCTAACACAGACTGTGCAGGACGGCAGGGGGTGTGTCTGACTGCCGAGCAGTCCAAAGGTCCACGCCCCTGCAAGTGTCTGAATTGTGAAATGTCAACACACATGAGCAAGTCCGCTCAAATGTCTACATACCCAACACTGCACTACCTCACATTGTAAACCCCCAGTAGAGTTATAAAATGTAAAACTTTTATTTATTTTTTTATAATTCCCGATATAGCTGCCCGTATTTGCGCGTGTTTGCGCGGGTGTGCCCATAGCTTAGCTGCAGTTAGCAATGTCAACATTGAAGAGCATGTTAAGAAATGTTTATGCAAATCAATGCAAATAGCAATAGCGTAGTGGTAGAGCCTTTGTGCAAAGAGGAGGCATTCACTGTTCGAGTCCCACCACTCCCCTTTTTATTTTATGTTTTAAATTAGTATATGAAATAATTCCTGACATATATAATAAAAGTTTACTAAAAAGCATATGTATCAGTGAACAAAATGTATATATATAAATGTAAGAAGGATCTTGACATATAAATGCCCGTAGCTAAGCAGCGCTTTACCCAGCGCAATATAGTTGCCCATAGCTAAGCAGCGCTTTACCCAGCGCAATATAGTTGCCCATAGCTAAGCAGCGCTTTACCCAGCGCAATATAGTTGCTCATAGCTAAGCAGTGCTTTACCCAGCACAATAAGTTTGCGCGGAGCTACACACCGCACTAACCAGCACACCATAGGGCAACGTGGAGCAACGTGGAGCAACGTGGAGCAAAGTTGCCAAAACACAGCCACACCCCCTAGCCTGTCTGGAGAGTAGTAAAATAAAAAGCAATGACAATGTTCGAACCCGGGACACTGTGCACCATAATCAAAGTACTGAACCACTAAGCCATGACAGCTTAGGATAAACATCCACTGTTAACATACATATACTTATAAATGGTAGATTAACCATTGCTAAGCAGGTCTGCAGTCAGCCGAGAATTTTCAAAAATGGCCAATCACAAAAAAGTGCGGGAAATGCGGCATATTTAAGCTCCATAGGTGGGAATACTCACCATAACTGACTGTAGCTCCCATCTGCAGTTAGAATGTCTGGTGCTGGAGGGGGTACTCACTTTCAAGCGCAACGCTGGGGCATCGAGGATTCAAAATACATGGTTTGGCTCCTTGTCCACCGTCATGAGTCTAGACTCCTGCAGGGCCAGTTCCAAGGGACAGAGTACAAAGCAGAGGCTTGGAACCGGTTAGCTGATGATCTCACCAGTGCCACAGGTGTCCCTTGGACTGGTGATCAGGTCCGTCACCACCATGCAGACCTGAAGAGAGGGAAGCAGAACCTACTGAACCAATGGATCCAGGAGGCCTGTCACATGCAAGATGCCCCACTACTGAGTAGGTAGCCATGGAATTCAGTATGTAAGACATGCTAATATAGTCTATATAATGGATAGGTATGTCTCAATATCCCTGCATTTACTTCACAGCTGCAGGTGTCCGTGCTGTGAATCAGCAAGCCTATGCAGATAGGCTGCTAAGGCTGCGCCACCAGGCAGGTTAGTAATTATTCTGCATGTATTGTTATATAAAATAGGTGAGAGAGCCTGAAAAAAGTGTTGTAGCCCAACAATACAGCCATAAAGTGCCCTGAATAATTTTTCTGCATGTACTGTTATATAAAATAAGTCAGAGAGCCAGAAATAGAGTGTGGTAACCCATTAATAAAGGTAAAATAAGTCTGGAATAATATCTCTGCATGTACTGTCTCATAAAATAAGTGAGCGAGCCTGAAAAAGAGTGTTGTAACCTATTAATAAAGGTATAATATGTCTTGAATAAGTCTTCTGTATGCACTGTAATATCAAATAAAGGAGAGAATCTGTAGAAAAGTGTGTAATGTAATTAATAAAGGTATAATACTTGGAGTGTGTCTGTGTCACTTACTTTGAAATGTTGTTGTACCCTTGCATTAAATAAATAGTACTGTTGTATTAAGTGCTGTCAACCCACAGTTGGGCAGTCCCATATAAAGTGGATGAAGGAAGTGCCAGTAGCTGTGAAGCATATATATATATATATATATATATATATATATATATATATATATATATATATACATACAGTCCTCAACAGTCAGTAAATGGCTGGCATGCATAGGTAAATCTGGCACATGAGTAGCTTGTCAATGTGTTCCCCAGAAATGTGAGCGTGCTACATGAAATGTAGGGTTCTGTAGAAATTTAACAGAAAATGTCAAGTGAACACATCCAGATATGTAGATACATAAATATAAATAAAAAATATAACTATGTAGCAGTAACATCTGCATCCTGGACAGTTAGTATGTGAGATATAGGTCAGGTATATAATGAACTAGCCAAACCCATTACACAACCTAATGCATGTTGCCTAATGTAATAATACATGAAGGGGATATACACCTGCAATCAATAGGAATGTAGTGTAGAGTAAAAGTACTTATAAGATATTAATGGAGGTTTCTTTTTACACCCTACTGTATCTGCATAAACAATGCAATTCCACACCTCAATGGGTGTGTCTAATCTCAAAACATTTGTTGGGACATATGTCCTATTGTTCTATAAATATCTGCATTTACTTTGATGCATGTGCCATGTTCAAACACCACAATCTTGGTGGCCTGTTGCCACCAATTATCCCTGCATGCTGTTGTAATGTCCACTGTTGTTCAATATATGCATGTGTTATGCTTGCCGTTCAACTGTTGGAACCCTGGTGTGTTGGGTTAATGGGAATATTACTGTATGCTGTTACAACTAATTTGGAATGCTGTTGTCTATGTTGTAATTAAACACACCTAATCACAGAATGTATGGGAAGGCCGGTCCCAGCAGACCCACCTGTCCCTCCCCAGCTGGCGATTGCAACTGGCACCAGCAGGTCTGGTGCCCAGCCCAGGCTACCCTCCTCCATTGGTCCTGTGCCACCTTCGGGTGGAAGCACTGCAGAGGATGGGGCTCATCCCCCCCTGCAAGCGTGGACAGAGAAGGGCCACCTGTCACCCTCTGAGGGGTCCGGGTTGTGGTGCCTAGGGAGATCCAGCATTTAGTCGCTGATCCCCTATGCCAGCTCGAGGCAAGAGTGGCGCAACTCATGGGTGAGCCTGCCCCTCCTACACAGCCCCCAGCACAGCCACCCTCGGGGCTGTGAAGGTGCAGTGGTGACTGCCCATGGGTGGGGATCTCAGTCCCAGTGTTACCATCTGTGGGCTTATGGGCTTGCGATTTCCAAACATCCGTCTCCATCAGTTGTGTTCACCCACCCCATGTGTCATACTCTGCCCCTGTATGCGTCTTGTTTGTCTTGTCTGTTTACCTCCCCAACCTACCTCCCCAAATATACCTACTTCTTCTACCTCACATTCCACTCTCACCTGAAAAAAAAAGGGCAATCTGTTCCCACAAAAAAATTATGCCCCATACATAGCTGCCCATTTCTCACACGTCTGCTGGACATGTAAACTGATAATTAGAATTGGCAGTACAACATACTTTGTTGTCCTCACCCCTCTCTCAGGGGTGGAAAGTTTCAAATTTCACTCCAAATTTGTAACATATGCACAGCTGTTGCTGTTAAAGAAATGGGCAGCTATGGACCTTCCCTACACCCGTCCTGCACATCCCGAGCTGGTTTCCCCACTGTCTTTCCCTCTTTGTGCCCCCTTTTTCACCACTTTCCTATCTCCCCATTTTCTTTTCTTTCAAAGAAATTAGCGCGTGGGTTAGCGGGAGTAAGCACTTTTAAGCAGTAATTAGCAGTTTTGAGTGCATGTGCGCATGTGTGCGCTAAACTTAGCATCACTAAGCATTGCACAAACTTGCGCAATCCCGCTTACAACTGCTTAAAAGTGCCTTAATCACTCTGTATGTCAGGGCCCTTGTTCTGCTCAGCAGCAAAATAAAACACCTCTGTCAGTCTCGAACCCTAGACCTTGGACACACTTGACTGCATGAAGTACCACTAAGCCACAGCAGATATACAATAACTTGGTGCTGAAATAAATATATCACACAATACAATGAGTGAATGTAAAGGAAAAATAGGAAGGCCATAACACAAAGCTTGTTCTGTGGATCTTTACCAGCAATTGTTGTGGAATTGCATTACATGGCTGTGATAAGAGAAGCAGCCATTCTAGCAGCAAATAATGTTATAGAGGCACTTTACATCTCCCACACAGTATCATAGCAGGACAAACACTGGCATATGTGATCAGGGCAGAGGCCATACTTCCTAACTGTGACTACTTTTCAGGGATGTCCCTGATTGTGAAACATATTTTAGCTGTGTCCCTCTGAATCCCTCTGGAAAGTACTGACATTAGTCAGAGAGGTGGTGTATTACATAATGAATAATGACAATAATAACAGTAGACACTGCTTGTACTTCATAAAAGGAGTACTAATCCATATGCACTGCTTCACTCAAGTCTACACTTACTGTCTCTATTAGTTGGAAGGTGTACCTCACTTTTAACTGCCTATCCCTGACTCCAAGCAAATATGTATCTGAGTGTTTCATAGGCCTGGCAGAGGCACAAACACACAGGCATATCAGCTTATCTGCTGTTACACACTCTGCAAATAGCTTTGTGAGGATTTCCACAAGCATACCCTTATGTAGGAGTACAACACAGAAATACCAAAGGATGTAGCCATGTACTGGTAGCAACTGACTGTAACAATGTCATTGTACCAGTGCTGAAAACACCTGTGGGTTGCAGAGACAAAGAATAACAGGCTACCATCTGGCTATCATCTGGATAGGTTCACAGTTGGGAACTATGCAGACAGACCACCTGCCTTGATAAACTAACAGGTACACACCAATCCTTTAAGTCCAGTAAGATGACACTCACACAATAAGATGTAATGCTCTTTGTATGTCTGCATCCCCCCAAATTTTAAATATACGTGTGTGTTTAGGGTCAACCAAGGATGTAGGTAGGCATACTCAGTAGTGGAATTGTCCAGTTTACCTGAGAATCCTGTGCTAATGTCAACAATAAAAATTCACAAACCCTGCAGAAGTGAGTACATCAATATGCACAGTTTAACAGTTCACAAACATTCCATGTGTCAAACGAATACTTCTCAATAACTACTCTTGTATGGCAGTTAATTACATAAGTAGAAAAGAAACTACATACATATATCTTGTGTAAGCATTTGTAGGGGTGAGTTAAACTCTACACTGATAGCTCTGTACTGGAAGTAGCAACAGTCAGGTCTGAGTACAACATGTACATCACTGTCTACATCTCTAGCTTCAGATATAACACATATACCAACCTTCTGACTTCAACAACAGTGTCCACAGCAAACAAGCATGGGCTCCACTCTGGAAATCTGAAAGGGCTACGCCTACAAAACATAGCAATTTATAGCATTGGGTTGCTATGACAGTGAGTACTGCAATTACCACACAGCAGGCTGTATGCATTTACCAAATGCTGGGCACCAATTGGTGCAGAGGTTATCACATGCACATGTGCAGATACCTATAAAAGCAGATGGTACCTGCTATCCCCACATGCAATCATTACATTGCATGTGTTAAAGCATCACTGAACCTGGGGAGGAGTAAAAAAGAATTATTACTTAATAACACAAAAGTTTAATTAAGTAAAAAGACTTGACTGAATAACCAACCAAAATATTAATTAAGTAAAAAAAAAAAACTTAATTAATAACCAAAAGAAATTAAATAAAAGCAATCTTTACTTAAGTAACACAAAAAAAAATTGTCAGAACATACACAGATGGACCTGAAAGTGACAAACAGGTATGTAACAGATATGTGATTACCGGCAAGTAGTAGATGTTTATGAAGAGTACTGTAAATACTTTGAAACATGCATATGTGGCAGCAGTAGGTATGTATGCACTGATGCCATGCATGACTACTGCCATGGACAAATTAGTGTGTAGCTGTGTGTAGTGGGACATAACTGTGACATATGTAGCTCAGCATTTAATGTCAAACATCCGATCATGTCATCTATGTTCTGTACAGTACTGTGTATAATGGCTGTCTGGGGGAGTAGTGCAAACAGCTATATAAACCTGGATGTGACAGAGTAACACATGCATGATAGTCATATAATGTGTAGCTTAACATTGGCAACTACTGTACCAGGCTGGTATAGTAATATAGCTTTAGCAGCTATAAATACACCCTGTAATATTACTGTTATGCACACATGTGACAACTGTTCATGTTGTAGCAAGGCCCAACAGGTCATCCGTGAGGTCTACTGACTTACAACAGTGTGGACCTTGTGTGTGTATGGCACACACATATGGAGAGATATTTATGTGTCAGATGTATTAGCATCTTAACATGTGCATAGAGAAAGGAACATACTGCAACTGTTTGTGAAGGGTGGACATATATATGTTGGTGAAGGTTGTTATGTGCATATTTTTATGTAGGTTGTAGTGTGTGGCAAACAAGACAGCATACAGTGCTGGTATATGACATGTGGTGTTTAAACTCTGTGGGTATGATTTGCTAAGTTTTTAGTCTTCCAGACAGGGAGTCCTGCTAAAGATACATGGCCTGAGAATACCCTCAATGCATTCTGCACAAGACTGTGCAAAATTATTACATAACTGTAACTTTCTCAGCCCTTGCATAATTGATATTCCCACCATGAAAGGTGGACTGTATATGTGCCTACATGTAAATCTATATGTACACCAATGGATGTTTATATGTACGCTCAATGTTGTAAATGTATTGCCATCCCTTTTGTTAAAAACCCTGTACCCATGAACTACCACATAGGTGGTAGTCTACTCAACACCAAAAGTGTGATAAGAGACCACGGGACACAGGTGGACAGTAGTGTCCCTTTTGATAATCACAGTGCCACACTAGTCATGTAAACTGTGTACGGTCCACATGTCATCACAAAAGGTGTGTCATCCATGGAATAAGAGGTCAGTGTTCCACTCTACTCATCAGTCATAAAACCCATCATAGAGTACAATGGCCCTTTTGGTATGTACCTCAGAAGACATCTACAGCAACTGTAGACTCCAGGCACAAACACCACAAAGAGTATTACCAGACTCAAACAGATGCCCTATGCAGACTGTCTTCCAAAACCACAGCTACACTATGTCGCATACCGCCTACCCAGAGCCAACCTCTGCCTAACATACGAAGCTAAGCCAAACCCACAGGTGTTGGACATGCTCCATGTAAACAGATTAAAATCCCTACAAGCTACACACTGTACTGATCTAAACCTTGTAACGTCAAAAAGCAGAATATGCTAGAGTGGTACATTCTCATCTGAGACACATACCATACTCTGGAACTAACTACCTATCAATAGCAAAGAAAGGTCCTCATTAGCAGTCATCATGAATAATCATGATGAATGGATGTGAGATAGGAAATACAACCCGGGAATCACCTCTGTGGCTCTGCATGACAGGGGCACATGAACTTAAATTACACGGGTGTTGAAGGGCAGGGTACCGTATGGCTAGGCTTCTATAGGCCCTATGGCTAATAGCCTATGAGCTACCTAGGACCTGATATACACATGCATGTACATGTTGCATTAATTGCTATGTGAGGTTGACTGAGTATGATGGTGAATGGGTAGGTGAATGTGTCAACGTTGTGTTTATGTGTGATAGCCTAGTGGGAAACTGTTTAAATCATGGTATGTAGTGTTCTAGCTCTGATCCCCGCAAAAGATATGTATGCTATTGCTAGACAGGAAAAGCAGTATGGCATACGGTGTGACGTAGTCCCATGGTGTTGACTGGAGTGTGCCATTGTAGGCTAAAGCAGTACATGTATGCTTATTGATTGTTAACACTAGTGAATACAAATCCCATATGAACTGTAATACTACCTGAAGCTGTAGGCCTAAACAGCACAGTTTGGTGTATATTCACATTGCTTGGAAACACTGTTTTGTTTGTTACCTGTAGTCCCCACACATTACATACCTCAGGCATAAGGTTTTGTAAGTGCTGACACACAGTACTGTATAGTACACAGGTAAAGCTCATCTGGGTTGCCATACCTTTGTGTCTTGTAGGTATGTCTGATGTGTGTGTGTGGGTATGCCTGTAACATGTCTCAGTTGTATGTGTGTTACAGGATATAAGTGCATATCTAGCAACATGTATAGTGTAGTACAGCAGTATGCCACCTATATTGATGAATGTGCACATATGTTACTTAGGGGTTTGCTATCAACAAGTAGTGTGGTGTACTGGTAGTACTGTAACTGTACTCTACAATCATTTCAATGGATGACATATTTCTGTATGCATTAGCTTCATATATACCTCCTGTGGCTAGGTGGTGCCTTGTGTCACATACAGTGTGCCATGTGCTGTTGTATAGTCTTACATACTGGTTTCACTTTGTTGCTGTGCAGAACATGGTTTAATATATAGAACGTGCCAGGCACTGTCAGGCAGTTGTGGGCTGAGCACTGATGTGTGGTATTAAAAGTGTGTATCTACTGACAGCCAATAGGTTGCTATATATGGCATTTCATTGATATCTGTACTTTAGAATGTTAAGTGTGCCACATGGCTTGCTCACAATTATTGTTTTATTGTCTTCCAGGGACATGTCTCACCATCATAACCTTGCATATTCCCCTGAAGAGGAGGAAATCATTATATCCACCCTATTACATCACACCCTGCTTTCTCCAGAACCAGCCAGGACCAACATGAGTGCACTACACTGTGGCAAGATGTTGTCCGTCGGGTTAATGACGTAGGCATGCATAACCGGACTTATGAGCAGGTACGCCATCACTGCAGTGATTTAATCAGACATATCCGGCAGCATGCCTCTGATGTCCGCAGACAACAGCTTGCCACAGGTGGTGGTGCAGCATCACATCCGCCCCTCACCAGAGTGGAAGAGCTGCTCCTCAGCATGGTGGCTCCTGGACAACCACTACAATAGACATGTGTCATCATGGAGGCCGGAGTCACCCAGCAAGTTGACTCGGAGCGTGCAGGTAACATGGCATATCTGTAGACTACTGTTAGCTCGATTGTTAGAACATGCATATGTCAGATGTGTACTGTGTATTTGGAAGATGTGGAGCCTGATGTTGTGCAATACTGATAATTTGGAACATAATCTGTATGCCTGTGACTCTCAACCATTGTACTACTGTAAAATTGCAAACTCACAGCAGCAATGCCATAGTTGGTGACACTGACAAACTGTCTCATATCCTTGTAGGTCCCTCTGGTGTGACAGCAAGACAGCAGACCCATGCTGGTGAGTGTTCTACATTTAATATGGCAAACAACATGTGCATGTCATAGGTGAGTTGCAGGCCATGTACACATGTAAAACACCTACACATAATGCATGCTCTGCATGTTTTCTGTGGGACTATGCACATCCCAGTAACATGAGTAGCTGCCTCAAACACATGCTATACACAGAGCATCCCAAACAATTGTGGTACACTGTAGTAGACACTGTATAGGCAGAGTCAATACACATGCACACAACATACACCACCTTGTCATATGCATATTTTAGACACCTGCTGTAAGGTCAGACTCCAGTATCCCAAATGTCATCCACACAGCACACATACTATACCTGAGGGGTAGAGGCCTATCATGGGGTGGTGCAAAACTCTTCAACAAACAACATATTCATGTTAGGCAATGCTCCCTATTGAACACCTTACATTCCCATGTAACAACTGCCTGTGAAATAGTTAATGTAGCCACAGTGCTGCAGTTCAGGTACAGCAAGATAGTTGCCAGTGTGGCACACATTAGTGGCCTTCAGTGACAACATGATGCTGCCTGGTGATGGCTCATGTTACTACACTACATCCAGTTACAGTAACTACAGTACAGCACATAGCATTCATTGCTATACACCTGACAGTTGTGTGCATCCAGCCATGGTATGTATACCTGTGAGTGATGGTGCACAGGACATTTAAAAGCATTTCATACTTGCACAGCAATGTTGTGTCCATGTACACATTGTGTTCTAGGGTGAGGCCAATCATTGAACAACACACATGCATCAAAGACATGTATACTGGTATTAACAAGAACTCTCTACACTCGCACTGCATGCTGTTGAGCAACACACATCTTGCATGCTGACACATGTGATAGGACTTTATGGCTTGTGATACTGTACTCCACCATCAACCACTAATGGGCATGTTCTGGATTGTTGTTGGTGTGTGTGTGTGTGTGTGTGTGTGTGTGTGTGTGTGTGTGTGTGTGTGTGTGTATGTGTGTGTGTGTGTGTGTGTGTGTGTGTGTGTGTGTGTGTGTGTGTGTGTCTGTGTGTGTGTCTACTTTAGTGAGTAGTGTATTTGTGTTCATGTGTGCATGTGTTCATGTGTTCATGTGTGCATGTGTGCATGTGTTCATGCGTTCATGTGTGCATGCGTGCATGTGTTCATGTGTGCATGTGTGCATGTGTTCATGTGTGCATGCGTGCATGTGTTCATGTGTTCATGTGTGCATGTGTGCATGTGTTCATGTGTGCATGTGTGCATGTGTTCATGTGTGCATGTGTGCATGTGTGCTAACATCATGTACAGATTGTAAAGTGTGTTTCCTGTCTCCCTCTCACAGGTGCTGAGGTTGTGTTGGTTGAGTGCAGCAGGGAACCTGAAGACACTGCCACAAATAGTGGAAATGATGAAACATGTATTGTGGCACAGGCAGGTGTGACAGGGTCTGTCACTGGTCCACCAGTCGACAGTACACAGCTTTCCACACCATCTATGCGCACATTCATAATGCCAATACATCCCTCATCACCAATGGCCTTAGCTGAGGGACAGCATACAGTAGGCATTGAGCACGATAGTGTGGTTTCTATGGCACATGCATCCCCTCACAGCAGCCATACCCAGATTCCTGGAACAGTACCACATAAGCGGATGTCCAGGGGGTTTTGTGGGAACACTGCTGGTCGTAATGCCCCTGGCAGACATGCCCCCACAGGTCTTACAACCTCAGGTATGTTCCGGGCTGTAATGCAGGCACAGGAATGTATGGAACAGTACACCAGACAGGGACTGAGGGTGCAGAGGGCCCATAACACTGCTATCAATGACAGTATCCGTGACCTTGCTGGTGCAGTCTGTCACTACACCTAGGTCATTGATAGACATTGGGGGGAGACATTAGATGTCCTCAGCAATGTCATGTCCATGTGCCAGGACAGTGCAGGATGGCTGAGACGTCGACGTGGACATATGCCAGCAACATCATCGGCTGGCAGTCGTCGTGGATGACACACAAGTCACAGCCGCTCCCATAGTGGCAGTACCAGCCCCAGCAATGTTGGAGCTGGGCTGTCAATAGACCATCATAGAAGACCACATGCACGTGGCTCTGGCCAGTCCCAGCAGGGACATGGGTCCAGTCAACATCCCTCTGCCTCTGATGATAGTACCCAGTCTGGCTTAGTACCTGATACTGTCCGTTGCACCCCTGCCAGGCACAGGTACTGTGTCCGTGGCCAGAGACGGTGATCTGTACAGCCTGGTAGGTACAGTCTGTGGCTGTCCCACAACCTCCTGTATATGGCAGCCACATGATGGAACTGTGTGCATGCAGACACACACACACACACACACACACACACACACACACACACACACACACACACACACACATAATCCAAACACCTAGGGCTAACACATACACACAAACATTACATCAACATTGACCCATGCTATATTGTTGTCCCTCACACACACACACACACACACACACACACACACACACACACACACACACACACACACACACACATGTCGATTGGATGGGTCAATGTCGGGCTCTGGCAAACCAACAACACACCCTGTGCATATGATGAAACTGTGCCACCTCCTGTCATCTGTAACATTGATGCAGGAACAGGCTAACGTGGTGCTGATGCACAGGGTGACTTTATAGCAGTGTAGCAATGTTAGCATGTTGTCAGCAGTACAGTGTAATGATATCCCTGTAGGTATATCTGAGCAGACATGATGCATTAAAGCTATGATTATCAATGTAGTATTGTTTACAACAGTGTTAATTCCAAAAATGTATTGTCCACCCATGTGCCACTTGGCTGATGTGTGTAGTTTTGGCAGCATGTGTTGGTGAGTGGACAGTACATCTGTGATGTGTGCAGTACAGATTTGCAGGTGTACATTTGTGAACATGGTGGAGGTGCACTGTCTGGATGTACGTGCATAGTGGACATACGGGAAGGGTGACATGCCCTGTATTACACAGTGTCAACACTTCATAGTTTCTATTGGTGGCCAGTATGCATTTTAATACACATATGTTTTAACTTGGGTACGCATGTGCGTATGGCATGGTTTGACACTATGCTGTGGGTGATACTGTTACTATCTGTCCTTGGTTTGCATTCTGGTAGTATACACAACCTCAACAGCCTGACTATAACCAATCATTAGATGATGTCTTGACAACTGACACACAGATGTAGGACACTCAGTAGCATTTGGATCCTTACGGTACTATTCAATACCAGTAACCAGTGGTATTGACCTCCACCCATTCCTGGGACCACTCCTGTTTGGCATATAGCCCTCTTAGGTACAAGCAAACACACTAGGGATATGTCCGTCCACATCTGGAAATGCATACAGTGGCCTACAATGCATTCTCTGGATGAGACAATTATCCTCCACAAGGGTATCATACAGACAGATACCAGTTGTCCAACCCATGCTGTAAAGCTGTAAGCCAAATATAGCATAGTCATCCACATTTACTAAACATAGTATCCCAACAGTACCACATAGGTAGTAGCCCCAAACATGTAGAATGGGTAAAGATGTGTACATACAGCCAAGTGTTATGTCATCTGTCCTTTGATATTCACATTTCCATAGGTATTCTGAAGTCCCTCGGTGTATCACATAAGCAATATGGGGTCTGTATGCATATCCACAAAGTTGTTGTACACCTATAATGAATGCCCATTATTGACATGTCTGACATATACCCCAGGCATGAACCCTCACTCACACTATTCTATAGAAACTGTCATGGGTGTGTGTGACACAGATGACCTAGGCCACAGTCACTACAGTGGCTGGCCTTTACACAAACATACATATGTGACCTAAGGTCTAAGAAGCAGCAGCACAATCTGTCAAAGGTAACAGATGTATTCATGTAGAAAGCAGGCTTCACACCTATGAACTAATTGAGGTCACATGTACACATATGTATTTGCCACACAGATACCTAAAGTGTGCAATGCACATACTGTTGTTATCCTGATATGTCATATAGTAATAAAAGCTAAACCCACAACACATTGACCAACAGTATCACACACAAACACTCAGCAATTGCGGGATTCTAACTCCTACCTAACTATGTTATGATACTAGAGAGATATGTATTAACACGACGCGCTATATGCTTTACTGGGAGTTTTAATTTCCAATGCTATATTTGTAGGATGCTGACAACATCAGACTTGCCAAAGAGGAATATACCACTTTTAAGGTGTTTTCCTTGTCTCCAAAAAGGGCACGCCTCTCAAAGGAAATCACACAGACACATTATCCCCCCCCCCCCCACACACACACACACACTCAGCAATTGCAGGATTCTAACCCCTACCTAACTATTGTTGCATATATACCCACACCCAACAATACATTACTAATTACTTAATTAGACAATCAAAAGTTTAAAGAACCATAAACCTTAAAAATGTATATAAATACACACACATTAATTTCTTTCTTAATAAATTTTACCTTATAAATTGGTCATTATCCGTTTGTTGAGGTTGTATCCTTTCACAAAGGGGCTGTCCCCCCTTTGAGTAGCCTCTAAATTTAATTACGGGATTTAAGTTGATAGCACGTGAAAAATTCAGGGTAGAACTAAGATTCGTTTCTCGAGTAACCAGCTATCTCTAGGCTCGTTTGGCTTTTCACCGCTACTCGGAGCTCTTCTCACCATTTTGCCACATGGACGAGTTGGCCCGTTTGGCTGTCTCGGAGTAGCTCGCCTAGTTTCGGGGGTTGGACTAAAATTCTTTTTGCCCTTCATGACTAGCTAGACCATGATGCAAAAGGTACAAGTGTTAGTCTTTGCTTTTTAAAACTTAATTTTTCATTAGTTTTTCAGTTTTCCCTTACGGTACTTTTTATGCGCTTGAATTTCTTTCTTTCTCCAATACTAGAAGCACAAATGATTTACTTACAGAGTATATGTTATATAAAATTTACATGTTAAAAATGACAGGCTCACAATTTAGTTCAAAATGACCCGATTTGCACGGGTGTGTCCTCAGTGTAAGGGGGGTGCTTTGCTGATTATTAAGAAAGAAATTAATGTGTGTGTATTTATATACATTTTTAAGGTTTATGGTTCTTTAAACTTTTGATTGTCTAATTAAGTAATTAGTAATGTATTGTTGGGTGTGGGTATATATGCAACATTGTTTTTTGTAAATGACCGTCTGAAGAAGTGCATTGATTTTTATGCATGAAAGCGCTAACGGATTAAATATACCTTTCAGTGACTGGCGTGATTTGTTGGAGTTTCATTTTTTTATTTTTTACAAGTTTTGGTCTTTTTCTCATTTTCTAGTTCCCTACCTAACTATGTTATGATATTAGAGAGATACACATTAACACAACGCGCTATAGGCTTTACTGGGTGTTTTCATTTCCACTGCTATATTTGTGGGATGCTGACGTCATCAGACTACACATGGTAATGTGTGTGCACTTAGTTTTATGCAATTCCAGGACTGAGCCATGGGGGACAGCGGGTGTTACCAGCTTGAACAGGACTCCACAATTCTTACCTTGTGTGATCTATCTGTGGCCCAGTTGCCAATCCATCCGATGACAATACATATTTATGCACAGGTTGTTGATTTTGTGGATACGACATGTGTCTGGGATGTTGGAAAAGGACTATTCAAAGTGTATGTGGTACGTGCGTAGCTCATTTCATTGATGTATGTCCTGGGTGGCTGCCTTGCAAACAGTCTAGCAGGTTTGAGAACCATGATCTGCCCATGACCAAACCAAAGTTGGTTGGGTTGTGTGTTTATAGGCTTCCAATAGCTCTGATTCTGACTTCAATCATGATGGACTCCATGGCCTTGCATATCAGACTTCTTAGGCTTATAAGACTATAGTTCCCATGGTCTGTTGTGCACCAACACTTGTGTAGTGTGCCATATGTTGCTGTAACCCATTCAACAGTTTCATATCCTGTAGAGAGAGTGAGGTACAACAGACTGTTCAGATACAGGGTCTGTTTGTTCTGCAGCTCACTTATGACACATATAGGGGCACAATGTAATCCAACTGATGCCATGTTTTCAGCTTTGGAAGGAGCTGTTTACCCATTCTACATGTGATATCTCCTGGTATGATGATAGGGCCTTTTGTCAGTGGGAGGTGGGTATGTATGTATGGGCCTGTCTGACAGGATGTTTGCATTGTCAGTCATTTACAGTTGGCCCTGACTCAGGACATATATGACTATACATTGCTATTTGTGACATAGCTGAAGGAAGTGTCATGGTTCTGTATGGACTCCTTCGCAGATAATCTTTCCATGACCTGGATTGGATAGTGTTTGGAGTGCACATTGTTTATTGATGATACTGATTTCGGGTTTTTTTATTTCCTTTGCTTTTCAACTTTCTATGAACAACCTAAGTATCTGTAGTACATATTTGATTATGACAGGGTTCCAATACATTATATATGTGTCTGTTGTCATATCACTGTATGCACAAGTCAGGATTGGTGAATTGTGAGAGGTTCCTGGGTTAACACATGCAACTGCCAGATATGTGTGACCCACTGCTGCACTCAGACATGGCCTAAGTGTGTGAGCATGCCCAGTTTGGCCTTTCAGTATGTTGTTGCCTGACATTTGCCTTATTTATTCAAGTGTGTGAGCATGCCCAGTGTGACCTTTCAGTATGTTGCTGTGTGAAGTCCATTACATTTGTTGATGTGTGTGAACACGCCCAATATTAACATTTATACTATATGTGTGTTGCAAATCAAGTTGTATTTTTTCTGCAGGGCTCACCTTTGTGTCATAACTCTACAGGGATTATGCTGTGCCTGCAGGGTTTCCATGAGACACTTTGCATAGAATTATCAACATTTCTTCATACAGGCTGACCAGTGAAATACTGTCATGGTTTAATGGTTCAGTACTGTGACTATAGTGCACAGTATCCTGGGTTCAAGGACTGTCACTGCTTTATATTTTCATACTGGGCAGACCAGACTGCTTAAGGAACAGTAAAGCAAATATGAACATGTTTACCAGCTTTAGCTCAACTATGCCCAACTTTGACCAAACTTTCCCAACATTGCTCAACATTAACCAACATTGCTGAACGTTGCCCAATATTGCTCAACATTGCCCATAGTTGTGCTACTTAGTGTGTGCAATTTTGTTTACATATACTAAACAGTGGTAAAAGCTGTTTAGCACTGCTTTATATTGCTTAAAACAAGGCAAGCTTGCCTCAGGTGGTGCTGCAGGGCTGCCTATGTCAGATGCACATAGTACACTCCCTATATATGTTTGACAACAGGTAGTGTCAAGTTAGGCATTCCTTTTACTATATGTGCAAGTCAGAGAGAGGTATCATTTCCAGGGTTCCTACTGAGCCAGTGTATATGCTATGCGTTGTCTCTTTGCCAAGGCCAAAGCATACTGAGCATGCCTCCTTCTGCCTACTGGGGCAGGCTCAGGTTGTTCCTCCTCTGAGTCACACTCTGCCTGTGATGGCCTTGGCAATGGCGGGGGGCTGTTTGGCCTGGCCCTATGCTGCTCCTGCTGCAGCTGTTTTCGTAGGAGCATATTGTGTAGCATAGCACATACCATGACTATTTGGGTACATGTAGTTGGTGAGTACTGCAAGGCTCCACCAGATGTGTCCAGGCACTGGAACTATGACTTGAGCAGCCCAAATACATGCTCGATTACATTTCATGTTTGTGCGTGTGCCTCATTATGGCATTCCTGTTCAGGTGTGTATGCATTTCTGATGGGTGTCATCAGCCACAGCTCCAGTGCATATCCAGCATCCCCCACTAGGTGACCATGAGGGATGTTCCCATTGGAAAATGTCTGGTACAGCTGTGTCAGATGCCAGATATAGGAATCATGGTAGCTTCCAGGGCAACCAACACACACACATTCATTATTATGCCCTGGGCATCACACATGACCTGGCAGTTGATGGAGGGGAAACCCTTACGGTTAAAGTAGGCCCTACCCTGCTCACCAGCTGGTGCTTTGATGCATATGTGCGTGCAGTCTATTGCACCCACTACCTCAGGGTATTCCGCTATTTGCTGGAAAAGATGCATATTGCTGGCCAATACCTCATGAGAATTGGGGAAATATACATGATCACCGACATGTGCTGACATGGCATTCAGGAACTGGTGCAGTACCCTGGATGCTGATGCCTGTGAAATCCCCATCATATCACCAGTTTGTCTCTGGAAGGTACCTGTTGCTAGTATTCTTAGGCCAACACATACCTTGGTTTCCACTGGGATGGGTTCCCCTCTGTTGGTTCTGTGTGTGAGGTGTGGCCTGCACAGCTCAACAATTTGCTGCATGAGGTAGGTTACCCTGGGCCTGTACACTCTTCTCCGTCTCCTCACTGTGGGTTGCTCAGCAGCATTTGCATTGTTACCACCCTCAGCATGTTGCATATGTTGCCTTATAATAGCAATGGAAGCCCCTAACATCTCTTTGTCTCAGTAAAGCTTTTTCAGTTTTCACTTCTATTAGCTTACTGCAGTGTTGCAGTGTCTCTAAGAAAAACATAGTGGAAAGTTGTTTGCAGAGTTTTAAGTGCTGGGCTGGGCTGCGCTAGTGTACTGCCTGTGTAATTGGCTGATTCTGATTGTTTTCACCTGCTAGCTCTGCTAGTTCTCCTTGGTTAACTTCCTACTATTTGTTGTGCTTCCTTTTCCCTTTCTGTTTCCACAGGGGGCAGCACCTCGCAAACAAGTGCAAACATGCGCACACCAGCTCACATGCGTGCACACATGCTTACACAGCCTAACACTTGCTGACTCTGGCTTAAATGCATACACACAGGCGCAAACGCGCTTACACAGGTTTCAACAACCTTACACATGCTTACTCCGGCTTACAAGCATGCACACAGGCACACACACGTGCACACAGTCTTACTTGGTTTTACAGGTGCGCACACGTGCGCATACACTTTGCAGGCACTTCTACAAAACACTTTAGTGTTATCCACGGCATACACCTTCAATTTCTTGCCTTTCGCTAGGATACCTGTTGACACGCCTCTTCCAGTGATGGGTAACTGACAGCAAACACATGCCACTCTGCTCCAATGAGCTTACATTCTTTCATACATACCCCCCTCATGATGTCACCTATCTTCTACTTTGATACTCCCCTTATCCTACTCATACAGTCCATGGATTTTGCTCATATGCCATGTGAAATTGGGATTCATTATCCTTACCCTCATTTGCATAGGATTGCCTACTAATGCTTGGTTACATCTCTTAGACTGAGCTTCCCCCCCTTAGCAACCTCTACTCACTAGCCATGTTGTCTTCAGCCTGCCATTCACTTGCATGGCAGATGTATATTTTCAATAAATTGCCTATTTTTGGCTTTTATTTATTTTTTGTTTTTAGAGCGCAGCAAGTTTGCGCGACACTTCGCTACGCTTAAACTTCGGAGATCGAGTAAAAAAAAATATTTTTTTTTTATTTTGCAATGGGAAGAATTGCCAATGGCCATATATTTGACCATTGGCATGCTTCCTCAACTGGATGCATCCTTTATTTGATGCTGTCACGGCTCAGTTTTGCTATTTGCAGAATGGTACTCAGTTGACAACGGAGTACATTTTTGCAAATAACACTACTCTTACTCGGACAGGTTAGGGTTTCCTGGATCGCAAATTTATCTCATTTGCATAACTTTCAGCAGCAAATGAAGTAATTTCCATAACCTAGCCCTGTCCGTGTAAGAGTCGTTTTAGGAGCTCTCTTGCACGCCCCTGCCGGCTGTTCCTGGATCGCTCGGCTGTATAGTCTTACTCTACTCTTAGACTCCATGCAAGCCTTCCTGAATCCGGCCCTTAGATATTTCAGAAACCAAGACTCATGTTAAATTTGGCAAGAAATCATGCTTCAATAATCTGCAACAATGAGTTGGCGGACTTTAAAAATTCCCTGCTGACTACTCTATCAGAAATTAAACAAGGCTCATGTAGTGTCAACCAGGTAATACAAAAAAGAAATGCAAATCAAAAAATAAACTTCCAAACAATTATATTTAAAGACCAAAGAGGTACAACTTAAAACACGGTTAAGCACTTTTGTCCCTGTATACTTGGGACTTCATCGGAACTGTTGATTGAAGTAATTAAAACCATTTTATAGTTTATTTAAACAATCATGTAATGTCATTAATTAAAAACTTAGACAGTATCAAATACCAACTTCTTGGCACATATACAAGTGCAAAACCTTGAAATACTGAGAAATTATAAAAGAAACTAAAACTGTAATTTGTAAATACACAAAAAAATTTAACAAATTAATGCAAAAAAATGTTTCTACAAGTCAGCTGCTCATATTCTCAAAATAGGTCCAACAGAGATATGTTCATTTAATCCTGGTGAAAACATCACATTTAATCTAAGTTCCCAAAAAAGCTTTCCTTTCTCAATTTCAGTTTTTGTACTCCTTAGAACAACTTCCAAAACAGAAATAAAAAAAAAAATTGTGAATGAAGGGTGTGTGTTTAAACAATGACTTATTGATGTTACCCTTGGCAATCACATTGGTATGTTGGTAAATCCTCTTACAGAATTGCCTTTCAGTTTTTCCTATATAGAAATTGGGGTCTATATTACATCACTGAATGCTTAAAAAAGCGAACGGTGATTAATTGACCCTATGTAAGTGAAAGCTTACAATACTGAACTGTCAGAACAGCGATTTTTTTCCAAGGGGAAACAAATCGCTGTTCCAACAAAAAATAGAAAAAGAAAACACTTTATAACATTACACACACCCACACCCCCCTACTTAAATATACCAACTCCAAGACCGCACTACAGTGCAGAAAATGGCAAAGTACCGAATAAATAGAAGTTCACAAACATAAATAAGGCCACTTTGGCAGACAGGATAAAATTACATTCCCACTCTTAAAAATAAACCAATTATAATGACCTCTTTTTGGTAGGTGACGTAAGCAGGATCTCTCTTCTTTCTCTCACTCTCAAGAAGAGAGGTAGACGGGATTATGAAACTATCTAATTGCCTCACCAATTTTAGTACTAGCTCTAGGTGAAGAGTTAATAGACTCTGTCGACCATTACCTAAAAAGTACCAAACATAAGCATGAAAATTCATTGAGAATAAACTCACAGTTACATGGTACTACACAGTCCTCAGGGACATACGTCCAACTTCCAGGTGAGCACAAAATGGCTGCTGCTCTACCAAGTGAGCACAAAATGGCTGTTGCTCCTCTGGATTCTTTAATGATTAAGTTCTGCACATGAAATCTGGAAGATTGTGTTGGAGTACCTTACCACTGGGAGATATGATATCCACAATCTTCTTTAGCAAGCCCTCTCCCACTTCGTGCATCAGGTCAAAAGAAATTGCAAGTTTTAAACATCTTCTTTTTAAAATTTTCCTTGTATCTCCATGGGGAGCTTCTAAGATTTCTCCTCCCTTTCTAAACCACAAGTGAGTTTTCTTGAGACACTCCATCAAATTTATTTTCTTATTTATTTTTTTATTAACTTGTTCGCTGGGATAATGGCGTCATCCACAAAGGACCCTTCTCAACCACAGCCAGGAAGTTAGAGCTAAACTTGAAATAACAGTAACAGCAACAGATACGATGAAGAACATGATATTTATAAATAAACATATAGAGAAAACAGTAATATACTTTAAAAATATGAGGTAGTACACATTAAAACACATGATAGACGTGTAGAAATAATGAGGAGTAATGCAATAAGTACCAAACAGTACTACTGACGTAGCAGATGAGTTTCAAAGTGAGTTTACATGGTCTTTTTGCAGATCAGGGAAATGTCAGTTGTTGTAAGAGGTTTGGCATGCAGGGTAGGATAGGCAGAAGGAAAAACAGGGGGCATCAGAGGAAAAGTAAATGAACATTAATGGGAGAACAAGGGTGAGAAAAGGAGAAAGAGAGAGAAAAGACAAGATAAATAAAATACGTCCCCGATCAAATTTTAATGGGTAGCGTAAGAAGAAAAATGCAACAAGTGATTGCAGCATTATTGTATTGTGTATTTTTCAAACTAAGCAGTCATTGTCTGTAGTTAAATATAAGTGGCTTATTTCACCTGTTTATTCCATCATTAAATGATTTTTGTCTTTGCAGAGCAAGATCAGACCTATGGTCATCACTGTGTTTGTTTGGGTGAGATGAAAAAAAAAAACATTATGTTGTGTGAGTAGCTTGACAGAAGCACTGAAGAAAGACCCCATACTGTCTGCTCTGCATACAGGTAACTCTGGTAACTGAATGGACTGAGTAGAGCTTTATGGAGGACACAGAAGATTGTTGTCATATTTATACAATTGTGAATAAAATGAGAATGGTTCTAAAAGTGACATTTCATTCCCAAGGCAGTTTGTTGCTATTTCATTATTGGGGTAACATGTGTGAAGGTATCAACTTTAAAGGAACATTTGCCAGCTCATTAACACAGGGGCAGGGGGTATCCACTTGCAACACTGGTGACCTCAGTATTGCCTAGCACCTGTGAAGCAGGAAGGCTGTCCAGAAAGAATAAAACTGAATGACAAATGACCACCTTGCTTATTTTGGTGGAAGGCACTGAGTTTTGCAGTGCAATGCTACTCTTTACCAAAGATGGTAAGGCAACATTAGTAGCTCACAATTGTACATGTACAGTGAGAAGAGGACAGATGTTAGTGAGTGCACAGCAAGAGGAGGGCAGATGTCAATGAGTACGCATGGAAAGGAGGGCAGGTGTCAGTGAATGCACAGCAAGAGGAGGGCAGGTGTCAATGAGTACGCATGGAAAGGAGGGAAGGTGTCAGTAAGTGCACAGCAAGAGGAGGGCAGATGTCAGAGAGTGCACAGCAAGAAGAGGGCAGTTGTCAGTGAGTGCACAGCAAGAGGAGGGCAGGTGTCAATGAGTATTTATGGAAAGGAGGGCAGGTGTCAGTGAGTGCACAGTGAGAGGAGGACATATGTCAATTAGTGCACAGTCAGAGGACAGCAGATGTTAGTAAGTGCACAGTGAGAAGAGGACAGATGTCAGTGTGCAGTCAGAGGACAGCAGATGTCAGTAAGTGCACAGTGAGAGGAGGACAGATATTAGTGAGTGTACAGTGAGAAGAGGGCAGAGATCAATGTGTCAAGGGCCCATCTTTCTGTCATTGTATGCTGCCCTTTAGAGAGCTTAGAAAATGTGCAGTCAGGAAAGGATGATGCAGGGTCAGGATGCCTCAAGCTTTTCTCCCTCCCCCAATACCGATGGCCAAGTGCACTATCAGCCATGTCACCTGACTGGCAGCCCCACTATGAGGGAGGGGGTAAACTGGTTGGTCAAAGGAAGGTGGAGGAATAGAGGTCATCCTGGTCAAAACGACCAAAAATAAATAAATAAACAAACAAATAAATAAACAAAGGAAAACTTCAATCCTAATCTAGTTAACCTTATCCTAGACTATTTTTTCTTCCTATGTGATCACCTGAATAGATTCAACATCGGATGAATCTGAATCTTAACATGGCAGTCTGCTTCTCCTTAACAAAGGAATCAAAGACAAATTAAATGTTTTGCAGCTACCTGTCTCCCACCACCAAATAGCAGCACAGCACAGTAGTAAACCATTAAGACTAGCATACTACTTATGTAGAAATGACATTTTAAAATATCAGAGAAAAATTGAAATCATATCTCCTTATCTGTTATATACCTAGAGGTCAACAAAATCATACAGACCATCAATAAGAAGCTTGGGTCACTGTATAGAAACAAAACATTTTTAACCCCACTGGCTAGGGCTGCAATCTCCTGATCACACCTACTATCTACTGTTTTATATGCCTCGCCTGTACTCTCAAACCTCAACAAATCTGAACTAGGTAAGCTGTCCCATAGCTACAATTATATTGCCAGATTCGCCACTGTCTCCACCTATAGAACCCACCACTGCCAAAACCTTAAACAACTAGAGTGGCTAGAACTGCCCAGCTTAATTCAATTCAATCAACTCTTAATAGCGCACAAAATTTTGTACCACCCTGAGGATACCCCCTCACTTAAAAATATTATTAAGCCATATAGCAACCTGAGATCCCTATGGTCAGCTGATAAACTGCTGGTCCAAACCCACAAAGCTAAAACCTGGAATTCATTGCCAAACTATATAACCCTACAATTCTCCAAAAGTCTCCTTAAAAAAACCTCAAACAGTATCTCAAAGTGAATTGGCTATGCCCATGTACCAACCCTGATTAAGTTATAAACTGAAAGCATATTCTGTAATTATCATAACTTGTAACTACGTCACCAAGCTCTGCTTACAATCTGATGTCTCTTACTTTTAATTGTGTCTGTCCATGAGAATTGTGAGTCCCTACTAGGGAACACTACTAACCCATTGTATATAACCACTTTGTTTTTATAATTGTTTGCTAACTTCTGTGTAATCTATGTAAGTTTGTCTATGTGGAGCTTTTTACCCCGGGCCTCCGCTGAAAATGGACATATATCCAGTCGGACTATCCCAGTAAACAAATGTAAAATAAATAAACAAATGTAAAATAAAAAATAAAATAAATACAAAATATTTATTTATTTTTATTTATTTTTTATTTTACATTTGTTGTATATATCAGAGAAGCGGTAGGGAAGGAAGAGCAATATAAGATTAACTGTGGAAATATGGGTTAAACATCTTAAATGACAAAGTTATGGTCGCATAGCAAATAAAAAAAGATTATGTGCAATTCATCACTAAACAGCTGTTTGTTGAGGTGTGAGATCATTTCCTAGGGGGGAGAAGATGTGCCCTATAAGGAATGTATGTGATAGTAGTGTTTGGTGGGCATTTATCATTGTTCTGTTTTCATCTGTGTAGTATTCTGTATTTAAAGTCTAGAAGGAACTAGAAACACTGACATGTCAAGATGTGGCAGGATTTTTTGTCAGTCCACTCAGACTTCTGTTATGCCATATGCTTAATGTGCCCATTTGTGAGATATTTTGCATGACTGTAAATTTGTGGGTAATGGCCAGACTATAG
This sequence comes from Protopterus annectens, assembly GCF_019279795.1. Taxonomy (NCBI): domain Eukaryota; kingdom Metazoa; phylum Chordata; order Ceratodontiformes; family Protopteridae; genus Protopterus; species Protopterus annectens. The sequence continues at coordinate 1,202,855,854 of NC_056737.1, forward strand.
ACATTATGGTCATCACTGGCCACTTAGTTAGGTTACCTTCCTCCTCCTCCATACTAGTGGTAACAACAGGAGGTAATAACCTGCCAATATAGGCAATAATGCAACATTGTATGTTTTTACTTGTTAAGACAATAGAGTTGAACATTTTCCTAGACAGCATAAAGAAAACTTTACAGAGCAGTTAATTCCTTAGTCTGTGCAAAATGTTTACAGCATCAGAGAATTCTACACATATTGTGAAGGACCGGCTGCAGATGAACCTGATTCATGCATGATATTTTGCACATAATAGTTTTGATTGTGGAAGATTGAATCTGTGATGGCCGAACCGCGTGTAATTTAATTTTTGCTTCCTCCACAGGCTGCAACAGCTCTGGTCATTTGGAAAATGCCAGTAACTTGTGGCAGACTCAGTTAATGAATAGACTCACTTAGAATCAGATAACATAGAAGATTCCCATTTGGTGAAATACAGCAAATGAAATAACACAGTAGATAAAAGAACTTTAAGAACAATTCCTCAGTATGCAGTGCAGCAGCGCACTGATGCAAGTGATATAAACAGTTTATTAGCTTTATTAAGTGATATCCAGTGAAGATGATTTTCAAAAATCTCTGAAGAAGGTTACCTGACAAGTGTGTCTGGCAATGCTGGATTCATCCAGACAAAGCATCTGATTTAGGTGATCCAAATCCATGTAGCCAATATCCAGTCCTACATCCTTGGTATAGTGGCATAAATTGATGGCTAGTGAGCTCTTAGAAATAATACAGAATAATGTTCAAAACATTTTAATGGAAAACTATAACAGCAGTATTCCAGTATTATTGCCATACTGTGTACATATATATTTTCTTTTTAATAATTTTCCTTCAGTCCAACTGTGACGACCCACCACTGGACCAATAATCAAGGAGCCTCATTCCTCAATACTGGCAACAGTGGGGGGATGTTCTCTGGGAAGTTAACAGGTACACACACAGTATTTCCAGATGCAGCAATCTCCATCAAGCACATAGAGTTCACAGTCAGTCTGGGGCTGGTTTCTCCCTCTTTCTCCAGATCCCTAATAAGCCTCCCCGCTTGCACAACTATGGAGTTGAGATCTTAGCTGAGTGACCAAGTCAGGACCTCCAGCACCCTTTCTGTCCAACTAGTACTTTGTGTCCCTTCCCTAGTAACTGACACACTCACTCTTTGAGGTTTGATTTACACACACACACACACACACACACACACACACACACACACACACACACACACACACACACACACACACACTCACATTGGAAAGGCTTGCACAGGTTCACTAGCTATGCCCCCTTCTACACAGACGATAAAGTAGTTTCCACAGCCAACAGTCACTCCTTATCATCTACTTTAAGGCCCTTAACAAAGGGTGTCCAATCTTACTTTGTGATATTAATACTAACACAAATGGTAGTTTGACCAAGAGCAAGGCTATTAGGAGTGGCCCATATGGTGTCATCAAATGAATATGAAAGTACTCTCAAAACTTAAATATCTCTATGCAGATCAGCCACAATGAAAGATTTACATATATTTAATAATAAATAATAAAAGAACAAGACAATATTAAATATATATTCACAGTGACATCAGAGTTCAAAATCACAGGAAATATTTAAAACAACATTGCAGGACAGTGTCAAATAAATAAATAAAAATATTTAAACTAAGCTTCACTATATTCCTGACTGAATCTAAGAGAATTATACTATAACCTAAGAACTTACTAATAGAGCAAGACAGATGTGTTGAGTGGATTTTGTTGTTGTCAGGACCAAGACAGAATGCAATGCTCTGTCTCACTAAGAGAATTCTCAAATTAATATCTAAAATATTACTGCTGGGATAGCTTACAGAATGACATAATGTTTAGTCATCTGACTTCTAGTTCCCAGGCCAAAACCCTCACTGCTAGAAACTGGCAGCATTTAGTATCTACCTGTAAAAATGTACAGGCAAGGGCTTTTGCTCATATCTTTGGCAGATGCTGGAAGTCATAAAACAATTGCATTCCTTCATGCTTCAAAAGTAGTATCTTTATATCTTAATATCCCTGAACTGCTGTGCAATCCTGGCCCCAGCATCTTTTGTTACCTACCCAGCTCTCCAGCCTCCATATCCTGTCCCTGGATATAGAATTCTTCTGGCCTGGTGACTAAGGAACCATTAAAACCTGCTGTTTCCTCATATTGCCTCAGAGCCCACAACTCTATTTTTAAAGGAAAGTAAGAAATACCCAGCTCTCCAGCCTCGATATCCTGTCCCTGGATATAGAATTCTTCTGGCCTGGTGACTAGGGAATCATTAAAACTTGCTGTTTCCTCATATTGCCTCAGAGCCCTCAACTCTATTTTTAAAAGAAAGCAAGAAATACCCAGCTCTCCAGCCTCCATATCCTGTCCCTGGATATAGAATTCTTCTGGCCTGGCGACTAAGGAACCATTAAAACCTGCTGTTTCCTCATATTGCCTCAGAGCCCTCAACTCTATTTTAAAAAAAAAGCAAGAAAGTATGTTGTTTTACTACACCGGGCAGTAATATTTACATTTATAAGCATTAATTCTAGGTGGCTCTAAGGTCACTCCCCAGCCAGGACAGCCAGCAGTCATATCCCCTTACTACCCTATAGCCAGCAGACCTCTCCTCTGTAATACTAAAACCCTCCTTTTAACTGCTATCCTCTCTCACCTCTATCCCAGACCAGTCTTCTCCCTCTCAAACTCTACTGCTGTTATTTCATTTTTTTGTCCACTAGGTGGCACATTTACCTAGTCCTACCTTCCTCACACCTATCCCATGACTTCATAGCCTAATAATTTCACAGCTCCAGGTCTTAGTAGTGGCTGTTAAATATTGTCCACTTTTCTTTTTACTTCTAGTTTTAGCACCCACCTATCCCCTACTACTCCCCCACCACTTTTCCTAAACTCTAAACCCACTCACAACTTTGCTTACCTTACATGCACTGCATTTCACTGATTGTTCTTTTGGCTGCTTCTTCCTTCTCTTGTTTCTTCGGCCTGCGGGCTTACTCCGCTTCCCTGCCCTACCCCCAATTCCTACCCACCCCAGCGATCCTAGACTTATACTTCTAAACCACTCTCTCTTCCCCATTTCATCCAATCTAAAGGTCTCTCTACTTAAGGCAATATATCCACACCCTCATCACCTCATAACCAATCAAACATCCCTCCTTTTTAGATAACTGTACCAAACTGCTATCTCTCAGCTTGTCTTAGTACCACTCCTACATCCCTTACAGTCCCTTTATTCTAATTTCCACCATGCCTACATCAACTTTCACAGCACATTTTAAGCTGTTACTTATTGCCACACTTTTACCTTTTCTAACCTCAGCCTACCTCTTAACTTCCTTTGAACACCCACAATATATTCAAATCCACCACCCTCCCAAACAAACTACATTAACTCTTACTATCTCCCAAAATCACATAAATATAATTTCTATTCCTAGCTACCTACTAGCAAAATATCACAGATTCACCCACATCAAGTACAATGATCTAAAAATTAAGAAATCACTAAACCAAATCTGTAACCTACATAATCCTTTCTGTATACTTAAAAGTCATTCCTTACAAGATGGTGACATTCACCCTAATCCTAGCCCAACCAGTACTTTAACAAGTGAACTTCATAACCCCAGTCCCTCCAGCCCATCTTCCCCTACCAAACGTACTAACTCACTCTATATTGCACATCTCAGTATATGTAGCATTAATAACAAAGTTGTGCACCTCAATGCTCTTTTAAATGTGCACTGTTTTGACGTCCTATGCCTTACAGAGACATGGTTAAAACCCTATACCCAAGATACTGAAATCATCCCACCTGGATACAATATTATAAGTATAGACCACAAAAATAGGAAGGGTGGGGGAGTAGCTATACTTTTCAAAAATGGCATACAAGTTACCTCTTTAGACTATACACCACCTCTAGAGAATAATGCAGAAATCCCTATTTCCAAATTTCAGCTCAATTATAGTAAATCTATATACATCATCTGCATCTACTTACCACCTGGTAATAATACCAGTATACTCAAGGATATCTTCAACTCCCTGTCATCATCCTTCCCACAAGAAACTATAATCCTTGGTGATTTCAATATTGACTGGAAATGTATCAGTACTGAACATCCTACTTCCCATATTAACCTCCATGACTTTTCACAAATCATTAGCGCCTCAACCAGAATTAACAAACCAAACAAAAGAGAAAGCACCTCGGACTGGATTCTCATAAATAAACACCACCAGACTTATAAGGTAGGAATCTTCCCATACAATATAAGTCACCACTCATTAACCTTCATAATCAGGCAAAAGATCGATATTCCCTTCACAGCCACATATAGGTCAATACGGTCCAACAAAGACTTTAACCCTGAACTATTCCATAATGAACTTAGAGCATGTGATTGGTCTCCCTTAAAATTTCTCCCTCTTGAAGAGGCAGTTAAATACTTTAACACTAAATTCTTAGCCATCCTAGACCAGCATGCACCAAAACGTTCTATAAGAATTAGATCAAAACCAGCCCCTTGGCTGTCTAAAGACACCAGACAGAAAATGCTACTCAGAAACAAAGCTTGGACCAGGTGGAGAACTACCAAAATACTTTAGATCAACTAACATTTAGACAGATGAGAAATGAGACAAAAAATCTATGCTCTCAGATAAAAAAAAAACTTTTATTGTCAAATGCAGCAGTCACACCATAATAATCCACAAAAGTTTTGGGCAAGCATTAATAGACTCCTACACCCAGGTCAAACTAGTACACCAATCCCACTAGGTAGTAACCATGAAAACCCTAAGCAAACTGCTAATGCCTTCAATACATTCCACAAAGAAGCTGTACAATCTCTAGCAAACCAACTATCACCTGACAGCTCAAGCCTACCTACCTTCATTACTAGCTCTCGCCCTACATTTCAACTGCAACCCATCCCAACACATTTCATCTGCAAGCTCATCCAAAAACTAAAACCTTGTACTCCATCAACTGACCAACTACCTGCAGAATACCTGCAGAAAGCAGCTACAGCTGTAGCCTATCCAATATCCATCCTGATAAACAGAACCATAAATGAGGGAACAATTCCAGCAGTCTGGAAAATCTCTCACATTATCCCCCTACACAAAGGTGGGAACTCTAACGAACATTCTAATTATCATCCTATAGCACTACTATCCCCCTTAACAAAAATAATGGAAAAATTAATTCATAAACAACTATTCAACCATCTAATTCAAAACAACATACTAGATGAGTGCCAACATGGCTTTAGGTCATTCCATAGTACCTCTACTGCCCTCCTATCCTTCTCTAACTCCATTAACAATAACAGAAATAACAACATCCTCTCTTCAGCACTCTTTATTGATATTTCCAAAGCTTTTGGCATGATAAACCACCAGCTACTTAAAATTATTCTCAAATCTCTTTCTCTTGATGCACAGGCTGTAAAATAGTTCAGTTCCTACCTCATTAATAGACAGCAAGCTGTGCACTGGGAGAATAACCTATCTTCCCACTTACCAGTCACCTTAGGTATCCCTCAAGGCTCCATTTAGGCCCTCTCCTATTCTCAATTTTCATCAATGATCTTCACTTAGAAATTCCTCATGCTACTTGTATACAATATGCAGAATGACTCTACAATTATATGCTCAGCCAACTCCTCATCTGAACTGCAATCCATAACTCAAAAAGTGTTTAACTTAGTAGAAACATGGTTTCTTCAATGTTGCCTCCTCTTGAATCCAAAAAACAACAAAGCTCCTGCTCTTTACTCCTACCCGTAAGTCCACCCCAATAGATTTCTCAGTCACATCTAACAATGGTACACTCATATCACCTGATTTAACAACCAAACTCCTAGGAGTTACAATTGACAACAACCTCAACTTTGATACTCATATTAACAACACAGTAAAAACAGCCAACATAAAAATGGGCTGCCTCTATAGGATCAAATCGTTCCTTACTCCATTAGCTAGATCTACTATTGCCCACTCCCATCTAATCTCAACAATTCTCTATGCCTCTCCTATTTATACTAATCTGTCTAAAAATAATCTTCAGAAACTGGCTAAATCATGCAAAAATATTGCCAGATTTGCCACTGGAAATCCCTTCAGAACCCACCACTGTCAGAATCGAAAATAACTAGGTTGGCTGGAACTTCAGAATCAGCTTAATTTTAACCAACTTACAATTGCCCATAAGAACCTTTACCATCCTCAGAATACTATCCAGCCTGATCACCCCCTACAAATATATTAACACCTTACGCTCTTCAAATAAACTACTAGCTTGCATAAGTAAATCCAATAACATGGCAGGTGACTCTCTCTTCTCAAACACAGTTGGGAAAAACTGGAACCTTCTACCTAGTGAACTTACATTGTTATCCTCCCTAACACTTTTCAAACAAAAACTTAAAATTCGTCTTAAAGCACACTGGCCATGCCCTTGTTGTAACCCTGACTGATCTTTGACTGATTTTTATTAACACTTTTACTTCTACTACCTTCCTTTAACTAAGTTTCTTGTTCCTTATTACCAGAGAAATCAGGAACTGTAAATTAAGTAATCATCTATAAGATTACTTCTTCAGAATTATTTATCTTATGTGATCTCCTAAATTGTATTGTCATATTAAAGGAACTGTAACATTGTATACAAATATGTACTTTGCCTATATTATTGTAACTTTTATTACTGTTACAACTATTTTGATTTTTCTTTGGAGATTTCTCCCCGGTTCTCTACTGAAAATTGACATGTATCCAGTTAGACTAGCCCGGTCAACAAATGTAAAATAAATAAAATAAATAAATAAATAAATAAATAAATAAATAAATAAATAAATAGTGATTAGTTGACTCCAAGGACAATGCAGAAAGCTTTCTAGTACAGACTTTGTGTCTCTAGTTGCATTGAAAACTTGTGAGATAGCCTGTGTATTGCATAACCTATAAAGTAATTTAATTTCAGATATTTTTCTAAAGTTTGCTGGACTGAGGTTGACCTCCTGTATTCCAGTTTCCACTGCTAAAATATATACATTTAAACAGTTACAGTAGTGCATGCACATTTCTCTTCTCTTCCAGTAGGGCACACAGTGGTTACATTTCAAACAGCATTTTGCAAATACCTTTTCAACACACACAACTGTACAAGCAGTTTGATATACACATGACACACAGTTCTAATACATATGTAACACAAGCACCTTGTGTAAATCATTTCTAGCAATTGATTTTTTGGTAGCCAATAACATTAAGCTTAGTAAAGACCTCTATTTTAATTCTATTTAATTTATGGAATTTGAACATTAGTATGGTTCTGAGGAAAGAAATGACCACAAAATTACATGCAGTGCAGAGTTATTGCTGCAGTAGTTATTAATACTTTGGGATATGCTTTCCTGATTATAAGTGTTTTTATGAAGTCTGAGGTACCTCTGAATAATTTCATCTGAGAATGTGAGTTTACAGTCAGTGTGTGTCCAGAAACAATTGTGCAATGATGGTGGAAATATGAGTTAAACTTTTTAAATGACAAACACAGGGAATCAATAAAGTCCTTGTAGGCTCCATGTACAGTCTACATGGAATGTATCCATGTACATGGCCACTGTTCCCCTCAGCAACATGCCATACATATTAATTATGGTGGTCACAGCAACATGGATACTGAATCTGTGTAAGACTAACAGCAGAGCCAGACAACTTTCGGCCTGTTCACCTTGACTGAAAGATTACAAAACATTTTATGTCATTAAATTGCATTTTAATTTTTTTTTTACATTTATGTGCTTGTCTGTGCAGTACGGCATGGCGCATTGCTTAGCTATACATCAGACATCCACTAGACATCTAAAGATAGAAACCAGATGTATTCAATGTTTAATAAATATATTTTTATTTTTATTCTTTTTGTGTTTCCACAATTCAGTGCAATGCTTAGCTAGGCATAGAGCGGCATACTTAAGCATTAGACATCTGCTAGACATCTAAAAATAGAAACTAGATGCATTCAATATTAATTTGTTTTTATTTACATGTGCTTGTTTGCACAAGGTGGTGTGTTGCTTAGTTAGGCATAACAAGATGTACTTAAGCAGTAGACATCCACTAGGCAGCTAAAAATAGAAACCAGATGTATTTAATTGTTGTATTTATGCTCTGCTTAGCAACGTGCAAACCTAAGTAGTAAAGCTGCGCTATGCTTACAGGCACATTCCCAGTATATCTGAAGATATTCTAGTTCTCTACACTATCCCAGTGGCTAGAAAGGATGAGTCATGATCTACAGTATAGTAGGTCCTGGTTTCAAGTCCTGGCTAGAATAGTTTTTGCATATAGTGCTGTGAAACTGTGATAGGTGATTGAAATATTGGTTGATTTAAAATTAAATTCTTGTTACATTTATAAACAGCTAGAAAAGCTGTGTGATGCTAAGCATCACCTAAACAGTCAAGCATCACCTAAACACAGTCAATGGTCTTTTACAGTTTGCGCATTGCTAAGCTTCTCTTAAACATGGATTGTGTGAGTTTGGGAGATGCTAAGTGATGCAGCGCTTTTTTGAAAGTTACAGTATGATGTGCATTGGCAGGAAAGCAGCCTATTTAAAGGGCAATAGGCAGGAATTTCACATTATTCCTTGGAGCCTGACCTTGACAGTGGGTATGGCTACTGCTTTTGGCAAAGGAGTGTGCTTTCAGGCACAAAAGTGGGGAGTGCAGGAGTCTAGTGTTTTCACTGGACTCTGGTACACCGATATGGACCCAGGCTGCTGCAGGGCAACTACAAGGGCTCAGAGTGTAAGTCTGAGGCCTGGGATCATTTGGCCAGGGACCTAACCAGTCCTACTGGTATCCCCCACACTGGTGAGCAGTGTCACTGCCACTATGATGACTGAAGCATAGGAAAAGGGGAACCTTGGACTCCTGGGTCTAAGAGGCTCGGGATGGGCACACCACACAGATATGTAGTTATGTTTTCCAGTAGTTTATAAATATACAAGCTGAATCTGTGCCAGAAAAGATGGCTTACAATGTCCAGTCCCATGTAGGACATTTGGCCAGGATGAGGCAAGCATGTGGTAAGTAAGAAAATCATCAAAGCAATAACTTAAATCATAACTTAATAATACAATAAAGTAAATACAGATTTTGCAATTTTAACAGTCGGGTATGGCATACCTGGGACATCCTACATCTTTATTAATGTGCCAGTGCATATCTGAAATGGTAAAGCAAGTTAAAGCATGTAAGCATGCAGTACTGTGTAGCATAGCTTCCAGCCATCACTTAATGTTGTGGTCTACCCAGATTAAGAGTCAATATTCTGGTCTGCTCATTTTCTGAAATATGCTGAAGGTTGCACTCAGTAAATGAACAGGGTATATGGGTAAGTTAACAGAAGTCCGAGACAGCTATCCATGTGTGGAAATGCCAGATCTGAAGTGACATTAACCAATAAAGTGCAAAAGGAGATGGTGCTTTGATACTTTACTTTTTTCAAATAAAGTGCTCAGTATTCCTGTAGTCACTGCTTGTGGGTTCAAATCTGACAACAGACACAGCTATGCATGTGTGTAAATGTACAATTTGACACAACATGAATCAATAAAAGTTTTAAAGTTGATGGTAGTATGGAAATTTATTTTTTAAAAACAATGTTCAGTCTTCCTGTAGTCACTGCTTGCAGGTTCTAATCTTATGGCAGCCATGTGAGAAATGTCCAGCTGTCTAGTGTAATTCGTGCACATGAACATACATCTGAATTGTCATGATTTTTTGCAGAATGTAATTACTACTGCCCCATATGTCTGGTCCTTTGATTTACAGATACATGACATTACTTGGAATGTGATTTAATGGAAAATCTGTTATCAGGACGCCTTGTTACTAATATACGAGCATACTATGTAAAACAGTTCCCTCTCAATGTGACTTTGTATCACCAGCATGACAAGGTAGGCCAGTTCCTGGTGATCCACCTACCTTGGCTTCTCCAGCCAAGGCACCAGGGCCCAGCACATCTGGCATGCAGTCTGGTGGTACCCTCTGCTGCCCCGGCACTACCTGGTCTATCAGGTAGTTCCGTACCACAGGCTAGGGGTGGTTCCCCTTCTGGGAGTGGAGGTGGAGGAGGTGCTTCTCTCACCCATGATGAACTGCCAGGTGTGGTGCATGGGCTGCTGCACCAAACTGTTGGTGCACGCCTATGCCAGATGGAGAGCATGCTGTCCATCTAGGTGGAACAGTCTAACCCCAGGCACCAGCAATGGCCACTCTCTCCACAGGAGTAGTGAAGGTTCAGTGCTGACAGTCCCGTGGGTGAGGACTTGAGTCACATTGCTACTGTATATGATGTCCATAGGATTGGGATTCCACAACACTCTCCCCAGCAAAGGTGTTCACCCCCCTCTTGTGTCACATACCAATTCTGTCTGCTGTCTTGTCTGTCTACAAAAGCTTCCTCATTTTCCCAACTTACCTCCCCCACACATACCTATGTCCCTTCCCCAACATTTTACTCGCACCTTAAAAAAAAATGAACACCTGTCCCCAAAAAATAAATAAATAAATAAACCACCCCATACATAGCTATCCATTTTACACACATGTCCACTGGGCGCACTTAATTTGGTCCAGCTGGCTTGAAAACTTATGTTGTCATCACCCCTCTCTCTGGGGGTGATTTTCCAAATTCAGCTAAACAAGTTGTTAAAGTGCACAGTTGTTACCATAGAAGAAATAGATAGCTATGGTTCTTTCATACAACCTTCCTGCACATACCTCCCTGCCTTTCACTATGTTTTTCCCCCTGCTTGCACCCCATTTCACCACTGTCCTATCTCCCCATTTTTTTTCTTTAAAGAATTTTTGCACGATGCTACATATACGTGCAGCATCTGTAAGCTAAGCTAAATGGTCGTATATTGAGATATGTATTTGAAAAAATAGTAATCACGTTCAAAAATTACAACTGCACCCTATTTCAAACCCAGGACCATTACAACTGAAGAACAGATGCATTAACCCTCCAAACCACACAGCTAGTTGATTAACAGAGATGTTTTAAGCTAAACATAATACTTGTCATTTTCACGTCATTAAGCATGTTTAAGCCATGCTGTGCATCACACCACATTGCACAAATCAGCTATAAGATTAATGGAAAAATAGGAGTGAAACTGGGACTCTGGTAGAGAAAAACATCACTATAATGCCATACACATAATAATAGATGTAGGTGAAGTATGAAACAGCAGGTAACTGTGCAATTATATGTACAACATATGAAAATAAACCTGATGCATAATTAATGGGAACATTGGAGTTTAAATTGGTCCTTAGTAGAGTAATACATCAATATAAAGCCATACACATAATAACAGATGTTAGTAAGGAATGTAACAGAACAGTGTAAGAAACTTCTCTGTTTGGAAGTTTTTCAGTCCATATATTTCTAGTTAATCACTGTATATTAATCAGATCAGACAATACTAGTAGAAGTAGAGAACTTAAACTCGTCTTAAAACAAACCAAAACAAACAATAATAATAGAAAATATATAATTGTACAGCATTACTAAGTATTCAAACATAATCCAAGCAAGGCAGGCAGTCTGTTTCCAGTCGAAAATCCTTTATTAAGTACACAGACAAGCGATCCAAGTAAAACAAAAATAGAGTAATAATTTCCTCACAAGCTTTCTAAATATATATATATATATATATATATATATATATATATATACTTTTTATCAAGCATGGAAGTGGTTTATTGTGCTGTAAAACAAAGTGTTATTGGTACACATGTTAAATTCATATCCCTTCCCCCATCAGTGTGACATTCGAGCTGATCCTACCCTGCTTAGTAGCTATCATAATAATATATAACCCTTATGTACTTTAAATAAAATTTATAATGATGTGGTACCTCTTATTTAACCAGATTATTAAGGAGATTATTAAATCTGTGATTTTATCCAAGACATTATACTACATGGCTGGAAATATATCAACCTTAGTTCATTTGGCAATCAAAAAAATATATAAATATATACATATAGGGGGCGGAGCCTAGATGGCCAACTGGTAACAGCTTTTTTCTTGAGCTCCACATCAGCTACTAAGAAACAGGAAAATTATTACTTCAAAATGTTGTCACTAGCTCCTAAAAGTTATACAATCTATTTGGGAATATACAATCTACTAGATTCTCAACTTTGGAGTCTTTTCTTAAAAAATTTCCTGTCAAAACTAATGATAATACAATTGAACAGAGATGAGCAACTCAAAATCTTCACATGCTGATTCCACATTGAGGAAGGAGATCCAGTCTATCTCTACCTCTCTCCAGGAATTGTCTCTAAAAATGGATAGATTTACTGACAACATTGAAACTTTAAAGATGAACTGTCAAAAACAAACTGATGTTCTGAAGGAAATACTCCAGCAGCAACAATCCAAAATTCTGAACACTGAAACTTCACTGAATGACATAGACAAAAGGCTTAAAGAAGATGAATCCCACTGTAAGACCATACTGCAAGAAAATAACTGGCTGATTAATAAAGTAGACGACATTGAAAACAGAGAGGAGAACAAGTATTAGAATTTTTGGTCTCCCTGAAAAAACAGAAGGAGAAGATATTGTTTCCTTCCTAAATTCCTGGCTACCTGAATTCTTGGACTTAAAAGAAGGTATTTGCTATGGGATCAAGAGAGCACATAGAGCCATAGGGAAACCTATTTCTTCTTCCCCTAATGCTTCTCCAAGATCTATCGTAGTGAAGTTTCCATCCATTTTAGATAAAGAACTTATTCTGAGAACAGCTTGGAGGAAAAGTCCCTTGTCCTTCAAAGGAAACCAAATAAGGCTAGACAATGATTATTCCACAAGAGTACTGGAAGTGAGAAAAAGCTCTTGGCCATTGGTAAGGCTTTTAAAGCAAAATAAAATTAAAGCACAATTAGTCTACCCAGCCAAAATCAAAATCTATCATCAGAATGAGATGAGATCTTTCAACAATATAGAAGAAGCTGTATCTTTTATTCAAAGCAATAACATCATCACAATCCCAGAAGGTATGGACTGGACACAATCTATGATCCTTAAAAGGTCATCTGAGAAAAACAACTGGACAGATGTAAGAAAACAACTGGACAGACGTAAGAAAGAAGAAAATGAAAACTGGAGTCAAAGTCACTGGACTTCCTAATTCTCTCAAAGATCAAGCTAAGTCATAAAATGTTTATGGATACCTAGACCTAAAGAAGTATGTATCATTACTTTACTTATCTTACATATGTCTTTGTAAAAGTTGCAATTTAAAATTAATAATGCTATATTCCTATTAGATACAATTGGTAGTGATGCCCAAGATATATGACTAGATGAATTCTCCACACGTGTTCATTTGCTTACTGAATTGTCTTTTTTTTTACTTGTTAAGGGAGGAAGAGGGAAGTGGGGTAGAAGGATATTTGAAACAGGTAATTTTGTAGCTGTCTGCTTGTTTGGTAGTCTGAGGTGGAAGATTTCAGCGTTTGGTTTTGGGTACGCAATGCAAGGAACTATTGGTGTATTTTATTTATTTGTTTTTTTTTTTTTTTTTTTGAAAATGTTTCAAGCATTCTGTCATTATAAGACTTCAGCATATTATGGTATTTTTTTTTCTCAATTCCATTTACAGCTTAGCGTTTTAACATTCTAAACTGTCTTTTCTCTCTTTCATGAGAACAGTAATCACGAGCACTGCACTGAATTCAAAAGCTGTTTCTATCCTCTTTTTTCACTCAAGCACTCCCGTGCCTGTCTGTAAACTGAGCTTTGTTTAACATTATGAAGCTTGTCTGAATTGCCTTTGCGTCTTAGACAGACCTGAAGAAGTCTAGAAGGACGAAAGCGATCTTTGTTAACAATAGATTATGACATTTTTTTTTTTTTTTTTTTTTATTTATTTATTTAACATTTGTTGACCGGGAATGTCCGACTAGGTTCCACGGAGCCTGTTTTCAGCAGAGGCCCGGGGAGAAATGCTCCAGGGAATAGAAATTGATTTTTACATGCAAAATGTATATGTATATATTTATATATATTTTTTGATAGCCAAATGAACTAAGATTGATATATTTCCAGCCATGTAGTATAATGTCTTGGATAAAATCACAGACTTAATTATGACAGCTACTAAGCAGGGTAGGACCAGCTCGAATGTCACAGTGATGGGGGAAGGGATGTGAATTTAACATGTGAACCAATAACACTTTATTTTACCGCACAATAAACCACCCCCATGCCTGATAAAAAGTATATATATATATATATATATATTTAGAAAGCTTGTGAGGAAATTATTACTCTATTTTTGTTTTACTTGGATCGTTTGTCTGTGTACTTAATAAAGGATTTTCGACTGGTAATAGTACAGACAACCACAGCTGCACAAGTAACATAAATATATGGAGGTTGTGCTAGAAACAAGGGTTGCCAGCACACATGTTCCAGATGAGTGCCATGCAATAACAGGACTTGGCTATTATCCAAGTGGTTGACATAATGGTTAATGTACCCCTTACCTTGTTGTAGGATACACCACGCATGTTTTCTTCTACTCTGATAATGACACCTTTTGCTAACATACTTACCTTAAACACATACCTTACTTTCCAATGGGATGGGTTCTCTCAGTCTGGCTCTGGCTGTAGACCAAGGCTGCCACAGGTCACACAGTTACTCTTAAGTGCTGCTGCCTTGCACATTCTGCAGCCTCTCTAACTATTCTTATTGCTTGCAGCAGTGTCAGCGTGTAGCACACATATCTGTATGTAACATGTAGCTGCTACAAACACTCACTCTGTGTTGACATAATCCCTACCCCAGTAATTTCCACCTAAAATGTGAGAAAAGGGATGGAATCTACATTGAGGCCTTATATATTGTTGAGTAGCTGCATGAGGTCGGCTGATTATACTGCAAATCAGTTGTGCATGCTGCATGTAGCATTCCTGAACCACAGATTGGTTCAGAGGTAATCACCTGTTAATTAGACCCATCTTAAAAAGGCAAACACCTAGCTAGGGCAACCATTGTGTATGACAGTTAATTTGTATGGTTAACTCATTCACACAGTACTCATATAGCTGTATCTTTCAAAAGAGGAGTTTTGTACTGCGTATGAAACCATTTTGTTTCTAATATGATGCATATGTTTGAATATACTTAGGGGGATTGGGGATTACATCAGTAAGCCTTTCTTACAAATGTAATGTAGACATACTAGTGCTCTCCAGCTGTATTCGACCTACAAAGGATGTAGAGTACAGCAAGGGTATAATGCTCTATGTTAACTAATTATGAGATCTTCTGGATACTTCCTTTGTTAGCAGTTGTAGTAGTATCCTGATATTTGGTTGGCACTGTTGTTTATAAATATGTTATGGTGGGGGGGGGGTCCCTGCTATGGAGCACACTACAATGGACTCCTGTGTGTTCTTATGTGATCATATGTGAGTATCTGTCATGTCACAAACAGCAGTGGGTCACTATTCCTGCTATCCTAGTTGCTTCCATGGCCTTTGTATGTTTTGCACACTGTTGATTATGGGATGTATAATCAAGCAGGGAATACTAACAGGCTTCCTTTATTGCTGTATCTCTACATATTATATTCCCACTTATGTGATCCTGACATGTTTTCTCATTTATTTGCATTTCAGAAGATATTATGCATGCCAGATGGTGGTCCTTGAGACAACACTATCAAGTCCTGCTGTCCAGAGGGACAGGAAATAGACAAGAGGGTGCAGCATTGTGGGATGAACTGGTGCACAACATTAATGCTGTGGGCCACCAGAATTGCACATATGAGCACGTGCGACACTGTATCACTGACATGATTAACTTGGCATGCAGACGTGCAGTGGACATGGCCAGAGATTATAAGGTCAGTGGTGGTGGGCCTGCAGCTGAACAACCTCTCTCAGCCACTGAAAAATTCCTACTGAACCTTGTAACACAGGACAGCTCCCAGGCATCAATCATTCAATATGTAGTGGATGTAGGTGCGACCATTTTCACTCAAGAGGAGTGTCCAGGTATGCTTAGTTGGATCAGCATTGGAATACTGTAGCAGTCAGCATGTCAGGGTACACATAGGGTTATGTGGGTGTCAGGTGTTTTGGGGAGAAGGTTAGCTGCAGTTTTAAGCTCATGCACAGTTTGTGACCCACATACCAGTTAACATAGCAGCTACTGGAAATGTGAGACATTTGGATGTATTACCCCCGTTATACTGTAATATGTGATGCTGTTTACGTTACCTCTCTCTCACATTTTTCAGGACCATCAGGAATTGGAAGAGGCTGTAATCCTGCTTCTGGCAATCAGAATATTATTATGTCAGAAATGTAGATATATTTCACTGTATTAGCTAAAGTCTCATCCCAGGCCTGCTGGCTGGATTTATGTACTGTCTGCATGATTGCCAACTGTACAGGTATTTTCTGACTGTACGCAGCTTAGACTCATACCTATGCCTTGTAGGCGTAACCACAGTGATTGATTTGACAGTATTGTCAGCACATTACAGATTGCCGTAGCTATCAACTGTGCAGAGTTTTGCAGAATGTCAACATTGTACATCATTTATGATTTGCTCATGAGATTCTTGTTTAAAGAAGTTTTATTTCCAAATAATTACAGATTTGGGTTAGAAAATAATGTCCTCGTGTCCTACTATATGAGGTTGTGGGGTTGGTTTTATCCCCCTCACAACCTGATGTCTGTGTCTCTTCAGACTCTGATGATGATGGTAGCCAAAGTGTGGCCCAGCTGGAGGTTGCAGAGGCTGAATCTGACACAGAGGTTAACAGTAGCCAAAGTTAGGCACAGCTGGAGGTTGCAGAGGCTGAATCTGACACAGAGGTTAACATCCCTTGTCCACCCTCATTATCACCTTACACAGCCAGTATGCCTATGTATACCCAGTCCCCTGTGGTCACAGATATTGGACAGTTAGAGGGTGGGGACATTGAACAGGAAAGTGTGGCTACTTTGGCTGCAGTAACTGTTGACACTAGCCATAACCAAACAGTTGGTGAGGTTCTACACAGGTGGATTGATAGAGGTGCTCGTAGGAGGCCTGCTGTCTCTCTACCACCTGTTGCAGGTGTCTCATCATGTGTCACTTGACATATGTTTAGGGCTGTCATTGAGGCATAGACACATTCACAAAGGAGCTCCAGACGAATGCTCAGGGTTATGGATGCAGCACAGTCTGACATCCGTGACTGCCTCCACCGTGTTGCTGATATCCTGGAATGGTTGACTGACACAGTGGAAAGACATTGGTCTGAGACAGCTGACACACTATCTGCCTTGGAGCGCGCGTTGTCTGTGATGGAATATCTGGTTGCAGTTGAGCATTGGCCTTTTAAACATACAGTAGGTCAGGAACTACATCTGCTGAGAGTCAATGTGGCCATGCACAATCACGGTCCTGTAGTGGCAGGGCATCAAGCACTCCAGAGGGGAGTGTGCTATCCACACCCGGGCATGGCAGGACATGGGCTCATGGTCCTGGGCATTCCCATGGAGGACACATTCCCAGCAGACAGCAGTCACCCTCAGGTAGTAGCACAGCATCTGACCTTGGGTGTAGAGATGCAAGACAAAGAGCCAGTTCACATGCTTGGGGGCAGAGAAGATGAACTGTTAGCTCTACCATGCATGGCTCACAGCTGCCCAACATACACACACATAGGGCTAGCACTGAGCTTGGCTGTGTTCATGCAGACACTCACACACCCCTGTCACATTCAGTTCACCTACAGACACACATGCCACGTTTCCAAGGTCCGTCTTGCCTACGTCCCTTCCTGACTCACACGCAAACTTGCAAACCTATTGGGTCAGCCTAGGCATCCTGCACCCCCACACAACACCTGTGCAAGTGATGACACCTGAGCCACATCCTTATCATCTTTCTCATGGATGAAGGGAAATAAAGCTATTTATCTGATGCACAGGGTGACTATCTATACTAATATGAATTTGTGTCATCCAGTGTTGCTTTTGACATGTCACTTGTACTGGTCATTTTCAGGATTTGTACTTTGCCATTTATAATGACTGTATCATAATAATGTGTCTGTGTTATGATGGATGCTGTTGTAATTGTTGTGTAGTCACACAATGACAGGTGTCCCATGGATACATTTACATTAAACTTTCAGGATTGTGTAGGACACACCTATGGGTACACATCTACAATCAACCCATCAATATCAGAGCACAGAACTGAATGTCAGCACAGAAGATAAATG
Organism: Protopterus annectens; assembly: GCF_019279795.1. Taxonomy (NCBI): domain Eukaryota; kingdom Metazoa; phylum Chordata; order Ceratodontiformes; family Protopteridae; genus Protopterus; species Protopterus annectens. The sequence goes on from NC_056737.1 coordinate 1,202,874,269, forward strand.
TTGTCAGAAAGGTAACACAGTATATGTTCTGGGGTTTATAGGTTCATATATATGTGTGTTTCATAGTTTAATGAACACAAGGGTTTCTTTAAGCTTAGCCATGCATCCCTAAACACTGTCAAGGTCTGATACCTTTGATAAGTGTAAGCAGGGTTTTGGAAGCTGAAACATCTGCAAGCCGGGGCATGGGGTTGAACTATCCAGTTTCCCTGTGTCCATCAGAGACATTGGTCCACCAGCAGGTATGATTTCCCTGTTCCCCATCCAATTGGGTAACTTGCACTTGATTTGTGTTACAGCAAAACTCTGCTTCACATGGATGGGGAGCCTGTTCCATATAGGGTGTAGACTCTGGGTTACATACCTGTCTCTCCAGCATGTCCTATATATACCACAGTCAAGGTGTAGGTCTATAGAACAGGTAATTCTGGTGCCACTTATTTTGGGGATATGCAAGAGGCCCACAGAGGGGTCTGACACTGCCGTGTATGGCAGGCATACACTTCTGCTCAAAAGCATGTAGGATACAGACTACATGGATAGGGGCTTTATGTGGTCTGCAAAGGACATATTACCTACACCATGCAGTGCTGTATTGAGGAATCTCTGTGGATGTTACAGTTGTTTTATATGCCTGGCTAGTAACATACCAAAGGTGGCATTGCACCAATGATAGGTCTGTTGAATGCTGATTACAGTTGAACAATGACTTCCTTGGATTTACATGCCATGCCATTGTTTATAGGTTGAGCTACATAGAATGATGTCCATAATATTACAGACACACGACAGTCAAAGGCTAGATCACTATCTGTGTCCATAAATCACTGATTACCCAGTCAGCTGTTCGAGGTGTGCTGGCAATATGATAGTCACCAGGGGTTGATGACTTCCCAAGGATAGTATTGTGCATTTCTTGGTATTTAGTGTTAGCCCATGGCTCTGACAACAACTGTATTTCTGTGTCAGCCCCTCCTGGAGAATATTTGTGTCAGTGTGAGATTCAATGAAAGCTCCGCATTTGCATGAAGTCTACGATGACTAGAATGTTGGATTGTGTGTCATCTTGATTTATGGGCCTATGGGTCAGTCCTCCATGAGATGTTTCTCTGTGTTGATATGTGCGTTGTTTTCACAGAGTGTATATGGGGCTGCTGAGGGGATTTGTTATCTGGACTTTCTCTACTAGGTGTTTCGGATTTATGTGGGTTACATGTCAGTACCTCAGCTCCTGTCTGGTTTGGATGTTGTGTGATGAGTGCAGCATGTGTACCACTGACTACCTTATTGACATTAGGAGTACTTTTATGTGAGAGTGTTGCCTCCAGAGGCACTGTGTATATACATCTTCCACATACCATATCACTTTGTTTCATTATGATGTGGCTGTCGGTAAACATGAGGCAATTTCTACATTGCCTCAGGATGCCCATATCCGCTGTGGTGGTAAATTTTACAGTGGAAATTCTCATAACCATGGCAACAGATCCTTTATTATTGAGTAAACAGTTGTATTGAGAATATTACTCAATGTCACAAGTATCTGTTCCTCAGCTATGGGGACAAAGCTTGACACTGCATCTGTTTTTTCTGTGTTCAACTCGGTATTGGAGTTAATGTCATTATGATATCCGAGAAAAATGTCACCCAAGATGGCTGTGTCCATACAGAACACCACCAAACACTGGAAGGGAAACTGATACATACAACCTATAAAGTTAAGGATGGAGTATTTAGGCAGTTATTCTGAAGCTACACACTAATCCGTCAGTGCATACTGAAAACAAATAATTACCTTGTGGAGAATGCTAAGAAGAGGTGATTTACTTGAACTACTGCTGCCTGGCTACTACTACTGCTGTCTCAATACGACCTCACTCTGGTGAGATACAAAGCTCCTATTCTATGTCTCTCACCAGAAGCAAAATGTTAGCACCAAGCTTTAAATAAGAAGCTGGCCACAGCCTGTTTGTTGACTCACACACTTGTTCCACACGATGCAGGACTCTGTAGGCTTGTTGTAGCATTTTCCCAGTATGTTTCTTGATTAGCCACCAGACCAGTCATTTGACATTTGCATGTATTACGCCTTGGGTTTCTGAGGGTTGTAACATTTGACTAGGGTACCAACCTCATGGTGATTAGTAGGGTCTATATTACACCATCGAACTTCAAAAAGTTTGAATGATGTAATATCGAACCCAAATGTCCGAAACATGAAAATAGCGAACACACAGACAGTGATTATTTCCCAGGGAAAAAAATCGCTGTTCCCTAACAAAAAAAAAAAAACCCCTGCAGCCTTAAACTTACCCCCCCCCACCCCCCCACACTTAAATATACCAACTCCGAGATCGTACCACAGTGGAGGAAATAGCAAAGCCCCGAAAATGGCCCACCGATTTTATTCCCTGGGGAAAAAAATCTATGTGCCGTGGCTTGGCTATTTTCATGTTTCAGACATTTGGGTTCGATATTATATCATTCAGACTTTTTGAAGTTCAAGGATGTAATATAGACCCGATAATTAGCACAGCTGCTGCATCACAATATAAAGTTAAGTCTCAGGTGACATAGATGTCCAAGGTTGCTCTATCAAGCTCCACAGCAGCAGTGATCCATGTTAGATAACAGTTTCACAGCAAATCATGCAGCCTGCCCTTCAACAGTGTAATGTTGATCTACATAACGTGGATGTGAGGCCTACTGCAGAGGGGTGGCCATGCTTGGACAATGCCTCTGTCCTTCCCACATGTCCTAGATAGGTCATACTGTACATTTATGTTCCTGGAACACTAAAGTGTATTTCCACATCATTTCACACAACATTCCTTTGCTGTCTGGTTGTTTGATAGACATTGAAGACTTGCAGGACTAATGTAATGACTGCAAAGTTGGACACGTTTTCTGTGCATGCAAGGGCATGCATATCTTCACTGCAAATGGTGCCTACACAGAGTGTGTTTGAGGCTGTAAACCCCAAGGGTGTAGCAGCATGACCCTTACTTTGCTGGAGTTGTACATTGTTACATTTGTAAGTATGCTATTGCGACCCTGCCTTATAACAGGATTATGGGTTATGCAGGTGCCATAAGCCTGTCAAAGCAGCGTACTCAGTTGACCATTTTATCCCACACTGACAGGTACTGTTTTACCTTAGAATGACACCATGAAGGTAATAACTTGTTACATGTAAGTATCTGTCAGGCCAGTGCCTAACCATGGCCTGTTGTGATGTATACACAAGCAATGATCTATTGCTAATGGCATTATCTCTGACTGCTGCGAGATGTTGACAGCATTCATAAATGTCTACTCCTACTCCACACAAACACAATGTATGAGAGATGCACCTCGATTAAAAACCTTGAATTCATGCTCTCTCACACACCTGTCAGTACATATGACAATGAGTGGGGTGCCAACATGCCTCCCTCACCTCCTACTGCACCCAAACCCACATCACACATGCCTATACATGTGGAGGTCCATACCAGAAATATATCTAAACACCAGACACCTCACAAACAGAAACCTAAGGATGCTACACATAATACTACCTCTGCAGAACATAGTACACATAATAGAAAATGCACCAATGTCTCACTGGTCAAACCCTTACCGTAAAACACAAATTCAAACATATTAGTGATAAGTGATTACATTGTGAGTCACGTTGATGTCCCTTTCACTAGGGTAGATAAGGGAAAGGTCACGGTCAGTTGTCTGTGAGGTTCCAGGATATGGCATATCACACATACACTCAGATCCATCAACAAAAGCTACTGTTATGACTACATCATAGTTCTTGCTGGTGTGTATGACTTGAGATGTACCTCTCTGGACTGTGTGACAACAGACATGACTGAGCTCTTGCACTATGTGTCTCAGGCATGTATGGCCTTGGCCATCAGCTGCATTTTACCTTCACTTAGGATGATGCCGCAATACAAACAGAGGATGATTGCCTTCAATAATAGGGTTAGCATCTGGTGTCATTCTAAGGGGATCCACTGTCAGAGTGGCATGACATGCTGAACAGACTTCGATGCTTTGCCACAGATGCTCTTCATCTGTCACCTCTGGGATTTCTGCTACTAGTCATTCCTATTGCCACCCCCATAGAGCCTATTTTAGGTGGTGTCTCAAGGACAAAATTTCCACTGTAAAAACCCCATGTACAAACAACCTCAAGGTTATGCTGCTAAACACTATGAGTGTTAACAGGAAACTGCACTCACTGGAAGCTGCCCTCACCTTGGAACACACAGACCATTGTGCAGTCACAAAAACCTGGTTCAGGGCTGTATTGAGCACCACAGCCATACCAGGCTACACCTCCTTCCACACGTGCTGACCTCAAACTGAAGGTGTGCAAACTAATGGTGGCCGTGTATAAATATTCATGAAGGATACATACACACCCACAATGGTTACATAGGACGATTCCATGGATACACTTCAGGTGCTATTGACTGTTTGTGGGGCACCTATTCAAGTCATTGCCAGCTACAGGAACCCCTTCATGGATCAGGACACCCACTCTACTTATTTGGATCTACATGAGTCTATCATGGTATATCCAGACACCATGGTTTGGGGGTGCCTTTTACTATCCATCAACTAGGTAGATTACTCATGCTCAAACTCATTTGCCCAAAGGTTACTCAAATTCATTAACTCCAATGCCTTGGACAAGCTAGTTGACACCCCACTATGGGAGCTAACATTCTGGATCAGGTGCTTACCAATATGGGGGACCACTGTGCCACCCCCCACTGTGAGGCCCTCCCTAGTGAAATTATTATTCAAAGTAGGTATCAGACTGGACACACACCTGCTTGTACCAATTACAGTAAAGAAATTCATCAATCCAGATTATAACCTCCTATGGGATGGTATAAATAGCTTCACTGCACCTACTTAATCAGATGTAACTGGCAACTATGCCAAGATTTACACCAATGCATTAGACAAACACCTGTATGACTGCATTGATTCAGTTGTACCTGAGATGAGCACAACAAGCTCCTCATGGCGAAGCAAACTTGCATGGTGGACAACTGCCAGTAACAGGCTTTACAATAATAGGATGACATTGCTGTCTAACGGTAGTTGGGAGGGAGCCCCCTAAGCCAGAAACACTCCTTCCTCAGCTTACACTAACAAATAAGTTTTGTTGTGAAGTCCTCTAAAAGAAAGTATGGGTCCAAATTAGCCTCCTCCACAAAGGACAATCACAAGGCATTCTGTAGTTACACCTATAACCCAAAAGGAAAGGCCCACATTTGTGCAGCACTCATAGTTAATGATACCACATATACAGAGCCTGTTAACATAGCTAACCTGCTGGCCAACAGGTTATGTGAAACCATCACTCCTCTGTCCCCACCATGTGTACCCCATGGCATTACTACCACCTGTCCCTTACCTTGTATGGCTAAAGAGCAGGTCGAAAAACACAGCATCAATGCATCCTGATAACATCACAGGCTGGTTCCTAAATGGGCTCCATCATGGAGAACTAACATCACTGGGAACTCTTTGCAATCATAGTGTAACTAACAGCTTTGTCCCAGCTGACTAGAAAACAGCCACTGTTATCCTCTGGCACAGAGGTGGTATATGCACTGACCTGGAACCTGTATACATGTTATTCTGACTAGCCATATCTGCAAGGCCATGAGGCAAATCATCACGGACCTTATCAACAAAAATATAGGTAATCTCCACACAGTTGACCCAACACAGTTTGGATTTGTCAAAGGGAGATCATGCCTGTTAAACCTGGTGGATGTCTTTGAGACAGTCACTTAAGACCTGGATGAGTGGAAATATGTGCATACAGCCTACCTGTACATAGCCAAAGCATTTGACACTATCCCCCACTAAGCCATCATTGACAAATGCACCCACTAGGCATTGACCCTTATATCATTAGAAGGGGCCATTCAATGTCTCAGTGATATAAGTCATATAGTCAAAATAGGGGAATCTACCTCCAATAGCAGAGATGTAACCAGTGGTGTTCCACAGGGTTTAATTATGGGTCCTCTACTGTTTAGGATCCATTTCTCCAAAGTACAAGCCCAAAGTAAATGTGCGTGGCTGACAAGATTTGCTGATGCCTGCAAAATGGTGGCGGTCATAGAATCTCCAAAATATGTCAATGTCCAACACAAAGGTCTTACTTAAACGAATGATTGTTGCCAAAGTCATAGACTTAAAAGCAAGGCAAATATATGTATTATCATTGCCTTCAGTAACAGCAATGTTCCTGCTAAGTACCACATCAATAACAACACCTGACATACATACTCAGGGGTAGGAGACCTGGGCACACAGGTTGACAGCTAACCTACCTTAGATCACCATGTCTCCACAATGGTAAGAAGGGAATTCTATCATGCTCATGTAATGGTTGAGGGCATTGTCTTAAGTAATAGTAGACATTATAACCTCCATGTACTCTTCCATCAACAAACCAGTAATTGAGTATAATGGCCCTTTTGGTATGTACCTTTCTAAGCACCAGCAGCAGTTGGAGAGACCACATAGATTCCTCACAAGGGGAATTCAGGTCTTCAGCATCTGTCCATGGTAATCATCTGATATCACTGTCACTTTAGTGTGTGTCATACAAACTACTCAGACGTGATCTCTGCCTTGCATATGAGGCAATGTCTGACCCTGCTGTATTGGAAATGCTGCATATCTGTAAGTCAAATGGTAAACTGGTTATTCACGATATAGACCTTAACCTGGTATGTGACAATAATACAACCTGATGGAGATCGAGAATTGTCTACCAGAGTTTAACACACCTTTGGAACAGACTCTCACATCATGTCAAACAGAGTAATTCATTGGCCCTCTTTAGATGCAATCTGTACACCTGGGTAGGTGATCATAATTTCACCATGGCAGTTCCACCTGTGTCCCTCTTGGACATGGGCAATAGGTGCTGATCGTGTAAATAAGGATAACAACTTAGCTAGGATGTTAATGGCACTAGGATCATTAGCCTAGTAAATTCCAATAAGCCTATGATCCCATAGGTTGAAGTAAAATGCCCTGACTAACATCCACACACACAAACTTGGTTGCAGTGAAAATAGTACAACAACCTATTTATTTCTACAGAACACTGCACAGAGCATACCCACATACAACAAGGCAAACTTGGTTGCAGTGAGAATTACTGCAACCTATTTATGTCTACAGAACACTGCACAGTGCATACCCACATACAACAAGGCAAACTTGGTTGCAGTGAGAATTACTGCAACCTATTTATGTCTACAGAACACTGCACAGTGCACACACACACACACACACACACACACACACACACACACACACACACACACACACACACAGCAAGTGGCTGGTGTGAGATTGGAGCTCCTACCTATGTTTACACACTACAGATCATAGTACTTATTGCATGTGCAACAGCTTAAATCTGACATTAATATGGCTTTAGCTCATCTTATGATAGGTGACATTATCAGGCTTTGTGGCACATGACAGTTTGGAGGCCTGCATCAACTGTATGAGCTAAAAAGTGCAAAGCAATGCCAGTTTTGAAGTAAGTGTGGTATACACACTTGCTCTTTGGGGAGATGTATATATACACACACAAACACATATACACACTAAGTGGGCTAGAGTGAGATTAAAACCCCTAACTATCTGGTGTTATACACAACAAACAACAGTACTTAATGCATGCACCACAGTCAAGTCTGCTTTGTAAACGACCACAGGTGAAATAATTCTAGAGAACATAAACAAGCCCTTTGTTGAACAGCTTAGGAGGCCTGCAGAGTCATATTGCTTCCTACTGTCATCTGTGGCCAGTAGCCTAACAGTCAGAAAACTGTTTTGTAGCCTTGCTATATGACAACAATATTGGGTATTTGCGTCTGTTTGCATTTTGATGGGTAAGCCTGTGGCAAAGCTAAATTAGCCCTGTCAATGAGTGTGCACACAACATAATACATTACACAACTTGTTCAGTTACTGATGTATGTGTGCTGAAATCCAGCAAACACAAGGGGCTGTAGTGAATGTTTATGTTGTTGCTGCCATAGATAAAACATATGGCTTAACAATATATGTGCATATTCGTATATGATGCCATACATTTTCAAGGTGTCCACATGCTGTAATAGGGAGACGTGGTACGATTCACCACCGCTCAGATGTTTACAGCAAGTACTCAGGTGTGACACATAAGTCATGTGTCTTTCACACTAAATTGTGGTTTGCTGTCAATATTTCTACACTCGAGGACATCCTCTCCTGGCTTTCTACCAGTATTAGCAATGAAACAATAATCCTGGGAGATATGAATATCAATTGGTCCTCAATTCAGTCTCCCACAAACCCACTAAACGTCAACCTCTGCAACTTCTCACAGCTAATCAACTCCATAATACGGCCCTCAAAGAACCTCTCCAGTGGTAGTACCCTAGACTGGATTCTAGTCTCTCACCCCCATTATTTCTCTGACAGTGGCACCCTTCCCGATCCCCTTAGTGACCACCTACCCACATTCACACATCAGCTTCCTTCACCTTTACATCTTACTCATAAGTATATTACTACTCACTACCAAAAAAACTTCAACCCTACTACTTTTTCTAACTCTCTAAAAGCAATAAACTGGAACACTCTAAAAACTCCAGGAAAAAACAGTTGCCCACTTCAACTCAACTTTCATAAACCTCTTAGACCACCATGCTCCCATAAAGACAAAAAGAACAAAAAACAAAACTGCCCCCTGGTTAACCAAAAACACACTAGCAACCATGCTCCTCAGAGATAAAGCCTGGACATATTACCAGAAAAAAAGACCCCCCCCCCCCCCACATAATGAATGTAAAACACTTAGAAACAAAGTCAAAAAGCTTGTCATCACTGATCAACAGAACTACTTCTCCATAAAACAAACCCTCAAAAATTCTGGAAAGGAATCTCCACCCTCCTTAATCCCAGCAAAACAGATAACCCCATCCCAGACCTTAATGCACCAGACATATATTTGGCTACACAATTTAACTCTTTTTTTCATTAATTCTATTTCCAAACTAACCTTATCCTTCTCTAACACCACCACACCCTCCACTTCACCCCCATCCTCCTCTAACAACACTACACCCCCACTTCTGCTTCTCCTTCCATTTCTTCTCCATCATCACCACCCCTAAATACCCCCTCTTCCCAGTCTCCCTTTCTCATTAAAACCTATACCCACATCTACCATAAAAACTCCTTCAGAAACTCTAGCCATGCTGTAATGCCCCCAATAACATTCCTTCATACTTTCTTAGCATAGCCATTGCCTACCCACATCTACCATAAAAAACTCCTTCAGAAACTCTAGCCATGCTGTAATGCCCCCAATAACATTCCTTCATACTTTCTTAGCATAGCCATTGCCTACCCAATCAGCATTCTAATCAACTGCTCTATCCAAGAAAGTTTTGTACCCCAAATTTGGAAGAACACTTTTATCATACCTTTGCATAAAGGTGGCATCAATAACAATATCACTAATTTCCGTTTAATTGCCATTCTATCTCCTATCTCTAAACTCCTATAAACGTGTATCCATCTACAACTCCTACCCCATCTCATAGACAATCACCTACTAGCTCCCACACAACATGGTTTTAGACCCGGTCACAGCACTATGACTACCTTTCTTTCCTTCCTAGAAACTGTGAATAAAGCCCGGGACTCTGGCCACATTGTATCTACCCTCCTACTTGACCTCTCTAAGGCCTTAAACACTAGCTCTCATAATCTTATTCTAACTAAACTCTCTAAGCTTAACCTATCCCCCTCCTCTCTCACCTGGTTCACCAGTTACTTATCCAATAGATCTCAAGCAGTCAAATGAAAAGAAGCCACCTCCTCATTCCTTAGCACCCCAACTGGAGTTCCCCAGGGATCCATACTGGGTCCCCTCCTCTTCAATATATTTATAAACGATTTCTGCCACTCCATACCTTTACAAATATTATCCAATACGCAGATGATTTAACTATTATCTGTTCTGTCACCTCCATCCCTACACTCCTAAAGCTTACACAAGATGCGTTCTCAACCACTGAACAATGGATGAAAAAAAATGACCTAGCACTCAATGCCTCTAAAACCAAATTAATGGCATTTACTCTGTCTAAAGCCACCTCTTTCAGTGTTAGCCCATTCTCTGTCACTAGCCATAATAATACATCTCTCAATTTGGTTTCAGAGGCCAAATTACTAGGGGTCCAAATTGACAATCAGCTTAAATTCAACTCCCACCTACAACTAAATATAAAAAAAAAACCACCAAAAACTTGGCATGCTCTACCAACAAAATCTTTACCTCACCCCCTCTACTAAATTCACTCTCTCTACCACATTTCTCATCCCATCCCTCCTCTGAGGAGCCTCCCTCCTAACTAACCTACAATCTTCCCTTAAAACACAACTCTCCTCTTGCTATAACAAAATTGCCAAGTTTGCTACCAGCCATAAGTCCTAAACCCACCACTGTATATCTCTCCACAAACTAAAATGGCTAGAACTACCCAATCATCTCACCTACACTCAACTTACTCTTGCACACAAGCTCATTTTCAACCCCTCCCTTTGTTCATCCATTTCCTATGCCTTTAAAATGCACCTCTCTGATAGACTACTAAGATCTAACAACCAAAACCTAGTAGAATTGTATAAACCAACTCATCCCCCAGGTAAAAATCTCCTATCCTATGGTCTTGCATGTCTCTGGAACTCCCTTCCACCATCCATCCGTACCACCTCAAACCACTTTTCATTCAAAAAATCTCTTCACTCACATCTAATATCCCAGTGGAAATGCTCCTGCTCCTACCCCACATAATCTTCTCCCTTCTTTATACTAGCAACATCCATTTCACTTACTCTCCTAACTCATACATCCTGCTCTGGCATGTACTAAGCTATTTACAATGAATATATTAAAATGCACCTCTTAAGTTCAAGGTTCCTTAAGATGTAATGGCTTCTCAGTATTCATATTGTAATGTTTTTCACTAGTCTGTAGTATTTGTAATGATTGTAACCTAAAACCTTACTGTAATCTTTTTTGTTTTTGGAGCTTTTCTCCTCAGGACTACATTGAAAATGGGTTCATCTTGGCCCAATGGACTATCCTGGTACACCAACTGCAAACAATAAATAATAAATAATTTGCACATAACTTGAGAGAAGCCTGACAGAACTCTGAACTTCAGATATCCCAGCAGTCCTCCAATTGCAACTCATGTCATTCTATGCACTTCCACATATTTGTAAGTGCATTACCTAATGTTGAGCCCTTCCTTTTGGTCCCTCGTTCAACATTATAAGTGTCGTAGTACAGCTGTACTCTCCATGATCTGGGTATGTAGGGCAATACAGATACGCACACACACACACACACACACACACATATATATATATGTGTGTGTGGTGTGTGTGTGTGTGTGTGTGTGTGTGTGTGTGTGTGTGTGTGTGTGTGTGTGTGTGTGTGTGTGTGTGTGTGTGTGTGTGTGTGTGTGTGTGTGTGTGTGCATGTATATAAATATAATAATATACACACACACATATATATATATATATATATATATATATATATATATATATATATGTGTGTGTGTGTGTGTGTGCGTGTGTGTGTGGTGCGTGTGTGTGTGTGTATACATTTTTTAAACAAAATTGCATGTGGAGCAATGGATTTGCACTCTGCTTAAGTGTATGGGCATGTGCAGTTGCATTTTTGACTTGTTTGCGAGTTGTTAAGGTGCTCGCAAATGGGCAGTGCATTGCTTACATCAGAGACTTAATGTTCCATAAACTGACTTTAGTCCACAGCTAGCTGTACTCCAGGCCGGGATTATGATATGATTAGAAAAATTCAAAGCTGGATCTACCTATATACTCAGGTCCATAAATGAAGCTTCAGTTTGAATCACTGTGTGCTGTATGTAATATTCACCTTTCTATTTAAGCCTTGCAGCTATCCATCTTATCCAGCGTGCATCAATACCTTGTTCTAATGCATTTATCAGTGTTTTCTGTATGGCCCTGTCAAATCTCTGTAAATTACATCACAGGACAATTTTTCATTCATAGTTGTTATTATATTGCCATAGTACATCATGTTGCAGGTGGTACTTATATCTATTTTCAAAATATGCATGATAATAAATGGTTTCAAGTCCCAACCTTTTCAATTCTGATACTGACTATTCCAGTTTTACCTAAGACTTTTTAAATAGGTCTTGGATATGCAGCACAGATGCAAATGTGTAACTGATAATTTGAAATAGGTTAATACTAATATAGCTCATACAGAGTCACAGTCAGTAAAACAATACATATTACTGCTTAACATAACAAATATCTGGATATCTCAGGATTAGAACCCTGAACACCATCATACAAGCTACCTGATTTAGTCCTTTGAGTCACAGAAGCTGCTTGACAGAAAGGGATCATTCATCTCACCATCACCTGCATAAATATGTACTTTGCTATCAGTTAACTAACACTTAATATGTAAGTTCAAATTGCACATTACTGTCCTGATGCTGGTGATGTGTAAATCATCTATGCTGTATGAGCATTTCACACAGTTAGTATGCTGTGTGGTTCATACAGCATAGATGATTTATTGTTATGGCAGTTACAAGGAGACACTGCTGTTTTGAGAGGGTGGGAGAACAAAAGCCCATGCTCTGCAAGGACACACACTAGTCTGACTATCATTTAACCCCAATGTCTAACATGTCCCTTGAATGATGTACCTATAATCTGTTGCAGTAGGACTGCATGAATATTCCACGCATGAGGTCTACAAATGGTGACATGTCAGTGGAATGGGTGTAGGCAGTCTCATGTGGATGTAATTTCTGTCCAAATAGCCCAGTATAGTTGCCTGCATAATGTACCCAGTCCATAGCTACAATGACATAACATAATCCACTACACTGCTGTGTAGGTATGAACTAACCTTGAAAGTACAGCAGTTGACACAACTGTAGTTCAGGGCTGACTTTGTCTGATGTGAGCAGTACACAGCCAATACATGCATAGGTACAGGATGTGTGATTTGGCTGGCATCACTTTTAATATCTGTATGTGAGTAGGAGTAAAGTATTAGTCCCTAGGTCCCTAGGTTGTCAGTAGTATGTTATGCGTTGACTTTTAGCCAAAGTCAGGCCTTACTGAGCACACCTATGTCTGCCTACAGGGACATCAGCAGGGGGTTCTTCCTCCAAGCCCGCCTGTGACTGTGGCTGTGGTGACCTAGGCACTGGTGGGGGGGGGTATGTATCCCTGCCCTTTGCTGATCTTGCTGCAGCTGTTTCCGCAAGATCAGATTGTGTAGCATAGCACATACTGTGAATATGTATGCACATGTGGCTGGAGTATACTGTAGGACTCCACCAGATATACTGAGGCACTAGGGCCGTGACTTCAGAAGCCCAAACACATGCTGTATGATGTTTCTAGTTTGTGCGTGTGCCTCATTATAGCATTACTCCATGGTTGTATATGCATTGATGATGGGTGTCATTTTCCATGGTTCCAAGGCATAGCCAGCATCCCCCAGTAAATGGCCCTGTGAGATGTCCCCCAGCAAACATCCAGTACAGCTGTGATATGTGTCAGATATGGGAGTTGTGATAACTGCCAGGGTTGCTAACACACGCATTCGTGAAAATCCCCTTGGAAATGACGGAGTGGCATGCCTTGCAGTTAATGTAGATTCTACATTGATCACCAGGTGGTGCCTTGATGTGTACGTGAGTGCAATCTATGATATCCAGTACTTCAGGGTAGTGTGCTACATGGTAGAAGTGTTGCATATTGCTGGCCTCACTCCAGGGTCAAGGGGAAAAGATAAGTGCTCACTGGCATGTGGGAGCATAGCATCCAGAAATTGGTGGAGTATCCTGGTTGCAGATGCCTGTGACACCCCCATCATGTCCCCAGTTGGTCTTTGAAAAGTACCTGTAGCTAGTATGGACTATGCATTGTTTAGTTCCCGCTGGGATGGGTTTCCCTCTGTTAGCTCTGCCTCTGAATTGAGGTCGGCAGAGGTCACTGAGTTCTTGTAATATGTCTCTGTCCACCCCATAGCAGTCTACAATCTCCAGCTCATGCAGCTTCTGGAAGGTTACTCTGGGCCAGAACACTCTTCTCCTTCTCCTTCTTGGCCTATTGTCAGTAGCAGGAGCAGCACTGACTTCAGCATTTAGCACACACAGATGTAGAATACCTGCAGCAGCCCCTACCATTATCTCAGTTAAAGTTTCCAAGTCTCTACTCCAATGGTTCAGAGTAATGAGGGAAAATCAGAATGCAGGGTGTATGCATACTTTATACAGTTCTGATGTAGGCCCACCATGTGGGATTGGCTAATTATGATGCAGTTCACCTGCCTAGGATGTAATTGACATGATTTACAGGCCCTACTTTATTGCCCAGCGTGGCACTAAGTGCTGCAACATGCAGAATAGCTTATACAAAAGTATATATTATTAATTAAATATATCCAGTTTTACTTGACAGATGCCTATGTCATCACTGTCACTTGGGTACTCTGTCCGGGAGAATATGCTAAGCCATGTGGTGCACCACTCAAACATGCGTTGAGCAATAAAAAATCATAAAAATAACAGGACACGCCCCCGATGTCATCCACATCCAGTGGGAATATCTAAACCATGCAGGGGCCTACACGAAGTGGATATGCAGGCATGGTTGTTCCTTTTAGCGATTCAACAAAAGAACCTCATTTGCATACATATTCTTGTCAACAGCCTGGAAACTGCACAGTTCTTTGCCATGTAAGCTGGGTAATAGCACAGATGAACCGTTGTATGGACATGATGCAAGGTCCTACAGTACACTTGTGAAAAATACATTATAGATGTTATTTTAATTTTTCCCCATTACACATGTTTGCAGAATATAGTGCATAGTGCAAACATGTTTAAATTATTTTAAAAAAATTTTATTAATTTTACATATCCCCTTCCTTTTACAAACATCAGCAATATATGTTTTTCACATGTATGTATGTGAGCTACTATTTTCAGGGGAGTTATCTACATATTTGTGGACTTTTACACCCCCTTCTGTCTGTGTGGACTGTAAGCTGAAGATTTCTGCGTACACTATGAACATGGACGCAGAGTCTACACAGATGCCTTTCACCTTGTTGGATCACTCCACTTGCCTCATTTGCATAAGATTCACCTGCTTAAACAAGAATTTGCATTGCACAGAAGTTTTCCCTTTCTGCCTGTGCTTACATGGTGCTAAGTAACTCTTACTGAATCTAAAATAGACTTTCCTGAATTCCCCCCAAAGTTATGGTCCTTTGTTCAAAGTCCAATAACAAATAAAACAAAATACCCCAAATCATGAGTAAGGAGCTGTTTGTTGAGATGAGATAATTTCCTAGTAGAGAGAAGATGTTTCCTATAAGGTGTGCATGTGATAATAGTGTTTGGTGGGTGGGCCTGCAGTGAGAGGGTGTGGAGAGGGCATAAGAGCTGACAAGAGATGTTTTCCTTTATTTAGGAAAATATGAATGCCTTTGGTCCAAAGAACTTGTGAGGACATGTGAGAGATGACAAGAGACTATTTTGTTCATTTAGGAAAAATATGGATGCCTGTGGACCTGAGAACACATACAGTTATGTTATCCTAAATAGGTTTGGGTGGAATTACAAACAAAAATAAGAGGACAAGTTTTTTAATTATTCTGTATTCAAATTATGCACTGAGGCTTTTATTACACTTATATGCTTTGTGAATGTACCTTTGACAGGAGAATTTATTGTTTGGTTATCGTGAATATATATTTAAAAATGGGAATACAAATGCCAATAAATGAATAATACACGAGAGGGTTTATTTTATTTATTATTTATTTACTGACATTTGGTAACCAGGAAAGTCCACTGGGTCAGAAACCCATTTTCAGTGGATGCCTGGGGAGAAAAGCTCCAAGAAAGGTTACGAACATCATATCATATGAGCTGTTATATACAGAGTATAAGGAACAGCTCTTGCAGTTACAACTTTACATCAGTCATCAGTTACCAGTTTAAGTAAACATCAAACATATTGACAAGTATTTACAGAAATTTAGGGTAGTTACAATATGGAAACTATAAGCAGTTTTGTACAGGCATGTATAAACAACATTCACATATCTCTCTCTCTCTCTCTCTTTTTGGTCCATAAAGCTGCTGCAACAGCAGAGTAAAGTAGCATGTAGAATAACAGGCTCTAGAGGTACAGTACAAAAATATTTAGGGACCAAAAACAAAGATGTATGAATTAAAGGACATTATTTGATGTAGGCTAGTGACAGAGACAGCGACCTATTTAAGGAGGTTTAGGTGAGTTGTTACAGGAACATGTTGGATTATCAAGGTAGTGGGAGTTTAGTGCAGTTTTGAATGCTTTTAAGGAGTCTATATGAGTATTGGAAGAGGGTAGTGAATTCCAAGTGCTGGCGATGATGAAGGAATAGAGGCTTTGTCCAGAGCGTTTGTTGGGTTTGGATATGCTTAGGAGCTGTTTGCTTGTGAACATAAGATTATGTGCAGGGGTGTATGTATGTAGGATAGTCTGAAGAGAGGGGCAAAGGTTGGGGTTATATAGTAGTGTGTGGCTAAGTGTTGGTTGGGTGTATTGTAGATAGTGGGAGAAGTTGAGCCAGATCATACTTTTTTTAAGGCAAGACAATGATGGGTATGAGTTGGCATGTTGCAGGCAAATTGTACTATTTTATAATAGCAGGACCAGCTGACAAGGGAGGAGGGGTTGTTGTGCTAGATACTGATGAATACTTAAGAGGTATGCTAGCTTTACTCTCTGAAGAAGAAACATATACAACTATTACCCATAAGGAAGTACTTCAGATTATAAGCAGGGTGCATGATACTATCTATGACTTAGTCATATGCCGTCAGGTTAGTCAAGAGGTTTATAATTTTCTATATATAGAATTTCCTGTTATACCCATCATCAAGGGCCTCCCTAAAATACATAAGGAGGTTATACCGATACCATATAGACCCATAGTATCAGGGGATAACTGGGTGACAGCCCACATATCTAAGTTTGTTGAGGATATGCTGAGACCAGTTGTCAATCAGTACCCCACCATACTAAGAGATACCTATGATCTCTTAGACACCATCAAGGACATCAAGTTAGATATGAGTCAGCAATATATATTCATTACTTCAGATGTCAAAAGCTTGTTTACGTCAATACCCAACATTGAAGGGATGGAAAGTATTAGACAGCTTTTGAATAAAGAGACTACATACAGTAATGACAGGAACATCTTGATCAGTCAACTATTAGAACTCATTCTTTATAATAATGTGTTCTTATTTGGAGATAGGTATTATTTACAGAAATGGTGTGCTAATACCTATGCTAACTTGGTTGTTTTATGGTGGGAGAAGCAGTTTCTTTTTCCTCATGAGAACTTTAGACATATTAAACTGTATAGGCGTTTTGTGGATGATATCATTATCATATGGGAAGGGACTATATCAATTTTTGAGCTTCCTGAGACTTCCTGAGTGACTTAGAAACCACCAGCAGTTTCTTAAGATTTACCCTTGAGTCATCCACTACTCAAATTAACTTTTTAGATGTGACACTCAGTTTTACATCTGAAGGAGGTATCATTTCATCTCTATATAGGAAACCCTTGTGGCGCAATTCACTACTTACCTTTGACAGCATGCACCCCAGGCATGTGTTTCAGGGAATAATCAGAAGCCAGTTCTTGAGGATCATGAAACTTTGTAGTAGAGAAGTTGACATCATCAGAGAGGCTTCAGTACTAGAAGAATTATTTGTAAATAGAGGTTATGATCCTGCAATGGTTGGAGACATTAAATATAAAACATTGGGTCATATACTACATATGGAGTCCTATAAACACAAACCAACAACTCAGGTGACCCGGAACTATAATAAGGTGAGGTTTACCCACAGGAATTTGGTCAAGTATGTAATCACGTATACCAGCGATATTAACAAGATACAGCAGGTCGTTCGTGATAATTGGCACATAGTGACTACAGACCCCACAACTAGTAGACTATTAGGTGAGAATCCAGTTTTTCTGTATAAGAATAGTAAGAACTTAAAAAGGATTCTATGTGTTGATATACACACTACAATAGAAGGTCAGAAAGTGACTTCAGTTATTTCTCATAAGCAGGGCACTTTTCCATGCTATAGTTGCAACAGATGCAACTATATTACAAAGGAACAGTCTTTTGAACATCCAACCATGGATTATGTCTTTACACCACATTTTTTTGCTAATTGCAACTCTAGTAATGTCATATATCTTGCCACCTGCATCAAATGTGCAGCGTTCTATGTAGGCCTAACCAAAAGGAAACTACATGAATGCATTTATAATCATTTATATGACATTAGAAAGAAGGTAGAGACTAATGCATTAGCGAAACATATTATTGAGCATCCATCACACTCCTTTACCTTCAGGGTTCTGCAGATAGTGACTGACAATAATAGAGGAGGGAATAAGGAGAATAACTTGGCTACTACTGAATTACACTGGATCCTGAAACTAGGAGCTCACTTAGTACCAGGGATTAACAGTTCTTTATCCATGAAACCAGTGCTATTATCTCGATAGCAGCTCTAATACCAGTTTCTAGGCATTGATAGAGAGTGCTTTATATATTTAGCTACCTTTGGTCAGTCATCTAGGTCAGACCAGGTTTTAAATAATATATACATTTTTCTGCGTCTTTACATTTTAATTTACATTTATTTTGTTTTTATTCACTTCTCATCTAGGTCTCAGCTATGCTTATTTAGATATTTGTGTCCTAGTGACACTCGTAGCATACATCACCGCACTTTTTGCATTTTTTGTATTGCAATTTTTGCATTTCATTTTATTATTCTTGACCACGATGTTTGAGACCAGTCATACACCATATGGCTTGGTTATTTTTTATTTTTTATTTTATTTTATTTTATTTTATTTAGATGCAGATATGATTGATGTCTCTGTTCAATTGTGAGGATATGATGACATGACTCATATTGTGGCTTGCAGTTTTTGTCTACAAGGATCTTTGACTCAAGATGTTATGTTTACCATTGACATGTTTTAAATTAAGGAGTGATTTCTCCAAGAATGTTGGTTGCTGGGAGCTTTTGATCAGTTTGTGTGCTCAATTTTCCTGTTTGAGTTAGTATATAAGTCTGCCTTTAGACGGAATAAGTTTTCCGTTTTTATTCAGTTTTATGTTTTTTGGGATTTCATTTAATATACACATTTTAGTATGCATATTTTAATGTAACAAATATTTGGGCTTAAGATTGTACGAACAGCGTCCGATAAATGGTTCTGTGTTTATTGGAGAAGCAACTCCAGCTCCTATCAGAACGGACGGATCAATGTGACTGTTCCGATTATTATGCCCTTAATGTTTGGGTTTGTTGGTTATGGTTTTCTAGTGTAAATATACCTTTCAGGAATTCAGCCTTTGAACATTGCTCCCAGGTTGATATGAATGAAAGCCAAAACCACGTTTTATGAAGTGGATATTTATATAAAATTAGTTTGTTTAGAAACATATAGCATGATTTCATGTTCATATCATATGTGTATGTGCCTGCTTATGTCTTCTTTATCCACGTTTATATAACGCTGATGTGCCTGCAGTGTAATAGTTACTTAGCAACATATTTAATGTAAAAAATATTTAGGCTTAAGATTGTACGAACAGTGTCCGATAAATGATTCTGTACTTATTGGAGAAGCAACTCCAGTTCTAATCAGAACGGACGGATCAATGTGACTGTTCCGATTATTATGCCCTTAATGTTCGGGTTTGTTGGCTATGGCTTTCTAGTGTAAATATACCTTTCAGGAGTCCAGCCTCTGAATATTGCTCCCAGGTTGACATGAATGAAAGCCAAAATTATGTTTTATGAAGTGGATATTAATGTAAAATTAGTTTGTTTAGAAATATAGCATGATTTCATGTTCATATCATATGTTTATGTGCCTGTTTATGTCTTCTGTATCCATGTTTATATAACGCTGATGTGCCTGCAATGTAATAGTTGCTTAGCAACATGTATACAATTTGATTAACTTATTAAGTGGTTTGCTAATTGATTTATTTCCCGCCTTTGGCATTATAAATAACTAGGCTCATACATTGAATTAATGAAATCTGAAGAAGCGTGGTTTTACCGCGTGAAAGCGCTTATTTTTTCTGTTCACCATTAAAAGATTGCTTACTTTTATGACGGAGCAGCATCTTTTTACATTATTGAAGGCATTGCAGTCTTTCGTGTAGTCTCTGGACAGTTTTGCTCAATGTTTTGGTGATTTAACATCATTGGCTTCAGCTATTCAAGCTACAGGAATATTTTGCTGAACGGTCCTGGTGGTTGGTTCACTACTTCTGTTTTCATCATAATAGCAGGACTATAATTTATTTTTAACAGTTGTTGGTAAAAATAGGGGTACCATAAAGAAGGGTGGAGAGGAGAAGAAAGTTGGCCAGTTTTAACTTGGCGGGTATGTTCATAAAATATTTATGCCTGTATAGTTTACCAAGTTTGAAATGGGTTTTCTTGATTACATTATGAATGTGATTATCGAAGGAGAGTTTATCACCAATTGTGATGCCCAGAAGTTTTGATGATTTTATTTGTTCTATTTTGGTATTATTTTGTGAGATGATTTTGAAGTCTCGATTTAAGGGTTTGGATGAAAATAGTAGTTTAGATTTTTTTGGGTTGAGTAAAAATTGGGCATTATGTAGCCAGGATTAAATAAAAGTGAAGGCTTTTGTGTTAGATATTGAATGCCTGTCAGGTTGTTGGCAGAGGAGATTATCATAGAATCATCTGCATATTGGATTATAGTACTAAGAGAGGAAACTTTGTGGAGGTTATTGATGAAAATGTTAAATAATAGTGGCCCAAGAATGGACTCCTGGTGAACTTCTGTTTTGTTTAGGAGATATTCAGATTGTGACAGATTGTGTCCTGTCAGAAAGATAGTTGGAGAACCAAGCCAGTGAATGTGGGAGCAATTTAAGGACTGCAATTGTAGTAGTTTAGGGTGTGAAACTGTATCGAAAGCCTTGGATAGATCTGATAAGATAACAGAGGTTATTAGACCAGCATCTAAGGCTTTGTTAACAGTCTTGGTAAATGAAAGTAAGGCAGAGGTAGTGCTGTGTGCAGGGTGGATTCCATGTTGAGTGTGGGCAAGTAACTTATTGTTGATGAGATATTTTAACAGCTGCGTGTGTATACAATTTTCTAGGATTTTAGATAGAGGAGACAGTGTAGTGATGGGCTGGTAATTAGATAGATCACTAGCATTACCACCTTTATGTAGCAGAGTTATGATGGATTTTTTCCAGAGTTTTGCAATGTATGATTCAGAGATGGATCGACTGATGAGAATGCTAACAGGGTATGCTATAGCATCAGCAGCAAATTTTTAAGTATTCTGCTGGAAGTGTGTCAACAGCATCAGAGCCTGGTTTTAGGTTAGTTAACAGCTTATGCACTACAGAGGTGGGTACAGGTTGTATAGTAACAGTACATGTGAGTGAGCTGCGATCTGAGGTGTCATTTAAAGGGGGAGCTTGTGTTTGACTTAGGAGAGAGGGGATTTGTGATGCTAGCTGATTTATTTGAGGAAGAGTTTGTTTGAATAGAGAAGTCATTGACAAATTTTTGAATGGTTTCAATGAAGTGGGTGTTAAAGGCCTGGGCAATTTCTAGTGTGCCTTTATCAGGGGATGGTGTAGGAGTTTGTTGGTTTCCAGGGTTAAAGAGTGAGGTAATAGATTTCCAGACCTTTTGTGGATTGTCAGTAATGACCAGCTTTTTAACAGTGCTACAGAGTTGTTTGTATTTTATTTCACTTTGTGGGGTTCTATTTTTATGCCATTCATTCCATGCTCTGCCCTTAGCAATGAGAGTCTGTTTAGTATTTTTTGTAAGCCAAGGGGCATGGATATGTTTAATTCATTTTGTTCGCATAGGGGTGAGACTGCTGAGGGTATTAAGAAAGACGTTATTGAAATACTCGACTGCTTTATCTAGCAGAAGTATTTTAGATGCGTACCAGTTCTGGGCCTTTAAAATGTCTATAACTACCTTCTGACTAAAATGGGTAAGATTTCTAGAAGTTTTGTACAGATGGGCTTTTGCTGGTTGTGTTTGGGTTCTGTGAGTGAAAGCAGGTACATGGTTACTAGATATGCTTGGGAGGGTTCCTGTGCAAGTGTATTTATGGGAGTGTGAGATGAGAATCCAATCAAGGGTGGGTTCATTTTGTTTATTTACTATATGTGTGGGATCCGTGATGAGTTGGATAAACCCATACAGGTTTTTACTATTAGAGGGGTAGTTAGAGATAAAAGTTTGGCAGCTTATGTTAATATCACCCAAAATAATAGTTTCATTTGAGGTATTTTGGGTTGGCCAAGAGAGACAATCTTCTAAAATTGGTATATTTTGACCTGGGTGAATGTATAGTTCTACAATACAAATTTGTTTTCTTTTGTTGATATGGAGTGTTGCTGGTAATAGTTCTACATTACTGAAGGTTGGAACAGGTTTGGAAAATTGTGTAATAGTTAAGGAATCATGGTAAATTAGTGCAATGCCACCACCTTTTTTGTGCAAATGGTCATTTCTAAGTATGTTGTACCCTGGGGAGGTTATTTCCGTATCAGATATATGTGGTTTCAACTATGTTTCAGTAAGTGCAACAATATCTGTGTTGTATAGAGAAAACCAGGCTTGGAATTTAGTGATTTAATTACAAATACTATGAATGTTAGCTGTTGTTATGAATAGGTTTTGGGAACAGGAGCTTTGGGTATGGGAGCTGGCTGGACCAGGGTTGGTATCAATGTCCCCACATAGGGTGAGGACCTAAGTATGTGTTGTTTGTTTAGAGTAGTGAAAGGTTGAAAAGTGGAGCTTATTAAGCACAATATAAGCAAATTTTGGTTTGGTGTTGATGGTGGAGTACCTAGGTTTAGTTAGGAGATGGGTTTGTAAGTTAAATAGAGATGATGAGATGTTGGAGAAGCTTTTGTTATTAGTTTGGGGTTGTGAGGATAAAGTGGTAGAAACAGGGCAGGGAGAGTTAAAGGAGGGGGGGGGGTAGTGAAGTAGGTGAGTAAGTGAAGAATGACCGTGGAGGGGAATAAGAGGATGCTGAGGTTTATATTGTATGGTATAATGTCTACTTTGGTGTGGAGAAAAATTAAGTGGGATGTAGATGATAATTTAGCCAGTGGGAGAAGATATTGGACTCTGACGTAATTGTAGATATTCTATGTTACCTGTGCGGGTGGAGTTATGTACAGGTGTAGGTGGTACTGGCAGCTGATCTCTAATTGGTTGGAGGAGAAGAAGGGTATGGTATCCGGTTGTATAAATATAATTGATGTGGTGGGTGTGTGGGAATGAGGGTAGGGGAGCAAAGTGGAACTCGAGTGTAGGGAGGGTGGAACAGAGTGGGACGAGCACTAGGTGCTAAGCTCGAGCAGCAGCAAAACAATCACTGTGTACGAGCACCGGATTCTGAGTCATGCAAAGTAGGTAGCTAACTAGTGCTGCCAACGTAGAGCAGGCTGCAGAAGAAAATGTTCCTTACAAGGTCAGGTGCTAGCTGTTAGATATTGCACCGTAGTTGAGCCCTTTACAATTATACATCACATAGAAGAGAAAAAAAGAAAAAAAAACAGATAAGTAAAGGTTTCTTTCGAGACTGGAAGGACTAGAATTACAGTTTAGTGTTTTACAGACTTTAAGGGTAAAAACCAGAATGTTTCTGCCTGAGGGGGACTGAAATGTCTGAGGGCTGTAAGTGATTGAGGCAGCTAATGTTGACTTAGAGACAGACTGTGAGGGTAGTGAAGATATATCACATGCAAAAAAACATGGATAAGTGTTTATTTATAGACTGGAAGGGGTAGACTTACAGTTTAGTGTGGAGTGTTTTTACAGACTTGAAGGGTAGAAATCAGAATGTTTCTGCATGGGGGATCTGAAATCCCTGCTGCTGGCTCATGCATTTATGTTCAGTACATTAAGGCTTACAGCAGAAAACACAACCTATTAATGCCTTTTGTTTTACAATGAGACATACATTTAAGTTCTGCAAGGTTCTTCAGTACAATTGGAAGTCCCACTGGCTTTACTTATGTTAGTGGTGTTATTTGTCACAGGATAGGTGCCGCAAATTCTGTGAGACACAGCTGGCTTGTATTTAATTTCTGCAAGGTTTTTCAGTACAGCTGGAAGTCCCAATGGCTTTACTTATGTTAGTGGTGTTATTTGTCACAGGATAGGTGCCACAAATTCTGTGAGACACAGCTGGCTTGGAGAGATAAACTTGCCCTGAGACCAGCTGGGGAATATTTCTAGTTTAAAGATGGCACCTATTCAAAGCAAGAAGCCTTTATTCATCACAGACATGTGATCCTCAGTAACAAAAAATCAGAAATGTAATTCAGATGTTGCTTTGGAACACTACCTGGGTTTCATGTTTTTGGAAATTATTCTGACTGAGCTCATCAACAAAGTTTTAAGACTACTAGTTTTTCTGTTTTCTTATTTTTTTCCTCTACACTCATGTTGGTGAAGTTGGAAGTAAACAGATTTCTGTGCTTGTTCATTTTTTATATTTATTTTTTTTAATTCATAATTAACACTTCGTAGCAATAATTCCCTAATATCTTTCTGACAGTGCAACATGTTTCTCTGTTTCTATGTTAACAAGGTGGTGTGTGACGTCACTACTTCCTGGATACCACCCTATCTCTTGCTAACATCTCCATGCATGAAATATGCCTGGAAGCTGTTTAAATAAAGTAAACAAATAAAATCATTCCTCCCCCACTGTGCTCCAGACTAAGGTAATTACTTACTCAAATACACTTATCTTAGCATTCCAGACTCCCCCACTGTGTTCCCAACTAAGGTGGCTACTTAGTCAAAGACACTTATCTTAGCATTCCAGCCTCCCCCACTGTGCGCCAGACTAAGGTCGTTACTTACTCAAAGACACTTATCTTAGCATTCCAGCCTCCCCCACTGTGTTCCAGACTAAGGTCATTACTTACTCAAAGACACTTATCTTAGCATTCCAGGCACCCCCACTGTGTTCCAGACTAAGGTCGTTACTTACTCAAAGGCACTTATCTTTGCATTCCAGCCTCGCCCACTGTGTTCCAGACTAAGGTTGTTACTTACTCAAAGGCACTTATCTTTGCATTCCAGCCTCCCCCACTGTGCTCCAGACTAAGGTCGTTACTTACTCAAAGACACTTATCTTAGCATTCCAGCCTCCCCCACTGTGTTCCAGACTAAGGTCGTTACTTTCTCAAAGACACTTATCTTAGCATTCCAGCCCCCCCCCCCACTGTGTTCCAGACTAAGGTCGTTACTTACTCAAAGAAACTTATCTTAGCATTCCAGCCTCCCCCACTCTGTTCTAGACTAAGGCCATTACTTACTCAAAGACACTTATCTTAGCATTCCAGCCTCCCCCACTGTGCTCCATGCTAAGGTCGTTACTTACTTAAAGACACTTATCTTAGCATTCTAGCCTCCCCCACTGTGTTCCAAACTAAGGTCGTTACTTACTCAAAAATACTTACCTTAGCATTCCAGCCTCGCCCACTGTGTTCCAGACTAAGGTCATTACTTACTCAAAGACACTTATCTTAGCATTCCAGCCTCCCCCACTGTGTTCCAAACTAAGGTCGTTACTTACTCAAAAATACTTACCTTAGCATTCCAGCCTCGCCCACTGTGTTCCAGACTAAGGTCATTACTTACTCAAAGACACTTATCTTAGCATTCCAGCCTCGCCCACTGTGTTCCAGACTAAGGTCATTACTTACTCAAAGACACTTATCTTAGCATTCCAGCCTCCCCCACTGTGCTCCAGACTAAGGTTCTTACTTACTCAAAGACACTTATCTTAGAATTCCAGCTGAATGTCTCCCTTATCCCATTACATCCTTTCATCTTCGGGATGCTGCAGTTGATTAAATCTGCATCTTTTCGTATTGATCCAAATTTTCTTTTTATCTCAGTATCTTTGGAATTCCTGTAATCGTACAGCAGAGTAACATCTCTAGTCATTTCCAGCTGTCTCTAATGTGTGTTTAATCAGCTGCTGAACCTTCTATCTACTGCCATCCTGCAAATAGCTTCTTAACATGTATGTATAGAATCTATATACAACTGAACAATATGACTGCCTGATACTCAACTGTGGATGGTCATCCCTGTATATCTAATCACACGTACCACTCTGATGTGCTGACTCATGCTGCATATAACATCTCTGCATTCATCCATCTCTACTCATCAGCCGAAATAGAAAAATAAAAGTTGTGATACTTGAATATGTATTTAGTAGTAGCAGGCGACTACATCAGTAGGTTACCTGTATAACTACATCAGTAGGTTACCTGTATAACTACATCAGTAGATTACCTATATAATTGCATCAGCAGGTTACTTGTATAACTACATCAGTAGGTTACATGTATAACTACATCAGTAGATTACCTATATAATTGCATCAGCAGGTTACCTGTATAACTACATTAGTAGGTTACCTGTATAACTGCATCAATAGGTTATCTGTATAACTGCATCAGTAAGTTACCTGCATAATTACATCAGTAGGTTATCTGTATAACTGCATCAGTAGGTTACCTGTATAACTACATCAATAGGTTACTTGTATAACTGCATCAGTTGGCTACCTTTATAACTACATCAGTAGGTTACCTAGTAGGTTACCTGTATAACTACGGGTTCACTTAAAAATCCTTAAAGCTCAAAATCCTGAATCTCAAAATACCGAACTCAAAATCCTGAAAGCTCAAAATACTGAAAACCCATAATACCAAATCTCATAATACTGAAAAACATACAGGACAACAACACTGACTGTATTGCAGCAAAAATACATACAGAAACAAAGAAAAGATAAACCATATAAGACTAAACCAACTGTAAGCAGGGGAGTGAAGTCCCCCTGCACCCCCCATGTGGGGGCTGCACCCCCACACCCCCTGCTATTTAAATAGATTAACTCAGAGATCGCAATTTACTACACAAAGATGAGTTATATGGTTGTATAGTACATTAAAAGGGAACATGACTAAGGTTACAACAGGCAGTCATGAAACATGTAATGGTATGTTTGCCATTTTTGTCTGTGAAGTGTGATCTCAGAGTTGATATATTTAAGTAGCAGGGGGTGGGATGCAGGGGGACTTGCCTCCCTGCTTATAGTTGGTTAAGACTGATATGGTTTATCTTTTCTTTGCTTCTGTATCTATTTCTGCTGCAATACAGCCAGTATTGGTGTCCTGTATGTTTTTCAGTATTATGAGATTCGGAATTATGAGTTTTCAGTATTTTGAGCTTTCAAGATTTTGAAGTGAACCCATAACTGCATCAGTAGGTTACCTGTATAACTCCATCAGTAGGTTACCTGTATAACTGCATCAGTAGGTTACCTGTATAACTGCATCAGTAGGTTACCTGTATAACTACATCTGTAGGTTACCTGTATAATTGCATCAGTAGGTTACCTGTATAACTACATCAGTAGATTACCTGTATAACTGAATCAGCAGGTTTCCTGTATAACCACATCAGTAGATTACCTGTATAACTACATCATTAGGTTACCTGTATAACTTCATCAGTAGATTACCTATACAATTGCATCAGCAGGTTACCTGTATACCTACATCAGTAGGTTACCTGTATAACTACATTAGTAGGTTACCTGTATAACTACATCAGTAGGTTACATGTATAACTTCATCAGTAGATTACCTATATAATTGCATCAGCAGGTTACCTGTATAACTACATCAGTAGGTTACCTGTATAACTGCATCAATAGGTTATCTGTATAACTGCATCAGTAAGTTACCTGCATAACTACATCAGTAGGTTATCTGTATAACTGCATCAGTAGGTTACCTGTATAACTACATCAGTAGGTTACCTGTATAACTGCATCAGTAGGCTATCTGTATAACTGCATCAGTAGGTTACCTGAATAACTGCATCAGTAGGTTACCTGTATAACTACATCAGTAGGTTACCTAGTAGGTTACCTGTATAACTATGGGTTCACTGCAAAATCCTGAAAGCTCAAAATCCTGAATCTCAAAATCCCGAACTCAAAATCCTGAAAGCTCAAAATACTGAAAACCCATAATACCAAATCTCATAGTACTGAAAAACATACAGGACAACAACACTGACTGTATTTGAGCAAAAATACATACAGAAACAAAGAAAAGATAAACTATATAAGTCTAGACCAACTGTAAGCAGGGGAGTGAAGTCCCCCTGCACCCCCAATGTGGGGGCTGCACCCCCACACCCCCTGCTATTTAAATAGATTAACTCAGAGTTCGCAATTCACTACACAAAGATGAGTTATGTTGTAGTATAGTACATTGAAAAGGAACATGACTAAGGTTACAACAGGTAGTCATGGAGCATGTAATGGTATGTTTGCCATTTTTGTCTGTGAAGTGTGATCTCAGAGTTGATATATTTAAGTAGCAGGGGGTGGGATGCAAGGGGACTTTTCTCCCTGCTTATAGTTGGTTTTGACTGATATGATTTATCTTTTCTTTGCTTCTGTATCTATTTCTGCTGCAATACAGTCAGTGTTGGTGTCCTGTATGTTTTTCAGTATTATGAGATTCGGAATTATGAGTTTTCAGTATTTTGAGCTTTCAGGATTTTGAAGTGAACCCATAACTGCATCAGTAGGTTACCTGAATAATAGCATCAGTAAGTTACCTGTATAACTGCTTCAGGTTACCTGTATAACTGCATCAGTAGGTTACCTGTATAACTACATCCGTAGGTTACCTGTATAATTGCATCAGTAGGTTACCTGTATAACTACATCAGTAGATTACCTGTATAACTGCATCAGTAGGTTTCCTGTATAACCACATCAGTAGATTACCTATACAATTGCATCAGCAGGTTACCTGTATAACTACATCAGTAGGTTACCTGTATAACTGCATCATTTGATTACCTGTATAACTACATCAGTAGGTTACCTGTATAACTGCATCAGTAGGTTACCTGTATAACTGCATCAGTAGGTTACCTGCATAACTACATCCATAGGTTACCTGTATAACTGCATCAGTAAGTTACCTGTATAATTACATCAGTAGGTTATCTGTATAGCTGCATCAGTAGGTTACCTAGTAGGTTGCCTGTATAACTGCATCAGTATCTTAATAACTGTATCTGTAGGTTACCTGTTTAACTATATCCGTAGGTTACCTGTATAACTACATCCGTAGGTTACCTGTATAACTGCATCAGTAAGTAACCTGTATAACTGCATCATTAGGTTACCTGTATAACTACATCAGTAGGTTACCTATATAACTACATCAGTAGGTTACCTGTATAACTACATCAGTAGGTTTCCTGTATAACTGCATCAGTAGATTACCTGTATAACTATATCAGTAGGTTACGTGAATAACTACATCAGTAGGTTACCTGTTACCTGTATAACTACATCAGTAGATTACCTGTATAACTGCATAAGTATGATACCTGTATAACTACATCAGTAGGTTACCTATATAACTACATCAGTAGGTTACCTGTATAACTACATCAGTAGGTTTCCTGTATAACTGCATCAGTAGATTACCTGTATAACTATATCAGTAGGTTACCTGTATAACTACATCAGTAGGTTACCTGTATAACTACAGCAGTAGGTTACCATTATAACTGTATCAGTAGGTTCCCTAGTAGGTTACCTGTATAACTACGGGTTTACTTCAAAATCCTGAAAGCTCAAAATCCTGAATCTCAAAACCCTGAACTCAAAGTCCTGAAACCTCAAAATAATGAAAACTCATAACATCGAATCTCATAATACTGAAAAACATACAGGACACCAACAATTACTGTATTGCAGCAGAAATACATACAGAAACAAAGAAAAGATAAATCATATCAGTCTAAACCAACTATAAGCAGGGTGGCAAGTCCCCCTGCACCCCTCATGGAGGGGCTAGACCCTCACACCCCCTGCTATTTAAATAGATCAACTCCGAAATCGCACTTCACTACACTAAGATGAGTTATGTTGTAGTATAGTACTTTAAAAGGGAACATGACTAAGGTTACAACAGGCAGTCATGAAGCATGTAGTGGTATGTTTGCCATTTCTGTCTGTGAAGTGTGATCCCAGAGTTGATATATTAAAGTAGCAGGGGGTGGGATGCAAGGGGACTTGCCCCCCTGCTTATAGTTGGTTTAGACTGATATGTTTTTCTTTTCTTTGTTTCTGTATGTATTTCTGCTGTAATACAGTCAGTGTTGGTGTCCTGTATGTTTTTCAATATTATGATATTCGGTATTATGAGTTTTCAGAATTTTGAGCTTTCAGGATTTTGAAGTGAACCCATAACTACATCAGTAAGTTACCTTTATAACTGCATCAGCCAGTTACCTAGTAGGTTACCTGTATAACTGCATCAGTAGGTTACCTGTATAACTGCATCAGTAGGTGACCTGTATAACTGCATCAGTAGGTTACCTGTATAACTGCATCAGTAGGTTATCTGTATAACTACATCTGTAGGTTACCTGTAAACTGCATCAGTAAGTTACCTGTATAACTACATCTGTAGGTTACCTGTATAACTGCGTCAGTAAGTTACCTGTATAACTACATCAGTGGGTTTCCTGTATAACTGCATCAGTAGGTTACCTGTTTAACTACATCAGTAGATTACCTATATAATTGCATCAGCAGGTTACCTGTATAACTGCATCAGTAGGTTACCTATATAACTACATCAGTAGAATACCTATATAATTGATCAGCAGGTTAACTGTATAACTACATCAGTAGGTTACCAGTATAACTGCATCAGTAGGTTACCTGCATAACTACATCACTACGTTACCTGTATAACTGCATGAGTAGGTTACCTAGTAGTTTACTTGTATAACTTCATCAGTAGATTACCTATATAATTGCATCAGCAGGTTATCTGTATAACTACATCAGTAGGTTACCTGTATAACTACATCAGTAGGTTACAGGTATAGCTGCATTAGTAGGCTACCTGCATAACTACCACCATAGGTTACCTGTTTAACTGCATCAGTAAGTTACCTGTATAACTTTATCAGTAGGTTATCTGTATAACTGCATCAATAGGTTACCTATAACTGCCTCAGCGGGTTACCTGTATAGCTACATCAGAAGGATACCTGCATAACTGCATCAGTAGGTTGCCTGTATATCTGCCTCAGTGGGTTACCTGTATAACTACATCAGTAGGTTACATGTATAATTGCATCAGTATCTGTATAACTGCATCTGTATGTTACCTGTATAATTACATCAGTGGGTTACCTGTAATACTTCAACAGTGTGTTACCTGTATAACTACATCAGTAGGCTACCTGTATAATTGCATCAGAAGGTTACCTGTATAACTACATCAGTAAATTACCTGTATAACTGCATCAGTAGGTTACCTGTATAACTACATCAGTAGGTCACAGGTATAACTGCATCAGTAGGTTACCTGCATAACTGCCACCGTAGGTTACCTGTTTAACTGCATCAGTAAGTTACCTGTATAAATTTATCAGTATGTTATCTTTATAACTACATCAGTAGGTTACCTAGTAAGTTACCTGTATAACTGCATCAGTAGGTTGCTTGTATAACTGCCTCAGTGGGTAACCTGTATAACTACTTCAGTAGGTTACCTGTATAACTGCATTAGTATCTGTATAACTGCATCTCTAGGTTACCTGTATAACTACATCAGTAGGTTACCTGTATAACTGCATCAGTAGGTTACCTGTATAACTACATCAGTAGGTTACCTGTATAACTACATCCATAGGTTACCTGTATAACTGCATCAGTAAGTTACCTGTATAACTGCATCCACAGGTTATTTGTATAACTACATCAGTAGGTTATCTGTATAATTACATCAGTATGTTACCTGTATAACTGCATCAGTAGGTTACCTGTATAACTACATCAGTAGATTACCTGTATGACTGCATCGGTATGTTACCTGTATAACTGCATCAGTAGGTTACCCGTATAACTACATTAGTAGATTACCCATATAACTGCATCATTAGGTTATCTATATAACTACATCACTAGGTTACCTGTATAACTGCATCACTAGGTTATCTGTATAACTACATCAGTAGGTTACCTGTATAACTACATCCGTAGGTTACCTGTATAACTGCATCAGTAAGTTACCTGTATAACTACATCTGTAGGTTAACTGTATAACTACATCAGTAGGTTACCTATATAACTACATCAGTAGGTTACCTGTATAACTACATCAGTATGTCACCTGTATAACTGCATCACTAGGTTACCTGTATAATCACATCAGTAGGTTACCTGTATAACTACATTCATATGTTACCTGTATAACTGCATCAGTAAGTTACCTGGATAACTGCATCAGTAAGTTACCTGTATAACTGCATCCGTAGGTTACCTGTATAACTACATTAGTAGGTTACCTGTATTATTGCATCAGTATTTTACCTGTATAACTACATCAGTCAATTACTTGTATTACTACATCAGTATGTTACCTGTATAACTGCATCAGTAGGTTACCTGTATAACTTTAACAGTGGGTTACCTGTCAGTAGGTTACCTGTATAACTGCATCAGTATGTGACTTGTATAACTGCAGCAGTAGGTTACCTGTATAACTGCATCAGTAGGTTACCTGTATAACTACATCAGTAGGTTACCTGTATAACTGCATTAGTATCTGTATAACTGCATCTGTAGGTTACCTGTATAACTGCATCTGTAGGTTACTTGTATATCTACAGCCGTAGGTTACCTGTATAACTGTATCCATAGGTTACCTTTATAACTGCATCAGTAGGTTACCTGTATAGCTACATCAGTAGGTTACCTGTATAACTACATCTGTAGCTTACCTGTATAACTGCATCAGTAAGTTACCTGTATAACTACATCAGTAGATTACCTGTATAACTGCATCAGTAGGTTACCTGTATAACTACATCAGTAGATTACCTGTATAACTGCATCAGTAGGTTACCTGTATAACTACATCAGTAGGTCACCTATATAAAAGGGTTATAGCAACAAGAACGGAGAAGTGGAACACAGCAGGCAGAGGCGAGATTCTCTTGCAATAAATATCCAAAAATACTCAACTTGTAGTAGAATAATATCTGAACACTCCGAAAATGGTTTAAAAGTTTATTCGTAAAAGACGAGTTAGCGCTTTCACCTATTCAGGCTTCATCAGACTCAACACAACTATGCTAACAATCATTTAATATATACTCTAACAGGCGGGAAAAACAATCATTAATATAAATAATATAATTAACGCATCTGTCAGCAAAATAAAATGCTTGAATAAGCAGCCAATTAAAACATAATAAATAAACAACGTACAAAAAACTTGTTGAATCAATAAAAATCACATATATAAATATATGTATAAGTAAATGTCAAAAAACTGACTGACTGACTAATATATGTATATATAAACATCACAAAATATATATATACAGATATAAAAAATATAAAAACATGAAAAGTAATAACAATGATAATACATAGCTCTATTTATTACAACACTATGCATATGTATAATATGTATATATACATATTGTGTATGTTCTGTATTATGTGTAAGCCTTTAGTCTCCTCATTTTCAAAAAAGGTTTTACAGATAACTTAACATTCAAACCTGGTGGACTATCGGACCTAAATCTCATGATGCAAAAGTTCTCTCTACCTTCTGTATGCGTCCTAATGTCCCCTCCCCTACTGCTAATGTTAACTGTCTCTAAAATCCTGAAACTGAAAGCATGGAGGGGGCCACATTCAAGCACATGTCTGGCTAGAGCATTATTTTGTGTGCCATCCTAATACTATAAAGATGTTCACGTATGCGGTCCCTAAAGATCCTGTTAGTCTTGCCAACATAAAAAGAACGACAGATGGAACAGTTGGCAAGGTAAATGATGTGACTAGTCATACAATCCCCATATGCCTTTAGAAAGTATGAGTGGTTAGTGACTGGATGTATAAAGGTGGAACTGGGATTGATGTAATTGCAAAAATTGCAATGTCCACAACTATGCGTCCCACTAAGTGGAACAGAAGTGGTGGATCTGTGGGTCTCCTATCACATAACAATCTTTTAAGATTCTTCTTGTTTCTGTACCTAAATACTGGAGTGTCACCTAAGGTGTTTCTAATGTGGGAATCTGCCTCAAAGATGCTATTTTAGCCAATCAACATTCATCAGTGACTGATTATTCTGACATTGTTACAGCTAGTACACTTGAATCTGTTTCTTACATCGACAATAGGGACCATACTGTTAATGATAGCAAGAATGGTGATAAAACAAATTGTACGTCGGATGTTATTATTGTATCACATGAACTAGATGGTGATTCAGATAATAGATCTGAACCAGTAGTTAGGAACAAAATAAGAGCATCCGTTTCAGGAGCTTCACACCCAGCTACAGGAGTTAGTATGACTATACCTAGTAACACTAATACTGCTGTTTTTAATTCTTCCCACCCTTTTCCTATCAGGGAAGAACGGAGAGAAGGGAGGATACGTTCTCAGAGCAGGGGGAGACAGAAAAGGAAATTATCTGTAGATCGTCTCCCCAACAGGAATATCAAGAAAATGTGGGAAGCCAAGGGAAAGGAGAAAATTTAGTTTTTAATCTCTCCTCCCATACATTAACATCTAATGAGAAATCAGTTTTGTTAAAGGATTTATTTAATGTGGTTTTAAATAAATTATTGAGTGATCATGAATTTTAAACTAATGAAGAAGGGAGTTTTTTTAAAATTAAATATCGAAATGTGTTTTAATAGTTGTAAATGGTAACTTCAAATGAGCCTCGTAAACAGATGTTTTTAATGCTAATCATGAACTTAATGAATTTTATTGGTCGGCACAGACCACATGTGAGTATATTAGGTGATTTTAAATTATATTTGTTAGTCTGAAGAAGTCTTACATGTTTGTGGAGACGAAAACGCATTGGTGGATGTTAACAGCGTTTACGTTTTGCAGTGATTTGTTTTCTGTGCTTGCAATAAAGTGTGTTGGTCATCGCTGGTGAACTGCTTCCGTGGTTATTGGATTTATTGGCTTTGTATTTCGAATTTGGCGCCTTTTTGTGTTTGTTTGGTACGGCGCTTCATCATGGACAGCAGTGCTACGGCTTTGAACCGGGAGGACTTGGGACAGTCCCGAAAACTTATAGGTCAGTTAACTGAGTTAATTGAGTTACTCACCCCACTTTGCTCGGCTTTAGTTGCTACAAAAAGAAGCCAAGAAGCGGATGGTATGTCCGAATGGACCGAGGAGGCAGGGCGTTCCAAAAGTAAGAGGAAAAGACATAATCTTGAAAGGAGCCCTGGGCGGACGGAGGAAGCGGAACCGAATGGTAGCAACTTCGATCCTGCAAACACGCCAATGGTTCTACAAGGACTAGGAGAATGTATGGGTAGCAACGAGAGTCGGGGTTTAACTGACCGGAATTACAAGAGCAATTGCTCAGGTTTAAAAGCCTCAGGTACTGTTCCTCCCATTACTGACAATTTTGACATGTTAGAATGGCTTAAAAATCCTATGGACACTAAATTATACAGAACAGAAGAGGGTGCACCAGTGGATGGTGACTCTTATGCTATGAAAATTAATAAATTGTCTGGCATGATGTATAGATATAAATCAATGAACATAGAAAATTGTTATCTCAAGGAATGTATCAAACAAAAAATAGTACCAAAGGGTTTAAGGGTCTGGAAATACCCTAATAATGTAGAAACTGGTACATTGTTTCATACTGAACTTGTGAATGTGTTTAATGAATGTGGTATTAGTATATTGAGGCTCATTATAAAAGAAAATAATAGGAAATTAGAAAGTTTGGAAGAAGAAATTAGAGTCCTGGATGATTTTATTAAGAAGGATATGCTGTTTGAAGTCAAAAAAGAAAAGGAAAAATATTTAAATATGGGCTCAGAAGTGGATGCTAAATGTTCTATTTTAGAACAAAGAAAAGTTAAGAAATTAAGGAGAGATATTGAGGAATACCAGAATGATATTAGTTACCCTAAGCCACCTGCTATAAAATGGGAACACAATAGCAGAATTGGCTATAAGAAGAGTAACATTAGGTATGACTCTAGTAATATTCCTGAGGAAGAAGAAGAGTGGATTAATTACGATACTGAATTTCCACCATTAAATAGAACGAAGCACCATGGAAATGACAATAGATATCAAAATTTTCAATGGAGGGGAGGGAGAAGGGGGAGAGGGAGATATTAAATGTAGTTACTAATACCCTCAGACCCACCCACATTTTTTCCCCTGAGGAGATGGAAATTATGACACAACAAGTGAGCCCTGATATCAGCTTGACAGTGGAGGATGAGTTAAGCACAGGTATCCTATGTACAGGAACTACATATTCACTTAATAATTTTTCCATTTACAATTTTAGTAACGTCAGCATTAATAAAACACATTTTGATATTTTAAGTAAGGGGTTTAAATTCATTCCTAACACGAAAGGTGACCTGGTTCAGTCCTTAATAGATATGAAGTTGTTCCTAAGGAAAGTGAATCTTTGTGTCACACTTCCCCCTAAGGTGTTGGATGAAAACCGCCAGGAAAATATACTTATCAGGAAAAGTACATATAATCCCCCCTATCACCCCCAGATTAGAAACCTTGACCTGATATTAGAGAAGAAAATTAGAGAAGAATTTAAATTTGTGGAGAAAGAATATAATATCACAAAAGAAGAATATAATATATTAAATGAGTTAAGGTTCAATAATCAAGTCAGGATTATGAAACCTGACAAAGGGGGAGGGGTGGTTATAATGGAAAACATTATCTATGATGGTAAAATGCATAGTATCTTAGGTGATGGTAACAAATATAGAATAGTTTCTTCAAATGAAGTACAATTAGCCTACCAAAAAATAGATAACATTTTAGACAATTTGCTACTGGAAGGCATTATAGATGTTAAATTACATCAGTTTTTGTATGTACCTAAACCAAGGATACCCATTATTTTTGGGATACCAAAGGTACATAAGAATGTCAGTGACCCACCGTTAAGACCGATAGTCTCAGCGGATGGTTCCAAGACTACCAGCTTGGCCAAATATGTGGATATAACAGCAAAACATATTTGGGCCATGAACAAATATATATTAAAGGATTCTTGGGACCTATTGAGGGACATTAAGTCAGATTTATTCTCAGATGATCTCATTTTTGTGACAATTGATGTCATTGATTTATTTTCATGTATACCCCACCATGAAGGTATGAGATCATTTGAGGATATGATTTTTCTCGACAAAAAGTTGTCACATTTGGAGAAAAATGCAGTGGTAGCATTGGTGGATGTTGTACTAAAGAACAACTTTATGGTTTTTAATGATGAGTATTACCAGCAAATTAGTGGAGTAGCAATGGGTGCGGCTTGCGCACCCACATATGCTAACATTGTGTTAGCAGCTTGAGAGTCCAATTTTGTTCACAACTCAGAATATACTCAATATTGGACCCTTTACAGGCGGTTTCTAGATGACATAGTTATTTTTTGGATTGGGGGTAGTGAAAAACTATTGGAATTTATGAATTATCTACAGAATACTACTAATTTTTTAAAATTCACGTTCACAACGTCCGTAGATAGGTTACAATATTTGGACGTTGAAATATATAAGAATGTGAATAATAGGGATTTTGAAACCAAGGTTTTTAGGAAAAACACCTTCTGCAATTCCTATTTACATTTCACTAGCGCGCACCCCCCACATTGTAAAAAGAATATTGTCAAGGGACAATTTGTGAGGGGGTGTCGTATGACTAGTAAAGACGATGACTTTATTAAGGAATGTAATACACTGGAGGGAATGTTTTTAGCCAGGGGCTACCCCTATGAATTTGTTTCAAGAACTAGAAAAGAGGTAGAGGAAAATAGATTAGGTAAATATAAACCTATAAAAGGTGTAGAATTAATTGTAAATAATGTCAATTTGCCATCTTTTAATAAGCAGAATAAAACTAATGGAGGCAATGATGGACAGTATAATTCAGCATTAGTGATGGAGTTTAATAATTTGAATATTAAAGTAAGAAAGATTTTCCAGAAAGAATGGAGCAATTTTGTTTCATACACTGACATCTTGAATAATAAGAAAGAGATGCCTAAGGTTGTATATAAAAATGGTAGAAGTATTAAAAATTTGTTGGAAAATAATAAAATAGGTAATAGTAATGAAATTTTTACGAAAATGTCACTATATGATAAAAATAGAAAATATGGAACATATCAATGTGGACACTGTAATCAGTGCCCACACATTAGTAATAAGATGGAAATTTTGGTACCAACAAGAGACATTAATATAACTGCCTCTGGATACTTTAACTGTGACACACAGGGAGTGGTGTATTTAGCTACGTGTTTGGAATGTAAGTCATATTATGTGGGGAAGACTGAGAGGGTATTAAAAAAGAGAATTTATGAGCATATTTACGAGATATCTAAGAGAAAAGAAACAAATGCTCTGTTCAAACACACGTTAGATTGTAATAATGCTAAATTCACCTTCTTTGTATTGGAACAGGTCAAAAGAGAAATAAGAGGGGGCCCTTGGGAAGAAAAATTAGAATTTAAGGAGCTCTGGTGGCAAATTTTATTAGATGCTACTAATTTCCCAGGGCTTAATGACCACATTTCCCTAACCTCAGTGTTAAAACTAAGAGCAGCCAAGATTTAGCTTTATTTGTAATTGCTCTTTTAGGTCAGCAGATGGTGCTAGTAGGCTAGGAATGAATTTTTATGAAACAAAGAATATAAAAGGTTTTAAAAGGTATAAATATTTAGTAGTTTTTATTATATTTGTATTTATTTATTTAATGTGGTTTTAAATAAATTATTGAGTGATCATGAATTTTAAACTAATGAAGAAGGGAGTTTTTTTAAAATTAAATATCGAAATGTGTTTTAATAGTTGTAAATGGTAACTTCAAATGAGCCTTGTAAACAGATGTTTTTAATGCTAATCATGAACTTAATGAATTTTATTGGTCGGCACAGACCACATGTGAGTATATTAGGTGATTTTAAATTATATTTGTTAGTCTGAAGAAGTCTTACATGTTTGTGGAGACGAAAACGCATTGGTGGATGTTAACAGCGTTTACGTTTTGCAGTGATTTGTTTTCTGTGCTTGCAATAAAGTGTGTTGGTCATCGCTGGTGAACTGCTTCCGTGGTTATTGGATTTATTGGCTTTATACCAACTACACATAGTGTACTTGAAGAAACTATACGGGACTTTAAACTTTTTGCTCGCAACTTGTCCCTTAAGTTGTTCTTTAGTAATAATAGTGATTCCATCATAAACGCAGGTTTCCACCGTCCTAGTGTTTTTATTCCCCAACCTCACCCACTACTTGCTGCTTTTACCAAACTAGTAGAGGATGATTTGTACAAGATGAGAGACAGCAACTTGAAACGTTCTTTTAATAGATACAATCTTACATTTCAAGAGAATGTTGCCCTAAAGAAGCTGTCGAGTGATGGAGATCTATCCATTAGACCAGCTGATAAAGGAGGTGGTATAGTAGTGATGGAT
Source organism: Protopterus annectens (assembly GCF_019279795.1). Classification (NCBI taxonomy): domain Eukaryota; kingdom Metazoa; phylum Chordata; order Ceratodontiformes; family Protopteridae; genus Protopterus; species Protopterus annectens. The sequence goes on from NC_056737.1 coordinate 1,202,914,189, forward strand.
ACTGAATATTATGTTCGAAAGATGTTTTTCATGTTGAGTGATGTCCAATTTTACCAGCCTATAGATTATGATCTTGTTCCTTTTTATTCCCATAGAGTACATTCTGAACTGCTGAATTTGTTAAACAGTAACTTGATAGACAATAATCTCTTCCTGTTCTTAGATGTGCCCATGCCCACTATTCCGTTAATTAATGGCCTCCCTAAAATACATAAGGATTTGATGGATCCACCCCTGAGACTGATTGTAGCTGGTAGGGGATGGATAACAGAACCAGCATCTATTTTTTATAGAGAATAATCTGAGACCCATTGTTGATAGGAATATTTATATTCTAAAGGACACACGACAGTTTTTGTTAGATCTTTACCAGCATTTGAGAGGTACACTTGAAGAAACTGATTATATCTTTGTGACAATGGATGTGAAATCTCTATTCACTGTTATACCCAATCAAGTGGGTATAGATATGGTTAGACGTTATCTAACACGTGAATCCATTTTGATTGACTCTAAGATTAGCCTTTTGACTTCCCTACTACATTTAGTACTTTCTAACAATATCTTCTATTTTGAAGGGAGATGTTTTTTACAGAAGGATGGCGTAGCTATGGGCACTTCTTGTGCCAATAGCTACGCCAATCTATTCATGGCAGAATGGGAACATGAATACATGCATGGTTTACCTGCTTTTATTGAACATGTCTCATTTTATAGACGTTTCGTGGATGATCTCTTCCTTTTGTGGAAAGGGGATCATCAAGAATTATTGAGTTTTATACATTCTATCAACACATCCACTACTTATCTAAGTTTCAGCCATGAAATATCAACCACCAAGATATCCTTCCTAGACATTTTTGTAGAGAAATTACCTAGTGGGATGATCAATACAGGAGTTTATAGGAAGCCCTGCCATATGAACACCTTGTTACATCGCTTCAGTATGCATCCCCCTTATGTTTTTAACAACATCATTAAGGGACAGGTCACCAGAGTTTCTAGGTACAATCCCAGTGACTCTGGCTTTGACCAGGATATGAGTGTATTACATCAAAGGCTGTTACATCGAGGCTACACTACTAATGATATACTCAAGGGTACTGAGGGCATATCAGAGTTAAGAACAGGTGTTGCTGCCCCATATTTTTCGGATCATTCTGTCAATACCAATCAGTCAGCACAGATCAAACAAACCATACTGCATCAGACAGCCTTTTCCATCTCTTATACCACTGATGTTTATGATATTCAGGATGTTGTTAGGACCCATTGGAAGGTTCTCATGGCAGATTCCCACATTAGAAACACCTTAGGTGACACTCCAGTATTTAGGTACAGAAACAAGAAGAATCTTAAAAGATTGTTATGTGATAGGAGACCCACAGATCCACCACCTTCTGTTCCACTTAGTGGGACGCATAGTTGTGGACATTGCAATTTTTGCAATTACATCAATCCCAGTTCCACCTTTATACATCCAGTCACTAACCACTCATACTTTCTAAAGGCATATGGGGATTGTATGACTAGTCACATCATTTACCTTGCCAACTGTTCCATCTGTCATTCTTTTTATGTTGGAAAGACCAATAGGACCTTTAGGGACCGCATACGAGAACATCTTTATAGCATTAGGATGGCACACAAAAGTAATGCTTTAGCCAGACATGTACTTGAATGTGGCCCCCTCCATGTTTTTAGTTTCAGGATTTTAGAGGCAGTTAACATTAGCAGTAGTGGAGGGGACATTAGGACACATACAGAAGGTAGAGAGAACTTTTGGATTATGAGATTTAGGTCCGATAGTCCACCAGGTTTGAATGTTAAGTTATCTGTTAAACCTTTTTTAAAAATGAGGAGACTAAAGGCTTATACATAATACAGAATATAGACTATATTTATATATACACATTATACATATGTATAGTATTGTAATATATAGAGTTATGCATTATCATTGTTATTATTCTTTATGTTTTTATATTTTTTATATCTGTATATATATATTTTGTGATGTTTATATATACATATATTAGTCAGTCAGTCAGTTTTTTGACATTTACTTATACATATATTTATATATGTGATTTTTATTGACTAAACAAGTCTTTTGTACGTTGTCTATTTATTATGTTTTAATTGGCTGCTTATGCAAGCATTTTACTTTGCTGACAGATGTCTTAATTATATTATTTATATCAATGATTGTTTTTCCCGCCTGTTGGAGTATATATATTAAATGACTGCCAGCATAGTTGTGTTGAGTCTGATGAAGCCTGAATAGGTGAAAGCGCTAACTCGTCTTTTACAAATAAACCTTTAAACCATTTTGGAGTGTTCGGATATTATTCTACTACAAGCTGAGTAGTTTTGGATATCTATTGCAAGAGAATCTCGTCTCTGCCTGCTGTGTTCCACTTCTCCGTTCTTGCTGCTATATCCTTTTATTTAATCTACTGTGTTTGGAGAAGTGGTTAACTCCACGTTTCTGTCATACCCTGTGAGGTCACCTATATAACTGCATCAGTAAGTTACCCATATAACTACATCAGTAGATTACTTGTATAAATGCATCATTATGTTACCTGATAAGTGCATCAGTAGGTTACCTGTATAACTTCAACATCGGGTTACCTGTCAGTAGGTTACCTTTATAACTGCATCAGTATGTTACCTCTATAAGTGCATCAGTAGGCTACCTGTATAACTTCAACAGTGGGTTACCTGTCTGTACGTTTCCTGTATAACTGCATCAGCTGGTTACCTGTATAACTACATCAGTAGGTTACCTGTATAACTACATCCGTAGGTTATCTGTATAACTGCATCAGTAGGTTACCTGTATAACTGCATCAGTAGATTACCTGTATAACTGCATCAGTATGTTACTTGTATAACTGCATCAGTAGGTTACCTGTATAACTTCAACAGCTGGTTACCTGCCAGTAGGTTACCTGTATAACTACATCAGTAGGTTACCTGTATAACTACATCAGTAAGTTACCTGTATAACTACATCAGTAGATTACCTGTATAGCTACATCAGTATGTCACCTGTATAACTGCATCACTAGGTTACCTGTATAATCACATCAGTAGGTTACCTGTATAACTACATTCGTATGTTACCTGTATAACTGCATCAGTAAGTTACCTGGATAACTGCATCAGTAAGTTACCTGTATAACTACATCCGTAGGTTACCTGTATAACTACATTAGTAGGTTATCTGTATTACTGCATCAGTATTTTACCTGTATAACTACATCAGTATGTTACCTGTATAACTGCATCAGTAGGTTACCTGTATAACTACATCAGTAGGTTACCTGTATAACTGCATCAGTATCTGTATAACTGCATCTGTAGGTTACCTGTATAACTGCATCTGTAGGTTACTTGTATATCTACATCCGTAGGTTACCTGTATAACTGTATCAGTATGTTACCTTTATAACTGCATCATCAGGTTACCTGTATAGCTACATCAGTTGGTTACCTGTATAACTACATCTGTAGGTTACCTGTATAACTGCATCAGTAAGTTACCTGTATAACTACATCTGTAGGTTAACTGTATAACTACATCAGTAGGTTACCTGTATAACTACATCAGTATGTTACCTGTATAACTACATCAGTAGATTACCTGTATAACTGCATCAGTAGGTTACCTGTATAACTACATCAGTAGGTCACCTATATAACTGCATCACTAGATTACCTGTATAACCACATCAGTAAGTTACCTGTATAACTACATCCGCAGGTTAACTGTAAAACTCCATCAGTAAGTTACCCGTATAACTACATCAGTAGGTTACCTGTATAACTACATCAGTAGGTTACCTGTATAACTACATCAGTAGGTTACCTGTATAACTTCAACATTGGGTTACCTGTCAGTAGGTTACCTTTATAACTGCATCAGTATGTTACCTCTATAACTGCATCAGTAGGCTACCTGTATAACTTCAACAGCGGGTTACCTGTCTGTACATTTCCTGTATAACTGCATCAGCTGGTTACCTGTATAACTACATCCGTAGGTTATCCGTATAACTGCATCATTAGGTTACCTGTATAACTGCATCAGTAGATTACCTGTATAACTGCATCAGTATGTTACTTGTATAACTGCATCAGTAGGTTACCTGTATAACTTCAACAGCTGGTTACCTGTCAGTAGGTTACCTGTATAACTACATCAGTAAGTTGGTTACCTGTATAACTACATCAGTAGGTTACCTGTATAGCTAGAAAAATCTGTTAGGAAGCGACATTAGAGGAACACTTTTCAAAATGACAGGTAAAGTAAAGCAAAGAGAATTAGCAAAATAAATAACCATACCACTCAGCATTAATACACATCAAAACTCCATTTGAATTTACTAAATTATATACATAAATTAACAGTATGAAGTCCTACATCAAAATGAACTCCATAAAATTGTAAGCATAGCACATTTGGTAACAAAGCTATTTAAATTATAGAGGCACATGGAATGCTTTGCAAATAGACCCTTCATTGTCAAATATAAAGCATATTTTCCCTCAACACATATGTATCTCAGGATAATGATACTTTACAGAGATAGCACTGGTGAATATGACTATACCCACAACATTCCTGTTTTTGAATCCATACTTGGAATGGATGCCCCCCAACACACATTGAACATATAATGCACATATATTTGAAACTATTCACATATGTACCATCACATCCAAATGCTCCCATGGAACAGCCCAAGTATCCAAACTGAATATGCCTACAAATTGCTTTTGCAGTGGAATTTGGACAATGATCCCTGTTCTGCTGAATGGGGAAGGGGAGACCCATGTGCCACTTTCCAGGCCTTAACCTCTGTTTCCCTCTATGCTAACATTAACAACTCTCAGTTCACACATCATCTAGACAAATTAGAAAAACTGCCACTGATCACCTGACTAAATGGGTTTGCTTATCTGAATCTAGACAAAAAGTAAATCATAGAAATAATAGAAAAAATTATGACGTTTCAAATCTGAGAAATAAACTGAGCCCACATATATGTAGACAGTACTACTTTTTGAAATTAAGCAATTCTTTTTTCTTTCCTCAAATATGTTTTTATTTTCAATTAAAATAACATTTACATAATATTTTTAAATATTTTAAACAACTATATACAATATTTACAATAGCCTTACTTTCAATTATATACACTGTATGTTATTAAGAAAGTAAACAAATCTTATTGGCCATAGACTGCATCAGTTGTATTTGACATTGTTGAGTATCTACGTTACTGAACATTCATAACGTCTCTGTTTATAGATTTGTCGAACTACAGAACTAAAGTTATTCTGCTAGATTATGGGTCATAATCCTATATTCATTCATACGAGGGATGAGATTACACAAAAGGAAATGTTAAATAGCAGTTCAGCAATCAAACATATAAAAGTACACTGGCTAAGTTATAAAAATAAATGTGGGCATTAAATGCAATAACCTAAAAGAGGTGAAGTCAGATATTGGTTAGGTAGACACTCACCTCGTCATTTAAAGATATAATGTTGGAATTGATCCTAAGCACAACATCTCTCCTATTACACTGTCATGCTTACAAAATTGAGGGGATCTTTGCACATCCACATGGACTTCCAAATCATAGAGATAATGTGACCATCACACAAGTCATTAATCCTATGTCAGGTTTGGATCCTGCTGGAATCAGTTTCACTCTGTTCTCAGAGATCAGTGACCAACTGTCTCACCTATTAATCTTGTACAAAGTGTGAGTGGTATTCTTGGTCCCGAGGTTCACATTTTGTAGCAGTTATTTGCAAACAGCGCAGCTAATTTGTGTTGCACTTTTTATCTGTTATAGCATAGACTAGATTCAGACCCACTGAATCTAGTTCTGTTTTTGTAAAACTGAGCACTAAACCAGGCTATCTTTTGTTGGAGAGGGCCCCCCCCTACACCCTTTTGGCGGGAGAGTGCAGTTAGGACTCATCAGATTGAAGGTTGCTGGCACAGGGCTCAGTTTTCAGTGTTTTTATTGGTGAAATTATTTAATTCAGTGTGCTCACTGCTTTTACATAAACCCCACATTTCTGAGGGTTTGGGCTTGTTTTAACACAGCTCCACAAAGTTAGGCACCCAGCCACTGCTCTGCTGTTTTCATCTGTTTACGAGTAATGCACCTCCATGCACCATCGCGTACTACAGTGGGGTAACCATTAGAGATTATAGATGCAAAAACTTCAGTAGACAGATTTTCCCATAATACCTACCTGTGATCTGGCTGAGAAGTCCTTAAATTGAGCTTAGCTGTTCAAAGAGCACCTCAGCTGTGCTTTTGCCCCTTAAGCTGTCCCAAAACTGTCAAATCTACAATAGCCTCATACCATATAGAGAACCAATTCAAGACAAGCCAAGTCCAGCATCCAAAATATAATAGGGAAACAGTATAAACAGTATAAAACAGCAGCAAAGCTTTTGAGACTATGGCTCTTTCTCAATGCATATAAACTCTGAATCAACATCCCTTCTTTTATAAAAAAGGCCAGCCAATCAATAACAGTAAGCTCATATGACAAAATGTTAATATACTTTAAATATAAATAAATACAAACACTTTAGATACTTCATATAACAGTCCTAAACAGTCCTTTAATACATCTAGAGTTATAAAAAAAATATAAAAACTTAAGAAATATATAAAAAACAATCGTACATTTAGTTCATAAAAAGTCACTCCTGACTTTTAGAACAGGTTTTATGCTGTTAGTGGTATTGAACCCTATTGGATTATCTGCTCTGAAATAATTTATCTATTTATATTCCGCCATTTCTGTCTTTGTAACTAAAGCTCCACCTCGAACTTCCTGAATAATTTTCTATAATATCCCAAATTTAAATTTATGTTCCATACCACTGGTTAATATATGTTTGCTTAGTGCATTTGTTTCAATTTTCCTATAAATATCAAAAAGATGTGCACCGATTCTTTCTTTTAATTTCATATTCATTTTAGCTATATAAAAACATTCACAGCAGACACAACTGGCAAAAAAAAATACATTGCTAGTATGACAAGTATTTGATTCTTTGAAAATGAAAGACTTCCCACTAACCTGATGTCTGAAGCATGTATCAGTATTAATATTTTTACAGTAAGTACAATTGTAAAAAGGGATGGTACCATTCTTAATTAACCTAACACCGTTAGATCTTACAACAAGGGATGGTACCATTCTTAATTAACCTAACACCGTTAGATCTTACAACAAGGGATGGTACCATTCTTAATTAACCTAACACCATTAGATCTTACAACAAGGGATGGTACCATTCTTAATTAACCTAACACCGTTAGATCTTACAACAAGGGATGGTACCATTCTTAATTAACCTAACACCGTTAGATCTTACAACAAGGGATGGTACCATTCTTAATTAACCTAACACCATTAGATCTTACAACAAGGGATGGTACCATTCTTAATTAACTTAACACCATTAGATCTTACAACAAGGGATGGTACCATTCTTAATTAACCTAACACCATTAGATCTTACAACAAGGGATGGTACCATTCTTAATTAACCTAACATCGTTAGATCTTACAGCAAGGGATGGTACCATTCTTAATTAACCTAACACCGTTAGATCTTACAACAAGGGATGGTAACATTCTTAATTAACCTAACACCATTAGATCTTACAACAAGGGATGGTACCATTCTTAATTAACCTAACACCGTTAGATCTTACAACAAGGGATGGTACCATTCTTAATTAACCTAACACCGTTAGATCTTACAACAAGGGATGGTACCATTCTTAATTAGCCTAACACCGTTAGATCTTACAACAAGGGATGGTACCATTCTTAATTAACCTAACACCGTTAGATCTTACAACAAGGGATGGTACCATTCTTAATTAACCTAACACCGTTAGATCTTACAACAAGGGATGGTACCATTCTTAATTAACCTAACACCGTTAGATCTTACAACAAGGGATGGTACCATTCTTAATTAACGTAACACCATTAGATCTTACAACAAGGGATGGTACCATTCTTAATTAACCTAACACCGTTAGATCTTACAACAAGGGATGGTACCATTCTTAATTAACCTAACACCGTTAGATCTTACAACAAGGGATGGTACCATTCTTAATTAACCTAACACTGTTAGATCTTACAACAAGGGATGGTACCATTCTTAATTAACCTAACACCATTAGATCTTACAACAAGGGATGGTACCATTCTTAATTAACCTAACACCGTTAGATCTTACAACAAGGGATGGTACCATTCTTAATTAACCTAACACCGTTAGATCTTACAACAAGGGATGGTACCATTCTTAATTAGCCTAACACCGTTAGATCTTACAACAAGGGATGGTACCATTCTTAATTAACCTAACACCGTTAGATCTTACAACAAGGGATGGTACCATTCTTAATTAACCTAACACCGTTAGATCTTACAACAAGGGATGGTACCATTCTTAATTAACCTAACACCATTAGATCTTACAACAAGGGATGGTACCATTCTTAATTAACCTAACACCGTTAGATCTTACAACAAGGGATGGTACCATTCTTAATTAACCTAACACCATTAGATCTTACAACAAGGGATGGTACCATTCTTAATTAACCTAACACCGTTAGATCTTACAACAAGGGATGGTACCATTCTTAATTAACCTAACACCATTGGATCTTACAACAAGGAATGGTACCATTCTTAATTAACCTAACACCGTTAGATCTTACAACAAGGGATGGTACCATTCTTAATTAACCTAACACCATTAGATCTTACAACAAGGGATGGTACCATTCTTAATTAACCTAACACCGTTAGATCTTACAACAAGGGATGGTACCATTCTTAATTAACCTAACACCGTTAGATCTTACAACAAGGGATGGTACCATTCTTAATTAACCTAACACCGTTAGATCTTACAACAAGGGATGGTACCATTCTTAATTAACCTAACACTGTTAGATCTTACAACAAGGGATGGTACCATTCTTAATTAAACTAACACCGTTAGATCTTACTCTTAGGTCCTTATAACACACATACTGCTTAAGGTTTCTTTCTTTCATACATATAAATTTTGATCTATTACCTATAATATTACTAATTTCTGGACTCGAATGAAGGATAGCCCAGTTCATCTCAATAATATGTCTAACAACACCTGTGTATCTATTATACTTCATAAAATATCCAGTATTAAATGCACTGTTGAAATTAAGGCTATTGGTATCAATGCTAGTAGAATAAAAAGACAACCACAAAGCATTCTATAGCTATGTCAAGAATCTCAATGGTGACACTCAGATCTGCTCTGAGTTACAGCACAATGGCACTATATATACAGAACCAACTGATATTGCCAACATCCTGGCAGATAGGTTCAGTGCTAACTTTACCCCCCTGTCATCCCCTGAAGGGCCCATCTCTATACCAGAAGAATGCAAAGTTCCTGTAATCATGGCTGCATAGGTAAAAAACACACTATCCAAAGCCAAGAACACAGCATCCATGGGACCTGACAACATCCCAGACTGTGTTCTATAATGAACTACAGAACGAACTGGCACCCCACCTTAGTACCATGTTCAGTCATAGCCTCACCTCAGGCTATGTGCCCACTGAATGGTGCACAGCGATTGTTATCCCACTCCACAAAGGGGGGGAGCCACCACAGACCCTGGAAACTACCGCCCCATTAGCCTAACAAGCCTGGTCTGCAAGACTATGGAACGTATCATCATGGAACTTATAAACAATGACATTGGTAATCTCCAAACACAGAACCCAACCCAGTTCAGGTTTGTAAAAGGCAGATTGTGTCTCCTAAACCTGATAGACTTCTTTGAAGCAGTCACCAAAGTCGTAGATGAGGGTAAGGTGGTTCACACAGCCTATCTAGATCTCGCCAAGACTTTCTACACCATCCCCCACTCTGGAATTATAGATAAACTCACTAAACTAGGTATAAATCCCTATGTCACAAGATGGGTTGCCAACTGGCTCACTGACAGAACTCATACTGTGAAAGTAGCAGACTCCAAATCCAAATTCAGACCAGTGACAAGTGGAGTACCACAGGGTTCAGTCCTGGGTCCTCTCCTGTTTGGTATCTACTTCTCTGAAGTACAGGCTAACACAGAAGGTCTTTGGCTAATGAAGTTCACAGATGACTGCAAACTAGGAGCCATAATCAAAACTCCAAAAGATGTGGACATCCTACAAAAGGGCCTCGCTGAGACAGATGCTTGGTGTCAAAGCCATGGCCTCAAGCTCAATGCCAAAAAGTGCATTGTCATCCCCTTTGGTAAAAACTCTGTACCCATGAACTACAACATAGGCGGCAGTATACTTAACACCGAAAGTGTGATAAGAGACCTTGGGACACAGGTGGACAGTAGTCTCTCCTTTGATAATCACATCACCACAGTAATCAGAAAATACTTCTATGTGGCACACCTCATCACAAAAGGTTTCTCATCCAGGAAAAAAGAGGTCATTGTTCCCCTCTACTCATCACTCATTAGACCCATTATAGAGTACAACGCCCCTTTTGGTATGTACCTCACAAGACATCTACAACAACTGGAAAGGCCACATAAATACCTCACAAAGAGGATTACTGGCCTCAAACAGATGCCCTACACAGACCGTCTCAAAAAACTGCAGCTTTACTCTGTCACATATTGCCTACTCAGAGGCGATCTCTGCCTAACACACAAAGCTATGTCAAACCCAGAGCTTTTAGACATGCTCCACTTAAAGAAATCCCAATCCCTATGAGCTACATGCTCTAGGGACCTAAACCTTGTCACCACAATAAACAGAACATGCTGGAGGGATAGATTCCTGTCCCAGAGACTTCCCATACTCTGGAACAAACTACCTATCTATATCAAACAAAGCTCCTCATTAGCACTCTTCAAGAAAAATCTTGATGATTGGATGGGAGATAGGAAATTCACCCCGGGGATCACTTCTGTGGCTCTGCTCGACAGTGGCACAGGAAAATAATTTTCTTGGGTGGCAAAAGCCAGGGTACCTTTTAGCTAGGCCCTAGGGCCAATAGCCTAGTACCTACCTATGAACCTATGAATAAGGCTTAGCTAAGTCTTTTGTTTGAGTAATAACTAATTTTTTAGTACTTTCAATAAGTATATTCTTATAACCTCTACTCATAAAGTCATTTGCCATTGTATTCATTTCAAACAAGAAATTCTCATCCTTTATGCTTAGCTTGCTAGCGCTGTAAAATTGACTTTTGACAACACGTTTATAGATATGCCTCAGATGCATACTGTCGGAGTGGACATATCTAACAGCCATTACATTTTTCCTTTAAATTTCAGTATCAGATTTCATATCCTTTGAGGTAACAACAGTATCAAGGAACACAGCTTTATAATATGAATATTTAACAACAAAAAAAGTGAAAATTAGTATTTGAATGCAGAAATCAACAAAGCTGTTACTGCTTCCCACATCTCCTTTCCAAAGCAAAAAATGTCATCTGCAAAATATTTAAAAAACATTAAATGCTCATTCTTAAACATTGTTTCTTCATTACTAAAAACAAATCATTCCTCCCATCTTGCAAACACTAAGCATATCTGTTAGCAACTGGGGGTGCTCATAGCAACACACGTTCATTGATGATAAAAATGCTTATCAAACAAAAAAACATTATTATTAACAACTATCTACAACATGGAGCAAAGCATTTCAATTTTTGAGTTAGAAAATTCACTGTGAGCATATAAATATTCTCAAATACAGTCTATACTGTAATCATTAGGGATCAATGTAAAAAAAAAGATTTTATGTCCATGGTAACCAACAAAATATCTTCACACTCCTTAGTAATGGACCATTCCCTTAAAATAGTTAAAAAATCACTAGTATCTATAATATAACTTCTAATATGCTTCAAGAGGGGAGCAAGTTTTTTCTCAAGATATTTTGAGAGAGCAGTACTTAACCATCTATTACCCGACACAGTGGGCGTTATATGCGGAGCTATTAGGCTCTTATGAATTTTCAGAAGCCCATAGATTATAAGAATAACAGGATTGGCAGAACAAAGATAATTATACATTTCAGGCATAATTTGGATTTCCATTAGTAAATCATATAAAAACCTTTTAACCTTATTAATAGTATTAAACACAAACCATTTATCTACTTTTTCAAAAGTATTAGCATCAGCTAGAAATTCATACATCCAGTTGTTATACTGTTCCACATCCATAACTACAATCTTCTCATCCTTGTCTGCAGTTTAATGATTATATTAGTATTCTGACACAAGTTCTTCAATACTATACTTTCACTATTATCTAAGTTAAAAAAAACATTTTACAGGCAGTGCCATCTTTAAAAAATAAATTATAAAACTCTTGCTCACACATAGTATGAAATGCTTTCACAGTCGGTGTGCTTAACAGTAGAAAAGTACTTGGTCTCTTTAAACAGTTAATGACATGACTTTGATCACTTTTATATACTAGTTTGAGATTAATATTCCTAGCAAACAACCTCAGTTCTGTCATGATTTTACTAAAATCACCTTCACAAGCAGGGACAAAAGATTGGCCTTTAGCTAGTACTTTTAACTCTGATGCACTTGGATAAATTAGCATTAGAGTAACATTAAGTCTTGTCTCTTGCTCCTAGTCACTGGTCCTACCTTGATGTGTTTGTTGCCCCATCTATGTCGTGGTGGTCAGTCTCGTCCCTTCTCTTCCTCCAACTTTCTTTCAACTTTTGCTTCATCCTCTGAATCATTCTCTGACTTGGATAGGAAACTGTAGCTGAAACTTTGTTGTTGTTGTTGTGTCTTTCGGCTTTTCCCGGTTAGGGGTCGCCACAGCAGAACTCCGGTCCACTAATACTTTGTTTTCACTAAAAAACATCACCAGCAGCTATTAGATCATTTTGATTCAGTACAGCATTCACATATGGTGCCAGCACATTTCCATTAGAGAACCCTTGCTAGTACAGACCCTTAAGAGAGCACCCCATTGGTATAGCCCCCACTTAGAGCACCCAGTTATACCACCCCCTCCATTTTCTCTCCCCACTGTCAAAATAGGATTTAACCTAGCATTATGGATGGTCAGTTTCCCTTCATTTCTGCTACCAGCCTGATTGACATTGATATTCTGAGGCAGTGTAATAACAGTGACAACCCTCTACTCCTAAATCACCCAAGCAGAACTTGTGACAGATGCAGCTACGCTAAGAATCTGGAATCCTTGCTCTCTCATGCACACAATAGTAACACTGAACAGGTTGTCACCTCACATACTACACCTCCTTTGCAAATGATACACTCAACACATAAACCATCATACACAGAGGTACTCAGCAGAAACCGACTTAAACATCAGAGACCTTCCAAACACAAACATGCTACACCTAATACAAAGCCAACAGCACTCAATACACATAAAAACACAAGCACCAGTGTCTCACTAAATAAACCCCTAAGGTAAAGCACATCTAAACCAAATTTCTTAGTCATAGATGACTCCATTGTGTCACCAGGCTGGACAAGGAAAACGTTACAGTCAGCTGTCTATCGGATGCCAGGATCCATTAGATCACATATGCACTCAGATCTCTCGACAAAAAGTACCATAATGACTTTGTCATAGCTGGACTATATGAAGACATACATGACTGAGCTCTCTGAGTATGTTTCCCAGGCAGGTATGTCCCTAGCCCAGAGCAGCATTCTACCCTCACCTAGGATGATACCACAATATAAACAAAAAATAATTGACTTCAACAATTGTCTTAGTTTCTGGTGTTGGTCTAAGGGGATCCAGTTTCTGTCAGTCTGGGATAACATGGCTGACAGAAAATGCTGCTTTGCCAGAGATGGTCTTCACCTGTCACCTCTAGGCTTTTGGTTATTCAAAAGGCACTTGCCTCCCCCATAGTGTCTTTTTTAGGCAAGGTCTCAAGAACAAAATTTCTTTTTTTTCAAAACAGGTTTATTGTTTTAACATATAAGAGAAATATCATAACAATTTTATACAAGTAATTAAAAATAGGTATTATTATAATATTCAACAAAACAACTAAAGTATTTACAAAGACATCCACTACAATCAGATCAATTAATTAAACTAAAATACCATGCTATTGAAATTAAAATTTTTTTAACAAATTTTGTAAATTATCCCATACAATAAAATAAGATGTTTTTCTGTTTGTTCTAGTCCTAATTGTGTTTATTTCCATATGGCACACTATATTCATAACATTTTTAAATTCATTGAACGAAGGAGGTGTATCTGAAATCCAATTTCTAGTTATTATTTTCCTAGCCACTGCTAGAATAGACCATAACAAGGGAAGCTTAACCTTTTTAACACTTTGAGGTACAGGTGTGTTGAATAATATAAGAGATTTAGAAATAATGAAGTTATCTGTAAAAAGACCCTGCAAAAATTCATTAATTGACTTCCAGTATTCTTTCAATTTTATACAGTCATAAAACATATGAGCCCAGTCAGCATTAATTTCTACATTACATCTCTTACATAGATTATCTTTATTATTCATTTTATTCATCATCAAAGGTGTATAAAAAGATCTATGTAAAAATTTCCATGTATAAAGTCTCCAGACAATGGAAGATGTAGTTCTATAAGCAGATTCCAATATATATTGTTTATCTTGTTGATTTGGTGGGTCCCCATTAATAGAAGTGAAATAATTCCAGTATGAATCTACACTGTAAAAAGTTTCTTGTCTGATAACTTTATGTATGTATGAAAGTTTACCTTTATCAGAAACTTTATGTTGTAAATTTAATATCAAGTAATCAATCAGTGTTGGAATAGATTCTTTAACAGTTATAGACATTAAATCTATTTTATTAATGAGATGTTGTCTAAAGGTCTGAACCTCTAACCAGCAAGTTTCTCTTAGATCAAATTCTTGTTTTAAGAAATCTAGATTTTTAACTTTATTATCAGATATCAACTGATACCAGTACTTTAGATCATTATCTATAGCTAAATGAGTTCCTTCAGAAGTAGATGACAAAAGCATACCCTGAGTATGCATTATAGGAAATACAATAAAATTCCATTCCCTATACTTAGGGTGCATGAATATAAAGTTACGATAACTAATAATAATATTTAATGGGTAACAAACCATATGTTTAGGTGTAATAGGTGAAGTACAAAATTCCTTTAGTAACCATAACATGGAGTTATTTACAATCATATTTTTATGTGTTAAGGAGATTTTCATGAAGTGTATACTAATTAGCTCCCAATAATCTTTCCATTTTGTGACATATGACTGATCTATTAATAAAGTAATAACTTTTACAATAGAAGAGATAGTATATAAATTAAAGTCTGGAAAAGAAATACCCCTTGAGACCAGCTATTAGTATGTTTCTTTAATGCAATCCTAGGTCTATTAGGTGCCCATAAG